>NC_143521.1:43029767-43367267 GCF_031878675.1 Megascapheus bottae
TGTTCATTCCATCCTTTTATTAATACACTCCCATAATATGATCAGTGTAATTCAATTAAGACAAAGCTCCTTTGTAAATGGGCCTTAGATTTCTAACTTTTGAGCTTCCAAACATAGTCACCTATTTTCTTCTTCTTCTTCCTCTTCTTCTTCCTTTTCTTCTACTCCTCCTCCTTCTCCTCTTCCTCCTCCTCTTCCTCCTCCTCCCCCCTTCCTCCTCCTCCTCTTTCTTCTTCTTCTTCTTCTTCTTCTTCTTCTTCTTCTTCTTCTTCTTCTTCTTCTTCTTCTTCTTCCTCCTCCTCCTCCTCCTCCTCCTCCTCCTCCTCCTCCTCCTCCTCCTCCTCCTTCTTCTTCTTCTTCTTCTTCTTCTTCTTCTTTTTCCAGTCCAGGGGCTTGAACTCAGGGCCTGGGCAATGTCCTTGTACACATTTTTTGCTCAAGGCTAGCACTCTGCCACTTGAGCCACAGAACCAGTTAGCATTTTTTCTGAGAATGTGGTATCAAGGAATTAACCCTAGGGCTTTGTGGTTGCCTGGCCCCC
Source organism: Megascapheus bottae (assembly GCF_031878675.1). NCBI lineage: Eukaryota > Metazoa > Chordata > Mammalia > Rodentia > Geomyidae > Megascapheus > Megascapheus bottae. The sequence goes on from NC_143521.1 coordinate 43,030,309, forward strand.
AAAGTTACATCTTTTTATAGCTGACTCTATTCATCAAAAATTCTACCTATCAGATCTTCCAAAATGTGCCATTCCCATTTCCCCATTGAATTTTTTTAAATTTTTTTATTGTTGTGGTAATGTATAGAGGAGTTACAGTTACATTACCCAGAATGTAGATGCATTACTTCTCACCTATTGATATCCTTCTCATATTTTTGTCCCATTTCCCTCCCTCCACCCCCTCCCAATCATCTTGTTTTCCCTCTTTCCCTTTACTATTTCAAATACACAAATAAACATATATACAAAATACCAGGTAACAAAGTCAAGTACAGTAACAATATGAGACTAACCAAAGGGCCAAAAAAAGAGAGAAATAACACAGTACATTAAGAACAACAATCACTCAAGATAAAACTCTTGTTTCCATATCCCAGAGTTTCCTTCATTTAGTATCATCCCTATTGGAATTTTTGTTGAATTCTCATGAGAATGTCCCTTTCCAGTCTGCCTTCCTTCCTACACAGTCAGTAATTCCTTCTCTAGTGTCTTTTTCTACTAAAGAAAATGATAGTATATTAATTATATTATTTTATGTTTATTTGAGTGTCTATATACCTCTTTAAAATCACAAACACTGATCATGATCATATGGGATTTTCCTCCTATCTCTCTCCTCTAAATATTTTCATGAATGTATATACTAGTACTTTGCAACTATACTACCCAGTAAAATGGGCTAATTATATATGTTTTAAAATACATTTCATGAATGATTTGTGCTAAAAATGACACAACTCAACAAAGCTCTCCATTGCATTGGGCAATTTTTATTTGCCTTAACACTTTTCTTAGGGATTTGTGTTGGTAGTTTTGTGTTGATTTTGTTTTGTTTTAATTTTTCCCCAAAGCTGTGTTAGTGTTCATGCACATGTAGGTTGTGGGCTATTATAATCACTGTTGCAATACAAAACAGAACTGTTTTCTAAAGAAAATTAACATTGCTACACTTCGGAACTTAGAATAACAAATATAGTAAAATGAGTCGTACCTCTGACACTGGTTTAGTACTAAAAGTAGCTATTTATAGCAGCTAATCAGAAGGTAACAGCAATTAAATACACTATTCCCACTTTTTAGAATATACCGAAAATCAAGTATTATCAATATGTACTGTTAAGTACAGAGCTTCTTAGGATTGATGGAAAAGTGAAGTATTCCCACATTTTTTAATGAACAAAAGAAGCACTCCTAAGTAAAATATGAGAGGCTTATTCCAGAGAGAATGATAGGAACATGTTTAAACAAAATCATAGCAAGTACTCTTCAGATGAACTGAGGTGGGTGGGTATAAATGCAATGAATTGAGCTCTATCTACCGACTTACCCCATTATTTTATCAGGAAAGAACTGATTGTCAGACATCAAGAGTTAAAGAATAGAACGAAATTTACCTGCATTTATTCAAACCTACAATTCTCCTTCTGTAATTCCAAAGTATCATTATGAACAGGAAGCTCTTGTCAAAAATATGTTCCACATAATTCACTTTATAAAAGGCTGAGCCCATTCCACATTTTTGCGGAATAATGGTTCTTTATCCTGAGTAAAAATGTAATTTTTCTCACATGCATAAAAAGTAAGCAAGCATGTGTGTAAACACACACACACACACACACACACACACACACACACACACACACACAGTTACCATGAGAGGATATTTCAGATGTAGCTACACAGAATTGATGAGGATTTTCTTGTGAGAATGAGGACCCCACAGTGAATTAATACTGAGCATGTTCTCTCTACATTTTCTCTCCACTGGAGACTATAAAAAAAGGAATCTATTAGAGACTATTCTACCTGTGAATAAGCTTTGAATTACCTTTGCTTCTGTCAAAACCCATTTATCAACCTGACAGTGTGAGTCTCTAAAAGCAAATAAGGGCAAGAGTGGCCTTGCTCTTTCGCCTTGGCAAAATAAAACTTCCTTTCCAAAGGGAAAGGCATTGCATGGAAAACTAAGGTGCTTTACACACACTTAGCTAACCACTGCATGATGTCTGTTTTTGGAGTGCCCTATATAAATTGTGATTGATATAATTCTGAATATACATACCTTTCAACGTTGCATGATCTTATATATTCACTTGTCCATATTTGTGAATATAATGTAATTAATCTTTAAAGATAAAGGTTCAGGAAGAAAAAAAATACTTCCTCTATTTTTTACAGGAAAATTATGCTTTTGGGGGCTGGGTTCACAGCCTAATGGTAGAGTGCTTGCCTAGGCTGCTCAAAACCCTGGATTTGATTCCTCAGTGCCACATACTCAGAAAAAGCTGGAAATGGCAGTGGGGCTCAATGGTAGCTAGCCTTGGGCAAAATGTATCCAAGGACAGTGCCTAGGACCTGAGTTCAAGCCCCAAGACTGGCAAAAAATAAAGAGGAACAGAAAAAAGAGAAACATTTTCGGTATTTTATGTATAACTGTGATTTTTATAGAAAGAGTTAAAGTTTTTTTGAAAGGAATTTTGGATTGTGGAGTAGAATAAATGAGTGATCTTTCTAGAGCAAATGGCTTATAAGCTTCACTGAAACTGTAATTTGGTACTTTGGTATCAGCATTTTTTTCTCTGTTAATTATGGCCATCTTAACTATAATATTAAAATGAAAGTTCAAGAGAGTTATTCAAATCTGAAAGGAAGATTTTTTTTGAAATTTTTTCAAAAACAATAAGGATTTATTTTAGAGAAGATATAAACCCAGTCCTATTAGTGTCTCTCTTCTACTTTTATCTAGATTCAGTTTCTCTATTATACTCTTCCCTAACAAATGAAATTGTTTCTCAACAAATGGAAACCAAGTCATTAGCATTCTGCTGAAACTAAGCTGATCACATACTGATGTGGAAGGCAAGCTTCACATTTCCTGGAAAAGTTATGGAAGCATCAATCCCATTGTCAAGCATTGCCTTGATTTGCTAACTACCAATGGATGCCAGATCTAGTGAAGTATTTTCTATAAGTTATTGTGTTTTAAAAATTCTGACCACATGCTGTGGTTCAAGTGGTAGAGCTCTAGTCTTGAGAAAGCCCAAGGACAGTGCTCAGGCCCTGAGTTCAAGCCCAGCACTGGCAAAAAAAAAAAAAAATACACATTTTGTGTGAATGCAATCGTCTCTGACATTTTTCTGTCCTCTTTAATTTTCTGATCCATAGATGTTACGAAGATTTATTCTTATGGCTGAAACTGTCAGTAAATACGTGTGTGTTTACATATATTTATATGTACATGTATTTCAATGATGTATTTTCATATGCATACATGGTACATATATGATATATATGATGGTAAATGTGAATATATAATACATAATTTGTATCATATCTATAAATTGATATATATTATAACAATTTGTTTCTGTAATTTCTTAAGGAGCTTAAAACTGTAGCCAACACATTTTTCTCCTCCATTTACATGTTATATAATTGGGACTTTTGTTCTTTCACATGTGAACCATGGTGATATATATAGTTTCCCATGTCTTTGTTACAGTAAAAGAAGATATCAAACTTCTAATATAAGCTTCTACCCCACAGAGGCCATTGGGCTGGAGTCTGTCTTCTCAGAGAGGGATGATATTCCCTTAATTGGTTTTGCTCTATTTTGCTATATGTACTTTGCCTTGTACAGTAAGGTATCATATCATTGGTACTTACTTGCATGAAGTTTTCTTTTCTTTCCTGATTTGTTTGTTATAGCATATGTTACTTAGCTTAAAACCTATAACACTGTTGTAATTGAGTGGTATAAATTCAATAAGTTGAATACATTTAAATGATCATAATAAATTAGTAAAAACTTTCTAATGTATTTGATTTTGAAGGTTATGGCAAATCTAGGAAAGCTGGTACCCTGCAGCCCCAATAGTCTTGGTTAGAGGACTTGTACTACAATAGTTTGATGAATCATAATCTTATTTGAAATGTACCACTCATGCTACAATCATTTAACAGTAGGTAATTCAACACTCTCTTTGGATAATAAAAGTAGCTCATAAAAGAAAAAAAAAAAAAGAAAAAATTCTGACCACAGGGGCTGGGAGTTTGTCCTAGTGGTAGAGTGCTTGCCTAGCATGCTTGAAGACCCGGGTTCAATTCCTCGGTCCCACATACATAGAAAAAAGCTGGAAGTGGTGCTGAGGCCCAAGTGGTAGAGCTCTGGCTTTGAGAAAGTCCAAAGACAGTGCTCAGGCCGTAAGCTCAAGACCAGGACTGGCAAAAATAAATAATAATAATAAAAAATACATAAAATTAAAAATTAAAAAAAAATTCTGACCACTATGGAACCAACCCTCAGTTGATGAGTGGATCAACAAGATGTGGTATTTATGCACAATGGAATACTATGCTGCTGTCAGAAAGAATGACATCCCCCATTTGTAAGGAAATGGAAAGACTTAGAAAAAGTCAAATTAAGTGAAGTAAGCCAGACTCAAAGGAACATAGGCTCAATGGTTTCCCTCATTTGTCATAATCAGTAGGAACCTTGGGCTCTCCTAGCAGAGATTCACAATAGAACAAAATCTAGATACATAAGGCCATATAGTATGACGCTAAATGAAAGGACCTCCAGGATATAGAAACAAAATCCATATAATGAGTGATTGTTGTCCTTGATGTACTATGTTACCTCTCATCTCTTTTACTGTCCCTTGGTTATCTCATATTTTTATAATATTTCACCTTGTTATCTGATATATTTTATATATATACTTAATTGGTTGTTTGAATAGGAGAGGGAAGGGGAAATCAAGTTGTGAGTTGGGGAGGGAAATGGGAAATAGGACATGAGAAAGAGTATCAATATTTGTGAAGTAATGTACCTTCTATCAATAAAAATATATGAAAAAATGAAAATGTTGTTAAATGCACACTTAATAAATGGACTGAAAATCAGATCTCAGAAAAATAAAATTTTAGAATTAAAAAAAAATTCTGACCAGGCCTAAACATGTTTAAGTTTAATACAATAGTTGCTGTTTAAAGCAACCTATATATTTTTAGAATGTTTGCTTTAGCAAAAATGTACATGTAAACATTTACTGTCTAGACACAAATCTGCGTTTTATTAGCTTATGTCCTTGAGAACACATCTCTGCAACTTGAGCAACTCCTTTTTACTAATGGCGTGGAACACTCTAGAGAGAATTCTATTAAACAAAAAGCCTTTCTTATTTTGGGATCTTACTGGATCAATGATGCTTAAAAGACATTACCCAGCAAGTATGAAAAGTATTCATTGTCAGATGTCCATCTAAATAACTATGGGGGAATTATTTAGTTGAAATAACTTCATAACCACACTAGTAAATGAGTGTGCATATTAGCTTATAAATCAATACCAATAAACATGAAGGAAAAATTTGAGATTAAAAGGACTCCTTTCAATTCTGGAGTCACTTTGTAGCAATTCCGCGCTAACTGGAAAGGAATATTTAATCCACATTCATCTGAACCACCTTCACACATTTACATGAAATGTGACTAGGTCATTTAAAATTTAGATACAAGATCAGTTACCTTCTTAGTTGATTTAAGAACCTTAATAGTGCAATCAAAGTATTTTAGCTGTGAAAGATTTTGCAAAATATTTCCATTTTAGAAAAAAAGGTCAAAACTTAAAAATTCTGTTGAGAGCTGACTTGTTGAGAGAACCAGCAAATGAAAAGGATTCAATATTATATAAACCAGAAAATAACCCCCAAAGAAGTTCATAATATGCCACGAATGCATTTTAAAATTAATCTAAAATATCTGTATTAACAATATGCCAAGTGATAGATGATTGAATATAAAAAAAATCTCTTTCATTTATAGAAGAGCTTCAACTTCCAGTACAACTATATCTTAAGTGGATCAAACATTATCATAATTCACTCACCATCATTAAGTAAAAATGGATTTTATTCTGGAGAAACTCAGGTTATTAAAATACTCCCTTAAAGGAATATAACATATATAAAGTATCCCTTTAAAGGAATTGTACTACAATGTTAATTTTGCTTTGCCTAAACATTTTGTTTTTTGTTTTTCTTTTTTGGTCGGTTGGTCATAGGGCTTGAACTCTGGGCCTAGGTGCTGTTCCCAAGCTCTTCAGCTCAAGGCTACCGCTCTGTCCCTTGAGCCACAACTCCACTTCTGTTTTTCTGGTCATTAATCAGAGATAGGACTTAAGGACTTTCGTGCTGAGGCTGGCTTTGAACTGCAATCCTCAGATCTCAGCCTTCTGAGTAGCTAAGATTAAAGGTGTGAGCCACCAGAGTGCTGTTTCCCTAAACCTTTTATCTGCTAAGAAAGGTGTGTATATTTTTCTTTCTGGTCATTCCCTCCCTTCTCCAATTCCTTCCTTAAAAAGCAAAAGAACACAGCTTGGGGCCAGTGGTTAACTCCTGTAATCCTAGCTACTCAGGACATTGAGCTCTGAGAATTGCAGTCAAAAGCCAGTCATGGCAGGAAAGTCCATGAGACTCTATCTCCAGTTAACCACCAAAACCTTGGAACTAAAGCTGTGGTTTCAAATGGTAGAAGGACAGCCGGAGGGGAAAAATAAAAAATCAAATAACCAGAAAAATAAGTCTCCAAAATTTATGAAAAGAAGGTGTTCGCAACAGAACTTGAGTAAGATGCACCATTACAGTTGTTCATTCCAGGAAATGAATTAGGAAAACAAACTGAACCCCTCAGGAGGTAAGGCAAATTCCTTTGTAGAATAGTGTTGCAGAGAGTAGAAAAAGACTTTCTTCAGCAATTGGCATTGGGCTGCCTTACAATCTCAGCAAAACCCCTTTACTAAAATCCTTTCTAAAAGTAAAGTAACAGAGATAGAAACAATTGTGATTTTGTTTATTTGTTTTGTCAGTCATGGGGCTTGAATTCTATGCCTGGCTGTTGTTGCTGAGCAATTCAGCTCAAAGCTAGCCAGCACTCTACTTTTTGAGCCACAGCCCCACTTCTGTTTTTCTGGTGGTTATTTGAAGAGAAGAGCCTCGGGAATTTTGTGCCTTGGCTGGCTTTGAACTGTGATCCTCAGATCTCAGCCTCCTGAATAGCTGGGATTACAGGTGTGAGCCACCGCTCCCACCTTGAAACAATGGTGTGTTAAAAGGTACATGTATTGTCTATTAATTTAGTATTTAGTTCAAACACAAACTGCTGTGCCAACAAGTAAACACACACACACACACACACACACACACACACACACACACACACATCCATACTTTAAAAAGTTATCTGTACTTAACCAAAAGGTCATTTTTTCCCCTGTCATCTCAACATTTCTAGGACATAGTAAAGAGAATGTCTGGAATCATATTTTAAGGCAAATGTTACTCTCCGAATTATAGGCCTTAAGTCTGTTCTGAAAATAGGCACTTGGCCAGTGTAATTATGGCTTCAATGAGTCACAGAGGCAGTTCTAGGCACTCTTCATCCTATTTATACTCCAGTCCTGGAACAAACACTTAGAAACTAAGGGAAACAGTGACAAAGGAAAATGTCAGGTGAAGTTCACTGGACACAGTCTCCATTCTTCTAGCTCAAATTCAACTTCAGGTTCACAGCAGACAGGGTAGATTTGCTTCTCTCCAAGTTTTCAATTCTTATCCAGGGGCATCCTATCAGGTCACAACTTCCTTTGAGGTGTGACCTTGCTGAGTTATTAAAGAGAATTGAATCCTACTAAAAATTTTGGCTACAGCAATTCATTCTATGAGACATGAATATAGTTCACAAGAGAAGATGATTGAATTCATTCTTTTTGTTAAAATATGCTTTGTTCAAGTGTGTATCCTCTAAGTCAAATACAGCTCTTCTATCTTATTTTGTCTCCATAGTTATATTTTGTCCACATAGTGATTTGATTACGTGGGGATGTTTGTGGAATCACAATTTGTTAGTTGAATTTTCTATGTATTTTTTAATTCGCCTTCTATTTAATGTTGAAGATTTGTCTTTAATTGTCTATAGAAAGGTACAGATATTTCATATATATTGTATAACCCCTAGGTTTATATAACCTATTCCATTGTATTGTTTCTCTTGAATTAAGAAAGTTAAAGAGGATGAAAATGATAGGTTCAGTAATCAAATTTGTTTCTTAAAATTCCTGTTTGCCTCTAAGACAGAGTCAGCAATGTATGTCTCCATAAATTTTCTCTTTAAATCTTGTCTGTGGTGAATATGGCTGAAAACAGTAGCTTCGTGGATAGAAGAGATTACATATATTTAAACTCTAACATGTAACTGCATCTTTTCTAAAAAAATTCACTTTTGGAGACAAGGTCTTGCAATGCAACCCTTGCAAGCCTCAAAGTCATAATCCACAACTCAGATTCCTGAGTGCTGAAATTAAAGGATTATGCTACCATGGCTATGGCTCATATGAGTAGGAATATATTATCGAAAAGTATTGATTGGTATTAAGTGAACTCTTGGGAATTAAAAGATTCTTTTCCTAGAATGGAAGGTATTTTTTTTAATCAATCTTGTTATTTCATTGTATGCATAGTTTATCCCTAGCAGTGAAATGTCTCTTTCAGTTGCAAATCCTGCATTAAATCTGGAAAGAATTTATCCCCATTCTCCAGAGATCTTGTTTGTTCTGGTGAACTCTGAAAAATAAATAAGCGCTGTAGACTCATAAGTGAATGAGCTAAGCTGTTGATATTATGGAGCTTTGCAAACATTATTTCTCTCTTCATTCATTTTGTATGTTCATGTCTCTTTCTGATAACCATGATGACATTCTGTTTTGTACTCTCGTTACTGGTTATTTTTATCTTCCTCTCTTGCTCCTGTTGGTTTGCTATATACTGTACTCTATGTGCTAATCCCTGACAACACAACTATCACCAGTTTAAAAAAAAAATCCATCTTCAAAGTTTACATTTAGCCTCTTAAGGCAAGTATGTAAACCATAGAAAACAGACTAAAATATTTCTCCTTCTGATAACATCTAGACATTCTGCACTTAGTGATGAAATAACTCTGATTAACATTTTTAAAGTCATATCCTATGTGGGCTAAAGTAAAAATCCTAAAAATAATGGGAAATGGGGATCCAAAACCTTGTCATGGATACAGGTCCTTATGAAAGCAGGCAAAGAAATCAAAGATTTTGAGAGCCCTTTCCATAATTTCAGATTCTTTTTGATTAGTGAACATCTAAATATTTTTATTTTCAACATGACTTAGATGAAGCTGGATAGAGTTAGAAATACAAATCTCTTCTAAGTTTCTTGTTTGGAAGATGAGAATAATAAAATTTGTATAAATGATCATGCTAGAAATAAAGTCCAAAACTGACTTCTCAGTCCATTATTTCTGTAGTTTATCAGAATTAATAATGGGTTCACATGTACCTCATAGGTCTTGGGGTTTGAGAAATTATTATTTGTTATAACCTATGGATCTTATAAGTTTTTATTTAGTACACTCAATATAATTAATGGATTGCTTTAAAATGATAATAGAACACTGTGATTTTCTATTTTCCTCTCTTTTTGATGCTGTATTCTGAACCCAGAACCTTATGCTTATTAAACATGTATTCTCCTGATTGAACTCCATACCCAGCCCTCTATCATTTCATTTATTGTTGAAGGAAATAAGGCAATTGAACCTTTATGAAATAATATTTAATGCAACAAAAAGTGTCTTACATATAGGTAAGCATAATTGGGTTGTTAAATATTGTGACTAACATTAACATTCACCTTAAAGTGAAATTTCCTGTCAAAGTATCTTGAATGATACCATTGCTGGGCACAGTGACTCAAGCCTATAATCCTAGCTACTCTGGAGTCTGAGATCTGAGGATCATGGTTCAAAGCCAGCCAGTGCACTGAAGAATTAACCACTAGAAAATGGGAAGTGGGGCTGTGGTTCAAGGGGTAGGGCAGTAGTCTTGAGCTCAAGAACTCGGGGACAGCACCCAGGCCCAGAGTTCAAGCTCCATGATTAAAAAAAAAAATGCCATCATAAAATTCCAAAGAAGGAAGTTCCTAGAAAGAAAGAAAAGAAACACACACACACACACACAAACACACACAATAGAGCCCATGGGAGACCTCTGAGACAACGGTTAGGTTGGAGAATGTGACTCTGGAGAGTGAGAAGGGGTATTAATGACACCTGAATTAATTTCCCACTTGAATTCTCCCTTTATTATAAAGCTGGTATTAAATCAGAACATAAAAATTAAAAGGTTATACATTTTCTGAATAATTCTTTTTTATTTTTTGCCAATCTTGGGGTGTGAACTCAGGGCCTGAGCGTTGTCCTTGGGCTTTCTCAAGGCTAGTGCTCTACCACTTGAGCCACAGCACCACTTCTGGCCTTTCTATGTATTGGGTACTGCAGAATCCAACCCACGGCTTCATGCATGCTACGCAAGCACTCAGCCATGTTCCCAGCCCCTGGGTGATTCTTAGTATTTTGTTACAAAATAAAGCAGCCTTTCTTTTTTTTTGAAAAGGCTATTTTATGACTATTTTTAATATATCATTAATATTTTAATATAAAAGATACACTAGAAAATATTCAAGCTTGGAAACTCTTACACCTTCATTTTAAAATGGAAAAAGCAGAGCTCATCCTTCTAATTATTTGTCTTTTAATTAAGGAATCTTAAGAAATACTGCCAGTGTCACATAGCCTGAAGTGCATTCTTAGTTTAACTAGATGCTTGATGAGCATGGTGAATTAGAGGTCTGTGAATGACTTGACTGATGTGGAATAGGTGCCATGTCACCTTTATTGTCATTTTCTTAATAGGGAAATAATATTGCCCAGGGAAATATTATTTCTTTAAAAAAGAAAAAAATCTGCTCCTGACATAAAATCATTTGGTTTCCTGATTCTAACAGACTTCAGAGATTTAGATTTCTGTTAGCATTAAAATGGAAAGAGTGGGGAAAATGCTGGTAAATATTATGTTGACAGAATATTATTTTTAACGTTTTAGATTATAAAGCAGAAAACAAGAAACAAAACTGGGAGCTCAGGTGTATTGACTGTATTTACAGTGTAGATTTCTTAACACAACTTAGTTCATAATTCTGATTTGTTTAATAATCATTGGTTGAGTTCTATAATGGGTATGATTTTTGTCTCCAATGTCACTCATTTTCAAAGTGCTAATCTATAGAACACATATTACCTTTTCTCTTCCAGTGCTGACTGCACGTTTTGTAATTGGAGAACCATTAATTTTTACCTTGAATGTGATCTCTTAGCAACAGGTAAGTGAAGAAAAAGAAAGTTGAAAATTGCAACCCTGACTCCAAACTATGAAGTGAAGACAATTTTCAGGACCGTCCATTTAATTTAAAATCTCTTTTCTGCCTCTCAGCTAGCTTTAGCACTAAGCACTGCTATTAAAGTGCTGCTCATCCCAGCTCACCAGGGAACTACTCTTCTCTGTCATAGTGACTCAGAGCTAAGTACACTAGACTGAGGCTGCCACCTAGATCTCGTATTTATTGCCAATATTTCAGGTGAGAATAAGATGAGAATAAGTCAAATTTCTGGTGTTCTTGAATTGCCTGAAGAAAGTGGTAGCACATTGGGTTTACAAAAGCATCATCTCTCAGAGGGTCTCAGTTACTCACTCACAAAAGCGCTATTGATAGTACATTAACACACATTTGGCAGGCAAAATTGTAAATTAAAAATCTTTAACTGCCACATGGAAAAATCAAAGTCTACTGGGATGGTAAGTAATCCTAATTGGAAATAAGACAAGTTCATGACACACTTCATGGAAGAAGCTATGAGATACTTGGTCAAAAATGAAATATTTGTCAAAAGATAATGATGAACTCCAATTCAGAATAAGATGTCATTTGGCATTCAGCTCTTGTAGATGTAATTCATTATATCAAATAGACTCATACTGAGGGAAAGAAGGGAGGGAGCCTGTTTGTTGGTAAATAGGGATAGAAAATGGTGGCCATAACAGGTAATAGACAACATGTGTCCTATTATGGTACTGGTTTTGCCCATAAGGCCTCTGATTTGTGCTCAAAATGAAGTGGCTTTTTCCCATAATTCCCTGGGTTTCTGCCCAAAATCTTACTTCAGTTCAGCCATGAGATAATATCTTGTGTACAAAAGAGCATGGCATGTTGAACTAACTTCCCTGTTTGAGCCCAAAGGCAGAAAGTAATGAGGTCCTATATTAACCAATCATTTCTTGGAGTCAGAGGGGAATTATAGAAGTGTAAAGGCCACTTTCCTGCTCTGGGCCCTCTGTCTATAGACAGCTGGTATCCTACTTCCGCTTTCAATGAACTTGGTGATGTATTATATTTCACTATTCCTCTATTCTTAATTCCTCACATGGCAGAGTCATCGACATTAGAGGAGAGAAGCCCTCTTTAACTTGATTGGTAACCTTCATGCAAAAGGGAAGACAACATGAAGATAGAACACAGAGGGTGAAAACAGTAAGGAGAGAGACAGAGTAGAATAGGACAGCTTGAAGCCAGGTCACGGCAAGGATTGCTACCCTTACAAGAAACAGGCAAGGAACGACTCTGAAAAGAAGTGAGCACCGTGGCTCAGCACATCTACCCCCCAGACCTGTGAAAGGATAATTTTCATAGCTATTTTAACTTGCCTCATTTGTGGCACATGACTTGCATGAACATACGAGGCTTATCCCCAATGCTAGCCAAGTTCATCCACGATGATTATGTGATGATTATGTAGTAACTTGACAACACATGGAAATGAGAGGGCATTTTAAAAGGTCCTCTGTCTTTGAAACATAAGAAATGTGACTCCACCCACTGTCCCCTATCCCACATGCTGTTTCCAAATTGTCTGTATTAAATCCGTAGTTCTGTGGTAATAAAATAACAGGAGACGATAAATAATCATAGGAACTGTCGCCAGCATTGCCTAGTAGAGCAAAGCTTGATTCAATTTTTTTTTAATTTAGTCATCTAAATATAAGTCACTAACATACGGGTTTTTCATCTTAGCAGTACTAATACTTATTATACACTTTTTTTTAAAATACTGGGCATGTTATGGTAATATGTAAAAAGAAATCACTTAAACCTTTTTGACATTTTTAACAAATTTTATGTGCCAGTATATTAAGCTTCAAAGCAGCAATACATTTGAGCTGGAATTGGCTTTTTAAAGTCTCTTCTTCCATTACAACAGGTTATTTGTTTTGATTAGTTCCTAAGCCTCTTTTAGTCCTGGTTTCTTCATCCATAAGATGGAGATATTTTTTTTTTAAAGTCTTCATTGAAATGCCATAACACAGATAAAAGACAAAAAACATTTTACAGTATAAATAATGCTCATATATTATGTAAATATCAATTTGCTAATCAGGAAATATAGTTAGCTCACTCTAAAATTATTGCCTTCTTTTGTGATACTTAGGATTGAACTCAAGACTTCATGCTCACCAAGTAAGCATTCTACAAACTTGAGCCTTATCTTCCTAAAATTAATTATTTTTAACATGTTGATAAATGTATTAAAGAACTAAGACTCTTCTAGTTATCTTAAGCTGATACACTTAAGGCAAAGTTTATTCTTGATAGTGCTGAGTGGTTTTATTGCTTCAGGAACTACAAGAATTTTGAGTTTTATCTGATAAAACTTGCCTTTAAAAAAATCTCATGATATAATTAAACAATAACCTATCCCCAAGCAGAAGTGAGGTTATTTCTGGCACTTTTTCTTTTGGTGTTTGTATTATTATTATTATCATACTTTAATTGTCTAAGGGGCTTTTTTATTTGATAATTGTATTTTATTCTCAGGGTGATACATAGAGGGGTAATTAATTAATCAATCAGTGCAATATTTATTGCACCAAAGAATCTTATTTCTTCACCTGCATAATGAAATGAAGATGGCTTTGGATAAATAATAATGGAAAGAACTACTATCACTTAATTATTCCTAAAAATATGGCATGTTCTGAAGTGGCACAGTATACATAGAAGTCAATTAGGAAGTAAATAATTGTATAATTCTGATTATATCTGAAGTTTTCAGTTACACCCTAGATTTGCATATTCAACAAGGTTTAGCTTTTTAACTCTTCACTTACAGTTCATTCTCCTAATGTTTTCTTTAGGTATCCATTTTAATTAAGTCATTCTATACACAGTGAGGTAGCGTATCTGTGTATTTGTTCAGCTATCACAAAATTTCTGAGGATGAGTTATTCATATGCCATGGGTAAATAAATATTTTGAAGTTTTAGAGGCTGAAAGTTTGAAAGGCATGTCATCTGCCTCTGGCAGGGCTATCTTTGGCAGCCACAATGTATTGGAGAAATCTGAACAGAAAGCTGCAAGCAGAAGAGGCCACATACAGGGGTTGCCTTGCTTTACAACAACTTGCTCTCATAGGTAATATACATCTATAAAACCCAATTCACTGTTCGAGTGTTGGTTCATTCATGAGGGTAGAGGCCACATAACTTAATGATCTTTTTCTAGATACTATCTGTTAAAGTCTCTCACCTCAACCTTGCCACACAAGGGACTACATTCCCAGCATATTCCATTCGAATTTAAGTCATACCCAATAAATAGTACATACTCTCGGTGAATATATACAGCAGTCTATATGATATAGATAGCAGCCTCAAATTTTATTTTATATTATATTATATTTTCAAATCTATGTAAACAGGAAGGGTTTTCTCCCCATAAAGCTTTCAAAGTTACATTTCATACCAATCAAGTGCACACAACAAAAATCAGGTTGCATGGAGCATACACATAGAAACACAAAATTACATTTTGTACAGCCCTGTGGTGTTTTGACAAAATGATCTTGAAAAGAATATGAAGAAAGCTTATGAGGAGAGGATCATGAATGTAGAAGGAAATTGTTTTCATTGATTTTTTCATTGGCAGTGCGTTCGTAGCATGAAGGCTAAATTTGTAAAATCAGTTGCTGATTTGGCACTGAGAGGCTGGCTCTGCTAGAATTCAGAGTGTTTGGCTCTCATATCCTTCTGATTATTAATTTCTGAGTTTCAGGCCTGTCCCTGATATCCAAATGATAAGAACTAGGACAAAATAAAGGAAATTAGATGTGTTAAGTGAATAAGAAAATTATTATTCTTAGAGGAGAAAAAAAAAACCCTGCACGATGATCTTAGAATCTATATTGGTTCTTTTATGTATTATTTGAAATTTTTTCTATCCAGTGCTATCCATTACTAAAATAAAAAATTGACTTGGAAACACAGAGATAAAAAGCAAAATCCTGAGTGTATTCAGATACATCTGATTGTCCTAAGATATAATTCAAAAGTCTTTTTAATGTTGGAGATTTTTACATTTATAATAGATGGTTATCATATTGTCAATGGCTTTAGCTTTCTGATAACTTTACAGAAACAAAATTTCAGATACCATCTTTAATATAAAGAGTATGTATATGTACCAACTATATGAGAATGTGAAATGATTTGCAAAAATTGTTTCTTTGGCTGTTGAACAATTGCTAGACCCACTGTTACAAAACCTTGTGTATGGTGCTATTTCCATTTGTTTTCTGACACATTACTAAATATACTCATAAAGTCGAGTGTTTCCTGAAGGAGAACAGCAGAGGGAAATTATGTTATTTAGAATACCCTAAATTTAGTAATCAAAATCTCTGTGGATATGGACAGCCAATTTCCCCATGTTGACTCAATTGGTCAATCAATTTTGATTTAAAGCAAAGGTCGACTCAGTTAAACCAGCAATCAAATCAAGGAAAATTAGAAAAAAAATTCACTTTCAATCTGTATGCATTAAATATCATAGATGATGCAATTATTCCAATAAAAAAGCAATAAAATTGCTACTTCATAAAAACTAATTTTAAAATTACTGGGTTTTAAGTTTACTCTTAAAATACTATTATTCTTTCTTGCTGCAGGATATTTAGTTATTGTAAAAGATAAGATGTATTAAATACAAGTAGGCATATGTTTCACCGACAATAATTATGTTAATTATATAATGAAGAAAAATAAATATAATTTTATAGTTTAACATTTATAGTCTCAGGAAAAAACTAGATAATAAATAATTTGAAAGAGGCAATTATCTTTCATAAAAATATTATCAAAGAAAATTAAAATTATAATCCTGGGATTTTTCTATCATTGTGTCAGTATTTTGATATGTGTATCCTATTATTTTAAAAATAAAGTAAAAAAAGTCAACAGAAATGATTTGAAAGTCATCTACCACCATAAGATAAGCTTAGTGCCCCTGTAATCATAGATAAGTTTTACTGAAATAAGTCCAAAAGGAAAATCACAAATAGGGCTGCCATCAGTGATGCAAAACACAGATTTAAGGACATAGCCAGTGAGCCAAGCATTTGGAACTGGAGCTCAGTTCTAGTACTAGACCAATAATAATATATCTTTTAAACCCATAGACTTCAAAACAAAAAACTAAATTTATAATTTAAAGCTTCTTTTGCAAAATGTGTAATTTCATTCTTCATAGACTTTTATGTAAAGTCAATAAATAGAGCAGTAGTATACTTTTAGAAGGAAAGGTTTGCAGTGTGAAAGGATTAAATCCAAACTGTCTGGGCAGAACCCTGGAGTCCTTCCTTCTAATTGACATCAGCTTGTATAAGTTGCCTCACACACACACATCTGAATTCCTTGAGAACAATGAAAACTTTTCTTAAATTTCTAATGAGATTTGACTAAAATATTTGCTGTTCTGCTCTCAGTAATAAATTTTTGGAAATTTGGAATCCAAGGAATAATACTTATTGCATTTTGTCAGTGAATTAAATTCAACATTTACCATATGGGTAAAAAAATAAACAGTATGTGAAGGAAAACAATGAAAAGCACTAAAGCATTTATAAGCAGAGTGAAAAGAAGTTACACATTAACTTTCAAATGTACTGAAATTGAATATGTGGAAATGTTATGAAAGGACTTCTTTTAGGGAATTTGTAGTACGTAAAGGCATATGCATAATATTAAATTTATCTACAAAAGTACTCTAATGGCAAAAAAATGTATTCAGCTTCGGTTATACTCAATAACAGATTATTTTTTTAAACACTGCCCACTTCAGGGAATTTGCATAACATGGAAATGTACAAGCAGAAATATTTAAGAATTTAATCGGGTACTGAGGACTCTTTGAAGATGTAAGAAACAAAGATCTCTTGGGAAATCCAGTGCTTGCAAAATACAGTCAAGAGTACAATGTATATCATACAAAATAAAGTGAAGGAAGAGTTGCTTAGGAGACAGATGGGTAAAAATAGTGAGAGTGGTGACATGGATCAAATTACGTTGTAGCCATACACTGCTTTGTTAAATGGCAACTCATTTGTACAGTTATTTAAAGTTAATAAAAAGTGTTAAAAAATTAAAAGGTTATGTAAGTGACCATAAATAAATGAACTGTCCGTGGGTAGGACCTTTATTTTTAAAATGTTAATGTATGTCATATGTTACCATAAAAAATTTAGTCTCAAAACCAAGTTTAGAAAATTATAGTTTCACATGGATATAAGCTGCCACTATGTATGAACAAAGAAAAAAAATGAGCCAAACCACATGTGGATGATTTTTTTTCCTTACAGAATCTGGCCAAACTTGTAAAAAATTATATAGGAACATAAAGGTGATTCCTAATCAAGGATATCTCTACTTTTTTGGTGTGTGTGGGGGGGTAATTGTGTGTAACAGTGAATATGGATTATTACAAGGCAGAGCTCAAACTCTGGCTCTCACTGCGTCTCAAGAACAGTGTAATTTTGTGTATTTCTTCTGTTTGCCTAATGTCACTAACTCTTATCAACTTGTAGACATTCCTAATGTTAGCTTCAATCTAATCTTAGGTCTATCTGTCTATCTATTTATCTAAAATTAGATGACATATATGATGAAGTCTTACTACAAGAATGGTTCAATTATATTTGTAGAACCCCATGTAATAATAATATATAATTTATAATAAAATATTTACCTGGATCCAAATTTCTTTGTGGATTAGAAACATAGACTTAAGCAGCACTTAGTCATTTTACAATAAATACAAAATATTATTATAAAAAAGTTTTGATTGTTGGTCATTTTACAAATGCAAGTCACAGAAAGGGCATAGACAGGATGGGAGAGAATTATGGAAAGGGTAACTCACTGAGTACTTAGACACCTTAAATTGTAAACTGCTTTTAAAACCTTTTGAAGATTAGAAAAAAATTAAAGGATTACTAGTGAAGAATTATCTCACATGGTGCTGTCAACAAGGACTCATTCCTCTTGAGCATAAACAATTGTTTCATAATATATTGTTACTTCGAGTTAAATAAAATCTACCTAACTATCTATGAACTTCAAAAACAAAAATGAAAACCTAAAGATATAAAAGCAATCTTAGATCACTCAACCTTGCTGACACATTTAAAAAATGATAATACAGAATAAGCTAGGAAGCCAGGACAAACATCATCACAAGTTTCCAAAGTAAATTAGAAAAGAGAATCAGGAAATATTTCCTGAAACTCAGAATTCTATGCAAAGAAAAAGATGTACTTTAATTTTTATTGAGATTGCAACTTTCTCCAATAGAAATGAAACAATAGTTTTAGATCTGTAGCCACTCGTATGTGGCAGTAAGTGTCAACCTGTAGAGAGCTTCACAATTCTGTGTATCACTGGCTCTGTTGTTTTCTTTTCCTTGGCTCGACTCATTCTATTGTTCCCTTGAGAATATCTGTATCCAGAAGCTTATACTCAAAGACTCCATCATTATCTGCAGCACATTTGTCTACATACGAGCATGTTTATTAAGTTTGTCACTAGAATGCCAACACAGTTAATGGGGAAGTATGCCAGGCAATTAACTTTCTCATTTAATAATTTTCAAAAAATATTACCTTGATTGTTAAGGTCTTTTACCTCCTTAATTAAATCAGTTGTCAAATTATATTTATTGTCCTCAGGAAGCTCATTAAAATAAAAGCAATAAAAATTTAGAAAATCATCTTTGCAACTGAATGTCATGTACATATATCATTTGATTCACAGGTAAAGGAAATCTGCCTAGCTGAATTATTACAATTTGTGTACTAGATTTAGAAGCTTTTGGGTAAAATTTGCTTTAAAGGACTGGCATATGTAAATGAGGCTGTAAAAAATAGATTATCATTGCTTATATAATCATCAACAATGAAATTCAGAAAAGCACACCATTGGGCATACTCTTTAAAACATTTATTAAAACCAAGATCAGAGAAATAACACTTTAAATGAAAATGAACCTAAATTTCACATATATATGTGTGAAATTATACAGATAGATAGTTGATAGATAATGCACACACAAACACATGTATGCGTGGTTTAGAACTATTTGGTAAAAGATTTGCAATTTTACATTGTGAATTTGGGAGGGGTAGGCTTTTGATTGTGTTGGAGTAAGCTTCCATTATCACATTATCATTAGTGTGTTCCTAACCATTTCAACATGACAAAATATTCTTGCACAGGAGATTCTTCAGAATCTTATTTCAGTTGTCAAATGTCATTTAAACTTAATTGGAGATATAATCTTCATCATCATTGGATTCCTCACGATGTTTCCTGTGATTCTACCAATTCTTAGAGTGTGTGAGTGTGTGTGTGTGTGTGTGTGTGTGTGTGTGTGTGTGTGTGTGTGCTAAATAAGCCTTTCCTACAAAAAAGTTCATGGAGATATAACTGATTGTAATAATGGAGGCATATACACATAAGTTTGCATATGTGAGTTTCCAGACCAGAAAAAATTTGAAATAAGCAATATTTTTAGATGAAGAAACATTGGTTGGTTCCTAAACATGTGTTAATGTCCTGAATTTCTTTCTCTATTATTATGGAATACTTCATGCTACTTTTCTTTTTGTGCTAATTTTGTGGTAGAATGTACCTTCCTACAATAGCAATTGTCCTGTGACCTGGGTTATCTATCAGGCTTATGAACAGTGTCCAATTACTTGCTAAGATACAGGAAGGTTTTCCCTTATTTTCTTGGATTCATTACAATTAAAAAAGCATCTATTCTATTTGATAGGTTGCTCTTTCAAAGCATGCCATGAAGACGTTGCGAAGAGGTTACAATTTGATAAGAAACAGAAATCTATGCCAGTTTCTAGTATGTGTAGAAAGCAAGAGATCACAGGGCTCTGATTTTTCTTATGAAAATCAAAACTTTTTGGAAAGATACAAAAAAACAGAAGGAAAGTATTTTCAATGTTTATAAATATTCTGAATGAATTATTTGTATGTATTTTTCTGTTTGAGCTCACCAGAATGCTCAAACTTATTTGTGTGCTGAAAATCACATAAATCCTTAATAATAGCTCTCTAAACATTTTTTAAATGTCACCTATTCATTACAGTTCTAAACAGGCTGAACATTAAAGATTATAGTGATTCTGAAATTTGCATAAACTTATAAAGATGCTCAGCTATATTCCTAGTGTATGAAGAACCTCCTGTTTTTTTAGTGGTCAATGGCATTAAAAACTCCTCAGTGCTGAATATTCATAAAATTAGATAACATTCTAACATTCAGTGTTTCAGATACAAAAAATTTAAATATATTGTGAAATACATAATTAACTGATTAAGTATGTCCTTTTGACTTGCCATTTCCTAATTCTACTTGTAGAACACATTCTGAGTCTCAAATGAAGAAAATCAGTAACTTTAAATGAATGAGAGGCAGAATTTGAGAATTTTGCTATAATGCATAGGCAGTAATGTTACAGCATTTTTACCTCTGACAAAGTCAAAATGTAGTTTTGGGGGGGATTTTTGCTGTTTCGGTTTTTTTTTGTCAGACCTGGGGCTTGAACTTAGAGCCTGGGCACTGTTCCTGAGCTTTTTTTTTTTTCTTTTTTTTCATATAATTTATTGTAATTAATAGAAGGGTCACATTATATTCACCAGATAGAAGGTGCATTACTTCACAAACATTGATACCCTTTCTCATCTCTTGGTTCCCATTTCCCTCCCCCGACCCTCTCAGCTTGTTTTCCCCCTAGTGTTCTACCACTTGAGCCACAGCACCACTTCTGGCTTTTGTGTATTTATGTAGTACTGAGGAATCGAACCTGGGCTTCATGCACACTCCAGACCCAAGGAGTAACTTTTTTGTGTGTGAGGATATTTAAAGAAGGCTATGAAGTCTTTGTAGCGTTTAGGGCATAGTATGTTGCCTAGTGTTAGTAGGTGAATACAATATTTGCCAACTGCAGTTTTAAATAATTTCTTCTTAAACTGGGCATAGTATACATCTGTAATCCTACCTGAGAAAAGGCCAAATTGAGAAGATCATATCTGAGGCCAGCCTGAACCATAGAATGAAACCCTGTCTGAATATGACAAGAAAATGTATCTTGATCTACCTTTACCCCAAACTATTATTATCCAAAATTAATATTTGAAAAGATATTACCATAGAAATCTTTCATAGACTCCAAAAGTTACAGATACCATACTACAAATAAGAAGATATACAGAGTAAAAGCCTTACTTATATTGATCATAATTAAAATACATATATTTCTCTGAAATTTTAAATTTTTACCAGAAAAGTCATTCTAAAAACCTAAGAGTACAGTTGCATTGGGCAAATTTAACATATAATTTTGAGAGACAAAGGATGCTATCAAAATGTTTCACATTAACATGTAGATAAAATATCAGTAAAAGCAGATAATTTTAAAATAATTAAAACAAATAAAACTACAGGCAAAATATGCAAGTGAATTAAAATTCCAAATAGAAGCCCACAGATAAAATGAATCTAATTGCACTCAACAAAATGGAACTCAGAACTCATTAAGAAGATGTATGTGTCTGCCATCTTTAACTACTCAGCCTTTCTCAAATAATGGCACCTTGATCATGTGACATTTCAATTTTTTTTACCCCAGACATGAAAAAAAAATGCTTCCATTATATTCTAATCTCCTTACACTGGGCAGAGGAATGGAAAGCAAATTATAAAATATTAGACACTGAAGATATCAAGTTGGTGTGTTCAGGTGGAATCAATTTGGGAACTTGTGAAGAGAAAATAAAGAATGTAGATTCTGTTTTAAATTTTACTCATCCAATCTAATTTTGCTTTAGATTCTAAGAAGCTCATAACTTCCCAAAACAAAATGTATCTTAACTTCTTGATTGGTATAAACAGAGCTTGAAACTTGATTTACAAAAGGAAAAGAGGAAACATTGAAAGAAAAGAGAGAGAAAAGAAAAAAATAGTCACCCAAATTCCAGTGATGGAGGAGGAAAGGAGATGTATTATCTATGAATCATATACAACACACAAATATATCAATAGACAAATAGATTGATCTACTGGTTGTTGAAGGAGATAAAAGAAACCCCACTCTACACTATTTGAAAATTAGTGGAGGGTGAGAGAAAGAAGATGGGGCGTAGGGTTGGAATATATGAAATTTTTCCAAAGTTCACTGCATAAGTGTGTGGAAATACCACAATGAAACCTCTTATCAAATGTTTACTCATTCAAAAATGTTAAAATATTTAAATCATGCAGTTTTTGGTTCAAAAGTTGTTTTTGTTTAAGATTTGACATGATTCAAAGTTCAAATAATGTAAGCAAATATGGACAGAAAAGCTTCTATACATAAGAATTAATATGTAACTGTGGAAAAGAAAAGAAGCAAACTGGTTAACAAGTAACAAGTTACTTTTATTAAGAGAAGGCATTAATCACTATACCTAATAGCTAAAAAATACTTAGTGTCTCTGATTGCTAGGAAGATACAAACTGAAATAATAATGAGATACCACTTCATACCTGTTAGAATGGTTGTTATCTAAAAGACAATAAACAGTTAGGGTTAGCCATTGTATAAATTAATATTAAACACAATGGAAGACACTATGGAGCTCTCTTAAAATAACTAAAAATAAAATCACCCATATCAGACAGTAAACCTGCTTCTGAATATTTATGCCAAAGACCTGAAATCAGTATGTGAAAAAGATTTCTGCACTTCTGTGTTCCTAAAACAGTATTGTTATTCACCAAGTAAATAGATCAGCTGGAATCAATCAACATGAATGGACACATACACACACACACACACACACACACACACACACACACACACACGGGATAATAATACTCAACCCTTAGAAAAAGGAAAACTTTTTTTTTCCTTTGGGACAATATGGATGGAACTAAAGGACATTATGTTAAGTGAATTAATCAAGGCACAAACAAGCAAGTACTAGGCTGTATTTTTTAAAATCATAGTATGGTTTTGTTTCATCAAAAGTTCATGCAATTGTAATTTACCTAATTTACGATGAAATAAATTTTAAAATAAAATGTGAATTTTTTTTTTTGTTCTAAAAGGACAGACAGATAATTTTCTTTGTTCTTCTCTTTTGGGATGATTTGACATTCAGTCTTATACAAAGGGTTCCTATGACAAGTGAGCCATCTAACCAGTAAGAGACTTGCCTCAATAGCAGCTTATCCAACTGCACAACATTTAAGTGTATTAGAAACAAAGGACATATTCCAAAGAATTCTTCATAATCACTCAAGCTTGGTATGAATCATCTGACCCCTGGTTATTTACTATGTTTTTAGTTCCTAAAGAGCTAGTTTCTTTTGCTTGAGAGAGAATGAAGATTCGATTCCTAGCAGTGATGTTCTACAAGAAAATGAGAAGCTTTACTTTTGTCGTTGCTGTTAGTGATCATAGAGATGGAACCCATAGCCACGGGAATGTTACATAAATGCTCTAACTTGGAGCTAGATCCCCACCATTTTAAACCTTTCTTCACAAAATGGTCTTTGAATTAAATGTGTAGCATTGTTTTGTCCTATGTCTTCTCAGTACATTTTTTAAATCATTCCAAGCTGCATGGCAAATTCTAGTTCATAAGTCGATAATGTCTTGATGTTCAATGCAATAGAGATAAATTGCTGACGGTAGTTCCAAAATCCTTAATTCGGAAGATAATACTACTACGCAGGATTGATGGAATAGAAAGACTTATATATCAGGTTAACGACAACAATAAACTGAAGCATGGCTGGGCATTAGTAGCTCATGCCTGTCATCGTAGCTATTTAGAAGACTGAGATCTGAGGATTGATGGTTGTTTGAAGCCAGACCCAGCAGGAATTTCCATGAAACTCTTATCTCAAATTAACTACCAGAAAACTGGAAGTGCAGCTGTGGCTCAAAGTGGTCTAGTGCAAGACACGAACAGAAAGCTTAGGGACAGCATCAGGATTCAAGCCACATTACCAAAAATAACTACAACAAAAGTTAAGCATTCATACTGAGGTCACAGTTTATAAAGGGCACTTCAGTGTTCCCTAGAATTGATCGAAACCTAGAACCCATCCCCTTCCACACCAACTCAACCTCTCACTAATGCCTGGAAGATGAAACACATTTACAAAGATATAAAATCCATTAGCCTTCTATAGAGTATAAAGCTGTAACACTTTGTTGAAAGAGATGAAATTAACAATCATTTTTTTCTAGGAAACCAGTGAAAACCAGTTTATAAGATAACCACTAGGAAGGAAGATGGCGCCGAGACAATAAGGATGCTGCCTAGCTCTCTCTCACAAAAAGAGAGAACCAGGGAGTCCCACAAATCAATTACCTTTAAAAATCCACAACAACAAACTCAAGAAGCAAAGGAGAAGGACTCAAACCGGAAAAGAAATCCAGATAAAGCCCACATCCAACTTTCTCAAGGAATTTGGATCGCGAGGACCCCACCCCCACCTCTCTCCGCCTGCTCCAAGCCACGGAAAGCGACGGCAGAGGGCGCTGGAGGGAGCCGGGCCCGCCAGCCCAAACGCTGCAGAAACCAGCACAGGACCGGGCCAGCAAGCTCTGGAAGCAGCAGAACCCAGACATGGAACCAGAACAGCAAGCAGCAGAACCCAGACGCGGAACACAGGCTGCGGAGGAGACCCGAGGGGAGTGAAAGACTCCCCAACACCGTGGAACACCCACAGACCACAGACGGAACACAGAGGCATGAGTAATACAGTGGGTCCCCAAACACATAGGGAAATCAGAGCGGTGGCAAGCAATAGAACTTAACTCAGCCCCCTCCACCCCGCCCGAGAAAGACTGGCAGGAGCAGAGGGGCAAGGAATTTAGAATCCTGTCCCTGCCCTCAACAGCCCCCTCCTTCAGGCCATTGACTGGAGATTGACAGGCGGGCAGTGCTAAGACCCAGCACCCCACCAAGGGAGGCGGAGCTGTCCCAGCTCCCACCGCCCACCAGGCTCCTCTCCCAGGCCACTGGATCTGGAGAGTGGAGGGCGCTGGGACCCTGCCTTACAATAGCGGGTAGGGTATGCGGGAAAATAGGAGCCAGTATCTGCCCCCCCTCAATTCTTGAGCAGGGCATCCTCCAGCTGGGAATCCTGAGCAAGACAGCACTGAGGGGCCCCCCCACAGACACAGACTCTCTGACAAAGCAGTGGAAACACAGCAGGGTTCTGAAGGGCCAACCAGCAGCCAAGCTCCCCTTCTGAGAATCAAAAAGGCTCAGCTCCGCCCTTGGAGCCCACATCCTCAGCAGGGACCCACCCCTGGGAACAGAGGGGTCTCCTGCTGGTCCTGCTGAGAGCCCCTGGAAACTCTCAATCCCTAGACCCTTGGCTGGGGGCCACCCCTGGAAGCAGCACAGGAAAATGTCTGCCCAGCGCACTCAGGCTGACACTCGCAGATCCATCCCATGGCCCACTGTGAGGCCACTGGTTGGGCTAAGAGCTAGTTGTGCAGCAACACATAAGTTTTATTCTAATACTTTCCAAACTTTGTACTCAAATACACTACCTACTTAACAACTTAGTTCAGTTATCCTTATGCTATACCTGTTTTTCAGTACTAAAATATTCTTACAGTCCTACGTTAATCTTCTTGTACCCCCCCCCCCGACCTCTCTCATTCTATTTTTCTAACTCTGGTCCTCTGCTCATCTTTCAACCCTTATAATGCACTCGATGGCTGTTGAACAATACTGTATATCTAGGTGTTTAATTATTCTCTAGGCTAAGAGGGACTTAAAGACAATAGAGATTGGATTGACAGGCTTATTGTTTTGGGTACAAATCGCTTATCAGTGGTTGTATTAGACTGGTCTGTAAGTACACAAAAAGAAAGAGTGATAACACCAATCAAAACTTGTGAACATCTAGTGTCTGTCAGCTACCGAGGTCTAGGTTGGTTATATCTGAAAAACTAAAATCGTGTTTAGTATTAATCTTGCTCCCGTTTTCAAATGGGCAGAACAAGAAACTCAAGAAAAATGTCAAATCAAGAAACAACATCCCCCACCCAATGTAAACAGACAATGGAACAGTCACTGGCAAATCTAGAGGAGAGTCTTCCAAGTGCTATACAAATGCAAGTGCTATACATCATTAATGAAAAATGTGAAAATATAAAGAAAGAGATAATGGAGGAAGCCATAGCTAAACAAGAGGAAACCATAAACAAGGTGATAAGTGAAAAATAAGAAGCCATAAAGGAGGCCATAATAAAGGTGGATGAATTCATAGAATCCACAAATAAAAAAGTGACCGAACTCCAGCAAATGTCCGAAGAAAATAAAGCTACTGAGCTAACCACTTAAATGGAAATCAAGGAGCTAAAGAAATCCATACATGATCTAAAAGAAGAGATGCAAGGCATCAAAAATGAGCAATTAGAAGCAAGGGAGATGAAAAATAAAGTAGATAGCTTTCATAGCAGGTTAGACAATGCAGAGGAGAGAATTTCCGGGGCTGAAGATAATTTAGTTATTATAGAGAAAGAACAGAAAACGAGTCAATCCAAATTTAGGAAATATGAGAGAGCGCTTCAGGAGGTCCAAGATATAATTAGTAAGCCTAATTTAAGGCTAATTGGTATTGAGGAGGGCGTGGAGAAAGAGGTCAATGGTATTGGAAATATACTTCAGGCAATCATCTCAGAGAATTTCCCAAATATCCAGAAGGGCAGGCCCATCCAGATACAAGAAGCTTTTAGAACCCCAAACAGACCTGACCAGAAAAGAACATCCCACTGCCACATCGTAATCTGAACTGGATTAAAAGAAACCAAAGAAAGGATCCTAAAGGCAGCCAGGGAAAAGGGATCAGTAACCTATAAAGGAAAACCAATCAGAATAACCCCAGATTTCTCAGCAGAGACCATGCAAGCAAGAAGTGACTGGAAGCATATATGTCATGCCCTTAAGTCAAATAACTACCAACCAAGAATACTGTACTCAGCTAAGCTCTCATTCATAACTGAAGGAACAGTAAAAACATTCCATTCCAGGGAAAAGCTGCAACAATATGTCACAACAAAACCAACACTACAGAGAATTCTCAAAGACGTTCTATACATAGAAAACCAAAATAAGTGAAATATACGGAAAGAAACGGCACCTAAACAGCATACCATCTAAGGACCACAAGAACTGTCAAGACACAGGCCCTAAAAAAAGCTTTTAAAAATGGTAGGAACTAATAAATACCTGTCAATCCTAACACTCAATATCAATGGACTTAACTCTCTAATTAAACGGCATAGGCTGTCTAGTTGGATCAAAAAGCAAGAGCCATCGTTCTGCTGTCTTCAAGAGACACATCTTACCCCCTAAAAAATCACCTTTTGAAAGTGAGAGGTTGGAATAAACTCTATCAAGCTAACAGCCCCCATAAACAGGCTGGAGTTGCCATCCTCATATCAGATAAAATAGACTTCAAACTAAAATTAGTAAGAAAAGACAAAGAAGGTTACTACATACTACCAAAGGGATCTTTCCTCCAGGAAGACATAACGATCCTAAATATTTACACACTCGATCCCGGAGCTCCGAACTTCATCAAGCAAACTTTACTTACACTGAAACCATACATAGATCGAAATACAGTGATTGTCAGTGACTTTAACACACCACTTTCACCTATGGACAGATCAACAAGGCAAAAACTCAACAGAGAAACCTTAGAACTGAACAACTATATACACCAACTAGATCTAACAGACATCTTCAGAATATTCCACCCAGCAACAACACCAGATACGTTTTTCTCAGCAGCACATGGAACATTTTCCAAAATAAACCACATCTTAGGTCATAAAACAAACCTGGACAGATTCAGAAACACTGAAATTATTCCCTGCACGCTCTCAGAACACAAAGGCATCAAATTGGAACTGACTGAACGCAGATCTCCATCAACGAAAACCCTGTAACTCATGGAGATTAAACAACACATTGTTGAATCACCAATGGGTCATCGAAGAGATCAGAACAGAAATGCAACAGTTTATGAAATTTAACAATAAGGAGCACTCCTTTGGGACACAGCAAAGGCAGAGGAAAATTTATAGTGCTGAGTGCCTACAACAACAAGTTGGAAAAATCGCAAACCAACAAGTTAATGTCTCTCCTAAGCTCCTGGAAAAACAGCAACAAACCAACCCTAATCCCAGTAGAAGAAAGCAAATTATTAAAATCAAAGCAGAATTAAAGGATTTGGAATCCAAAAAAACTATAGAAAGAATCAGCAAAACAAGGAGTTGGTTCTTTGAAAGAATTAACAAAATTGACAAACCCTTAGCAAATCTTACCAAAAAAAGAAGAGAGAATATGAAATAAACAAAATCATAGACGAAAATGGTAAAATCACAACAGAAATTATTAAGATCCCGAATATCATGAGGAATACTTCTCAAACCTTTACGCCAACAAATTTGAGAATCTAGAAGAAATGGATGAATTCCTAGCCAATATTAACATACCCACAGTGAACCAAGAAGAACTAACCCAACTCAACAGACCTATTTCAAGTTCTGAAATAGAAATGGCAATTGGAGAACTTCCACCTAAGAAAAGCCCAGGGCCAGATGGATTCACAGCTGAATTCTATAAGGTCTTCAAAGCAGAGCTCACACTAATACTCCTCAAGCTCTTCAATGAAATTGAAAATGAAGGTTCTTTACCAAACTCATTCTATGAAGCCAGTATAAGCCTCATCCTCAAACTAGACAGAGATTCATCAAAGAAAGAAAACTATAGACCTATTTCTTTGATAAACATCTGAAAATTTCTCAACAAAATACTGGCCAACCGTCTACAGCAACTCATTAAAAAAATTATATACTATGATCAAAGTGGATTCATCACACGGAGGCAAAGCAGGTTCAACATACGCAAATCAATTAATATAATTCAACACATCAACAGGAGCAAAGACAAAAATCACATGATTGTCTCAATAGATGCGGAAAAGGCATTTGACAAGATCCAACACCCCTTTATGTTAAAAGCTCTGGAAAAACTAGGAATCCATGGAACATTCCTCAATATAATAAAGGCTGTGTATGAGAAACCCACTGCTAGTATTACACTTAATGGTGAAAATCTAAAGCCATTCCCTCTAAAATCAGGAATGAGACAAGGATGCCCACTCTCTCCACTCCTCTTTAACATAGTATTAGAATTCCTAGCCAGTGTAATAAGGCAAGAAGCAAGCATAAAGGGGATCCAAGTAGGGAAAGAGGAAATAAAACTATCCCTCTTTGCAGATGACATGACTCTGTATTTAAAGAATCCTATAGACTCTACTCCCAAGCTCCTTGAGCTGATTCAAAACTTTGGAAGGGTTGCAGGGTATAAAATTAACCCTCAAAAACAAACTGCCTTCCTTTACGCCAACAGTGAGAGGAACGAGGCAATAATCAGGAAAGCAACTCCTTTCACAATAGCCTCAAAGAAAATAAAGTACCTAGGAATTACCTTAACTAAGAATGTAAAGGACCTTTTTGATGAAAACTTTAAAACCTTAAAAAAGGAAATTAAAGCAGAACTAAGGAAATGGAAAAACCTCCCATGCTCCTGGATTGGAAATCAACATTGTGAAAATGACAATCTTGCCAAGGGCTATCTACAAATTCAATGCAATACCCATCAATATCCCAATGGCATTCTTTAAAGAAATAGAAGAGGCAATTCAAATTTCATATGGAATAATAAAAGACCCCTTATAACAAAAACACTTCTTAGCAGAAAGAAAAGCGCTGGAGGAATTTCAATTCCAAACTTTAGACTCTATTACAGGGGTATAATTCTGGCACAAGAACACAACAAATCAGAGAAAGGCTGGATAAGTAGGACTGCATTAAACTGCGGAGCTTTTGTATGGCAAAGGACATAGCTAGTAAATTAATTAGGAAGCCTACTGAGTGGGAGAAGATCTTCACCAACCAAACAACGGACAAAGGCCTCATATCTAAACTACATCAACAACTCAAAAAATTGAATCATTGTAGGGAGCCGGGACAAACGCCATTATAAGATGGTGCCCGTTTCCTGACTCCTTAGAGGTAAACAACTCCATATAAGGCAATGCTGTGCTCAACTACGTGTCCTAAGTTATGCGCATGCGCGAATCACATGATGATCCCTGGCCAATCCCGCGGCACCTCGTTGTGGCAGTAGGGCGGCAGCCAATGGTGGAGCGACCTGTGTTCCTGTTCCCTATATAAGCAGCTGCTTTTGATGCCTCGCCCCTTTCGCTTCCTGCTCCCCCTTCAATCAAAAGGCTCTCCGATAAAGTATGATTTGAGAAGAATCCTCGAGTGGTGGTCGTTCTTCCTCGCTGGTCGAGGAGCTCGCCGCAACTGGTGCCGAGACCCGGGACCCTGGGAAGACAGGACGACAAGCGAGGGGCCGAGGAGGATTCAGAACTCGATATACGGAGAGGAGACGTCGGTAAGTATCAGCCTGAGCAGCTGAGATCCCCAGGTATGCTGTGTTTTGGGGTACAATTCTGGGTGCTTGCTGTTGTCCTTCCTTTGTGGGTGCTGCTGGTGTGTTTTTGTTGCATTTGTCTGCGTTGCGGCAACTCAGAGATTGTTAAGGAAGTCAGTAGGACATTGATGAAGCACCAGGATAGTCTCTCTGAGGCAGAATCAAATGGGGAGGAAAAGGGTAGGCCAAAAAGAAAAGGGAAAGAAAATAAAGAAAAGAGACGTTATGTCAAAGAACAGAGGGTGAACGCACCCTACCAAGATACCGTTCAGGAGGGTGATAAGGAGGACCAAGTCATAAGAGCAATGGAGCCGCTCCCCGGGCAGCTTTACCCGGATCTAGACAGGTTTCAACATTTACAAATAAGGGAGTCTAGAGATGAGGAGCTAAACGATTCAAATGAGGAATTAAACAGCTCAGATGAGGAAGTGACTAACAATTCAGATGAGGAACAGGACCCGAAAGAGGGAAAAGGCTTGGAGGAGGCGGCTGCTAGGTATGAGGAGGGTAGGTATGGAGTTCAGCGACCTCTTCTGGCCGGAGTGTCTAAAGGAAGTGAGCAAGAGAGAGCCATGCCCTCTGCGCCCCCGCCCTATCCTGTGGCGGCGGGAAAAAGTCATTTCATAAAAGAAAGCACGTGGTCCCGCCTGGCGGCTGCGTTCCCAGTTTTTGAGAACCCAGTTACCCAGGAGAGGACCTTTGAACCAGTCTCCTATAAACAGTTAAAGGATTTGATGGAGGCAGTACGTAATTATGGAGTTACGGCCAGTTATACCACTGCCTTGCTTAGAAGACTAACTGTTAATGCTATGACACCTAATGATTGGGATGAGGTCGCGCGGACATGCCTCAATCATGGACAGTTCCTTGACTTCAAGTCTATAGTTATGGACAGAGCTCAGGCTCAATATAGAGTAAATGTACAAGAAGGGCGGCCGGAATGGACCGTGGACATGCTCCTAGGGCAAGGACAATGGGCTGCCGATCAGACAAATTTCCCCTGGGATGTTTATAAACAAATAAATGAGGTTTTTTACAAGTCCTGGAGGGCAATCCCAAACAAAGGCCAGGTCACTGGCAGCCTCACCAAAGTTACTCAAGCTGTCACAGAGCCATTCTCCGATTTTGTGGCCCGTGTGCTCGAAACGGCGGAGCGCGTTTTTGGAAATCTTGAAGTCTTTATGCCAGTTGTCCAACAAATTATTTTTGAGCAAAGTACAAAGGAAGGTCAGAGAGCTATTGTGCCGGTCAAGGAAAAGGGCCTGGAAGCATGGGTAAAAGCCTGCAGGGAAATAGGGGGGCCATTAACTAATGCAGACCTGGCTGCAGCTGTACTGTCAGCCACCCGAGCAGCCAAGGACTCTAAAGGTAAAGGATGCTTCAAATGTGGCCAACTTGGACACTTTAAACACCAGTGTCCCAGAACTGCTCCCCAGGGTCCTCAGGGAGTTCAAAAGATGCCAGGAACATGTCCTAGGTGCAAGAAGGGAAAACATTGGGCCAATGAATGCAGGTCAGTAAAAGATATTAATGGACAGCCCATTCCTCCTCTAATACTTGGTGCGGACCGGATCCCGTAGTAAGGAGATCCAGGGGAGCTGTTTGTGTTTTTCCACAGGAGCAGGAAACACCACTTTGGGTCCCATTGCGATTGATGCGAAAGGTGGAAGGAGAACCCGAGAAAGGCACTGACGATGAAGATCATTCTCATGTTGGTGGTAATACTAGCAGATCCAGTGATGGCCCAGGAGAGGATTTTGTGGGCGCTGATGAAGACCTTTCCAATACCGATGCCTGTGAAGCATGACGCTCGTGTTTTCCCGTATCTTTTCACGACCAATTCATCATTGCAGTTACCTGTTCTTCTCATGGACAGACAGTTGGGCAATTATACGTTGCCGATGTCTTTATACCGCTAATCTGTCAAGGCAGTTGGGTCAGATGTTAACTGGACAATGGTCACATGATTTTGAAAACCTTACAAGTCAATTGAGATATGAAATTATGATTGTTAATTCAACCAGGGTAAATGTGGCCCCTTTTTGGGAAAATTACTGATTGGATATTACAGGCATCCTCCTGGGTAAAAGAATGGGCTGGAAGTTTAGCCTTATTGGGATTAATGATGTGTGGGTTGGGGATTTTGTGTTGGATGCTATGTAAAATGAGTTATAAACGAAAAAGAGATAATGCTATTATAAAACAAGCTTTTGCAGCATTAGAAATGCATGACTCCCCCCAAGTTTGGTTAAGTATGCTTGAAAAGAAAAGGATGTGTTGTCTGCCTATGGCTGGTCTGTCGCCTGCAAGCCCAAACACAGAGGGATAAGGTAATGATTTTCACAAGCATTAGCCGCCTTGGAAGTTGGATCCTCACCCCAAATATGGCTTTCAGCCTTAAAGGGCAATTGAGCCTTATTTTTCTGCATAGCCTTTGCACCCCGGGGGACAAGATCCCATTGCACAGGGACAGGTATGCAGCTTAAGATCTGGAGCAAACAGGATGCGAGGCGTATGCACTGCACTTGGGAAAAGGGAGATGCCTTTTCTCGAGAAGAGCACGTCTGTTTGCATGTGGGTAGATGCCAAAATTTCCCACCTCTGAAAAAAGGGCATCGGACTGGTGGGTCACCCTCTGGGAAAGAGCCTGGAGAGGAGGCCTTGCATTGTCCTTATTCTCTTCAGAGAACAGACCTCTACTCTTGCCTGATGCTCAAAACAAGAAGGGGGAGCTGTAGGGAGCCGGGACAAACGCCATTATAAGATGGCGCCCGTTTCCTGACTCCTTAGAGGTAAACAACTCCATATAAGGCAATGCTGTGCTCAACTACGTGTCCTAAGTTATGCGCATGCGCGAATCACATGATGATCCCTGGCCAATCCCGCGGCACCTCGTTGTGGCAGTAGGGCGGCAGCCAATGGTGGAGCGACCCGTGTTCCTGTTCCCTATATAAGCAGCTGCTTTTGATGCCTCGCCCCTTTCGCTTCCTGCTCCCCCTTCAATCAAAAGGCTCTCCGATAAAGTATGATTTGAGAAGAATCCTCGAGTGGTGGTCGTTCTTCCTCGCTGGTCGAGGAGCTCGCCGCAAATAATTCCAAAAGTAATCTCCAAAGTAACAACCATCCCATTAAAAAATGGGCCAAAGACTTAAAGAGAGTCTTCTCTGAAGAAGAAACAAAAATGTCCTATAGACACATGAAGAAATGCTCAACATCTCTGGTCATAAAAGAAATGCAAATCAAAACAACCCTAAGATTCCACCTCACTCCAGTTAGAATGGCCAGGATCAGGAAAACGAATAATAACAGATGCTGGAGGGGATGTGGCTAGGAGGGATCACTACTACACTGTTGGTGGGAGTGCAAACTCATTCAACCACTATGGAAAGCAGTATGGCAGTGCCTCAAAAGGCTAAACATAGAACTCCCCTATGACCCAGCAATCCCTCTACTTGGCATTTACCCAACCATCCAGAATCTAGAGCATACTAAATCCACTAGCACAACAATGTTCATTGCAGCATTATTCAAAATTGCAAAGATATGGAACCAACCTAGATGTCCCTCAGTTGATGAGTGGATCAACAAGTTGTGGTATTTGTACACAATGGAATTCTATGCTGCTGTCAGAAAAAACAACATCGACCCATTTGTTAGGAAATGGAAAGACTTAGAAAAAAATCCTATTAAGTGAAGTAAGCCAGACTCAAAGGAACTTAGGCTCAATGGTTTCCCTCATTTGTCATAATCAGTAGAAACTTTGGGCTCTACTAGCAGAGATCTGCAATAGAGCAAAATCTTGATACATAAGGCCATATAGTATGAAGCTAATTGAAAGGACCTCCAGGATATTGAAACAAAAGCTATATAACGAATGATTGTTGTCCTTAATCTACTATGTTATCTCTCATCTCCTTTGATGTCCCTTGGGTATCTCATATTGTTATAGTATCTCACATTGTTATAGTATCTCACATTGTTATCTGATACATTGAATTTATTTGTATTTGGTTATTTGAAATTTGATAGGGAAGGGGGGGAAACCAAGATGGGGTTGGGGGGGCTGGGAGGGTGGGAGGAGGTTAATGGGTACCAAGACATGTGAAAGGGTATCAATGTAAGTGAATTAATGCACCTTCTATCTGACAAATATCATGTAACCCTTTTATTAATTACAATAAAAATATATTCCTCTGCAAAGCCAAACATCCATAAATCTTAGAGGCCAACTGTAAATAAAGGGTTCTTGCAAGATATTTCTATACTGTTTGGATCTTCCACATCATGCTGTAGTATTGAATCTTTGTTCAAACTATTTCTGCCTTGGATCTTCCTCTCTTATAATCACACTCTTCAATAAAGTACAAAATTTATGTTCCACAGTGAAAAAAAACAGATAACCACTGATGAAAAACTGATGTTACAATGCTAAAATGTAAGTCATAGGGCTAGAAAGCACTATTTTCTTCCAAAACTATGAACTATCATGAAGTATTTCCTTTGGCCCTCTCTCTCTCTCTCTCTCTCTCTCTCTCTCTCTCTCTCTCTCTCTCTCTCTCTCTCTCTCTCTCTCTCTCTCTCTCTCTCCCTCTCTCTCTGGCTGGTTCTCCCTGCCCCCCCTCCACATACATCAACAACAATATCAAAAACAACCAAAAGTCTTGTTTTTACAAGGATCAAATCTGTTTTTATCTAATATGGGGAGCAAGATTTTATTTACTCAGAAGACTGCATGTCTGATGAAGTAGCCACTCAATGCAGCAATGCTTTAAGTTCAGTTGCTATCCATTCAAAATGTGTGAGGCAGGGGCTGGGAGTGTGTCTTAGTCTGCCTAGCATGCAGGAAGACCCAGGTTCAATTTCTAGCTACCACACACATAGAAAAAGGCAGAAGTGGTGCGGTGGCTCAGGGTGGAATTCTAGCCTTGAGGAAACTCAAGGACAGTGCTCAGGCCCTGAGGTAAAGCCCAGTACTTGCAAAAAAAAAATGTGAGAGGCAAAGATGCTTTATTTTACTTACCAGGAATGAAATTTTAAAAGGGCACTCTTTAAGGGCTATACTATTTAGATGAACAACAAAATAAGTACATGCTAAATCTGGAGATTTCATGGTGGCTGGAGATAGTTCTGAGTTCAATCTACACACACAACCTTCAATGCACATAGATCATTGTAATAGACATATGCTATCAAATGTTTGTCGAGTGAGGCTGGTTTGAAGAAAGACCTTAAAAGGTGTGTGCCATAGTCTAAAGAAAGAACTATTGTTCCCACGGAAATGCAAGGAGCAAAGATTATACATAATTATGTGAACCAAGTGACTAAGATTCAGGTGCTACTCACAACTGATATCCTGCTGTAAGTATATGAGTTGAGTGGATCAGAGACTATGAGAAGCATATTACATGAATATTAATATGACAGTATACTGATATGTGGAAATCTATTTATCTCAATTTTCAGGAACTAATATATAGATAAAAGAGATAGATTCAAATGGCTTTTTGGAGAATAGTATACCAACTTGTAAGTTCGAAAGTATACTGAAAACAGTTCTT
This sequence comes from Megascapheus bottae, assembly GCF_031878675.1. Classification (NCBI taxonomy): domain Eukaryota; kingdom Metazoa; phylum Chordata; class Mammalia; order Rodentia; family Geomyidae; genus Megascapheus; species Megascapheus bottae. Next base: position 43,066,765 of record NC_143521.1, read on the forward strand.
ACTTTTATTTTTTTTGTTTCGAATAATTCTTTTTTCATCATTTTAATTTCTCTTTTATTTATTAATTCGCTGGTACACAATATTCATACATATTTGTGGGACGTAATCATAGGATGACATGTGTACACGCTGTGTAATGGTGAGAACAAAGTACTGAACATTTCACCTTCTCAAAACATTTCTCACTTCTACCATGAGGAGCATTCAAACTTCTTTTTTCTAGCTAATGGATATTTGGCTATCGATCATTGTGGGACTACAGTTACCATAGTGCTATAGAAACTTAGCTAATTGTGTTTTAGAACCATCTCCTAACTGTTCGATTCAATCTCCCTCCTCCTCTCCTTCCCAGTCTTTTTTCCCCATATATTTTTTATTGTAATTAATAGAAGACCTCTTGTTTAGATAGTGTTGAAATATAGGTCACTTAATCATATAGTGCTTCTTACAAGTGGAAAGTCTAAGAAGAAAATTTCCACCTTCTTTAATACAAATATTACATCAGTAAAACTGGAGACATATAAGAACTCTATATTGCATTAATGCTTATTAATACTCATGAGTATAATTAATTTCTGAGCATGAGTTCCCATGACACATCATGGGTCATATTTACATTACCGTGACAAATCACCCTTGGAAAATTGCTATCCTTGTGCTCATACTGAGAACTTCTATCTTAATTTTTCACAATACTTTTATTCCTGGGGACATGCTGTTGCAAACACAATTACATCATATAAAATTTATTTTTCATACTTGCCCCTACTTGTACTTTCTCTGTATAGCAGATAAAAATATGGCATTCTTCCTAATGTAGTATGGTTGTACAGAAGCAACATTCAGTTCTCAAATAAGGATATTTTTTGTAAGCTGTTTCTTCAAATTGATGTGCAATAAATCTGACACAAATCCAGCATTTGGCAAGAGACTGCCCAGGGCTTCTCTTCTCTGCCCTCCTGAAGCACAATCTTGGAGAAGAGCCAAAGGACGTACTGACTATTGCACAGTTTTTTTGTAGTTCAGGAAGAGAAATGAATTCTCTCTGAACTGCCAATTTAATGACCAATGTGTACATGTACATTTCATTGGCGGTCCCAAATCTACATCCCATGATTTGTTGCAAATACTATATTGCTGTGGAAATGTACATCTTGATGGGAAGAAAGGAAATGCTAGTTAGCTAAAGATAGAAAATGATGGACATAACAGACAATATGGTGCTTCTTGTTCCCATATTGCCTGGGCTTCTATTCAAATATACTTCTTCTTCCCATAATTCCCTGGGTTCTTGCTCAAAATCCTACATCACTAGTGAGATAATGCCTTGTTCACATCAGGCACGAGCAATTGTGCTTACATCTATACTAGTACCCTGAGATACAGGAAGCAATAAAAAGTGCTAAATCAGACTTGCAGTGCAAAGTCTAGAAAAGCAAGGCTACCCTGGGTAAGGAGATAAGGAAAGCCCTCTTACTCTAACAGTAGCCCTCCAAGAACAATCTCAATAGACTTCCAACACGAGGCTTCTCTCCATGGCTATACATAATACCGTATTTAGTTTTCAATAAGCTTTCGGATTTACTAGATGTCACTAATCTTTTGCCACTTAATTCCCTATCTTGTGGAGAAAGTCACCTATTAACCCTGGATGACATAATTCTTGACGGGCTTTTAACCTGAGTTCTGTGGGCCTAGCCAAGCTAATGTCAGAAAAACACAACTGATATAGACCTCAGCAAATCTGTATATCACATTTTCCTACGCAGTTTTTTTGGTCTAGTGTGTCTAGTGAGCTTTCCTGAAGACCATGAAACTGGACTAGAATGACTGGTAGACACTTCATTTAAATCACAGGAGAGAATTCTCACTCTGAGGACAGAAAGGGACGATCAAGGATGAATCAAGAGTTGGAGAGAGGAGCTCTTATCTGCCATGCGTAGGAGCTGGATTTGAGCCCGAGCATTGACAAAGAAAGAACATATAAAGAATCAGGAATGGAAAGAATGATATGGAAAACTAATGACCACATTTAACCTGCATTCAACAACATTAGATGAGAATCCAGACTTGGCAGCCATCTAAGCCTGTGAACTTCCTTCTCACTTTGGAGTTATCCAGGTCAAAATTTTGTGATTTATAATGAGATTAGCAGATGAAATCAATAGTGTCAGTTTATGAACTATCTCACACTATCTCTGCTATCCAGAAAGAAAATGAAGAAAGCACAGTAATATTGACTATTCCTGTTAAGTAGACTTAATAAATGGAATCCCTGGACTCCCTCTAACCTCCTGACACAGGGCAATTCAGGGATTTTGTAAGACATGGGTTCTGTTTCTCCAGAACTAAACAGTGGCCCTGAGGCTTATAGCTTCTCTAGTTTCATTTGAGTTTGCCTGCCTAGAGACCCCATTCAAGTGATAAAGTTAAACTTCTCCCTTTAAATTGTCACCATGGTTTGCTTTTCTGTTTGTGTGTTTCAGATGAATTATACCTGTCATCACTGTTTCCCTTGTCTTCACTTGTATATTTATTCTCAAAGGGTATTTTATCCTTTTTCCTTGAGCTCTGTGCAAACAACATTTTGATATGATGTTCTTACTGAGTTCTTTGGAAGAAGAGCTCACACTACTGGGTTAAGTGCATTTTCTTTGAGTGGAAACAGTAACCTTACTTAGGGAATTATGTTTTGCCTTTTCCCCCCTCTTTTCAACTGCACCAGTGGGATGCCATCTTCTGAAAAGTCTAGTGTCTAGCATAGGGGAAAAAATCAACAGTTTTGTAGTAAAAGCTGGAGGCTTCAAGGACTTTTGTGAGCATCTTTATAAATGCAACGAGTTGGAATGAACAGCTAAGTCCTTGCATAAATGAACCGAAAGCCTGCAAAACAATTCTGGGCTAATCACAGCAAATTAATCTTGGATTTTATTGATGTGGAAAGATTATAACTGGCATGAAGCCCAAGGACCAGTCATAATTATATTATCATAGACTAGAAAGTGTCAATATTTGCAAGCCTTATTTAGGTATAATCTTTCTTGAAATAGGCTGACTATGTTTTACCCAGCATTGTGATACTCTGATTATTAACCTACCTTTAGAATTCATTAAACACATACCTTTCCACCTTGGGACTGAGCAGATTGCACAGTTCGGAAATCCAGAGACAGTTCATTACCTCTTGGGTTTCAAAACCCCTGAAATATTCTTATTCTTATATCTTTCACTAAAGAACATTGAGTAAATAATAATAGCTTCATTTTGTACATTTGTTCTAGTACATTAATTGATACCACTCCTTGTACCAATGTTCAACAGCAGAGGCACAATTATGTGAAAGAGGAAGGATACTTCTTTCCTTAGGGAACTCATATTCTATATACATGCTCGCAGAAAGAATTCCTTAAAGTTTAAAGTAATTACCATGAAAATATAAGGTAAAATTCATTATTATTTAAAAATTGCAACCAAGCCATCGTAGCTGCTTAAAAACGTTAATTTATGAAATTAGCCAACTGACCGAATTGATTTCTACCAAATGAGAACATTTTGGTCTTTCAAGTCAGTTTTGAATACACAAATAAACACTGGCCTTGGGGATAGATCAAAAATGATCAAAGGATAGGTAAAGGCTTGTTACCTATTTGTCCTTTCAATTAAAACAACATAAGGACATTGGGAGAAAATCATGGCAAAGAGTGTCAATGTCCAAGAAGTAATTCACCCATGACCTGACAAATGTAACTGTAACACCTCTTTACATTACCCCAACAATTAAATACAATCATTTAAAAAAGAGAGCAGCATCTGTTTAAATGAAAACATTCAGAACTTGACAAAGTACCACTGGTTTCAAAATGTGAAGTACACCAGCTAATCAACTCAAGTTAGTGAAACAATGACTCTTTGTCCCTGTTGTATCTCTCTTTTAGTAAGAGGGAGTCCATTTGAGCAATACATTTTGAGAAGGGAAAGAAATGACAATTGTTTGAGTCCCATGGAGTCATAGAAATGCATAATGAGGGAAAGGACGGGATGGTGGCTCCTGTTACACTGAGCATTTGTCCAAAAGATGGAGCTGCATGAGTCTCACTGTTGTAATCCCTGAATTAAGGCAAACAAAGAAATATAGTGATGGCAAAGGTTTAAGAGCACTCATTTGTACTTTGAAGTCATAAATTGGCAATCATGATATAGAATAGGATACAAATGCAGAGTAAATTTGTTTTTGAAGGTTTGCCCACAAGAACAGCTGAAGAGGAATCCACATGAAGCTATTCATTTACTTAATCTTTCAGAACATTTGCATTCATTTATCTACTTATTTAAACCTGTATTATGTATTCATGTAGCCAGCAGAAGAGGAAGTTTTCAACTGCTTCAAAATTATGTCTACTGAAAAGTCAAGTAAGAAAAAAAAATCCAGATAGTGACAATGCTGGTCTTTTCATTATCAATTGATAAAAAGTATTAAATAATTCATATTTTGCTTAGAAATTCCTATACTGCATGTGTAATATGTAAGTGTATATTGATATGTTAAAATATATTTCCATAAAAATTAATATATTTATATTAATTTGGCTTTTAATCTTCTGGAGTAGTAATTGGCAAAGGAAATACCTTAATATTATGAACATAAATATCACTTACACAAGCATAACTACTTTAAAACTTGTAACTTTTATGTTCAACAGTACTTAATTCAGAAGGTTTTGCCTCTCTGATTAAATTAAAAGTTACCCAAAACAAAAGTGTTACATGAGTGTGTGTGTGTGTGTGTGTGTGTGTGTGTGTTTACACTCGCGAAATGGTTTCAAGTACTCTATTTTTTAGTTTTTAATTCTATTTGTGAGGCTTGAGCTCAGGGCTTGGGTCCTGAGTTCTTTTTGCTCAAAATAAGCGCTCTACCACTGCAAACCACAGATTCACTTCTGGTTTTCTGGTAGTGAATTGGAGAGTAGAGTCTTAGAGACTTTCTTGCCTTTGAACCATAAGTCTCAGATCTCCACTTGCTGAGTAGCTAAAATTACAAGTGTGAGCCACCAGCACCAACAGTATTCCATATTTTTAAATCTATATCTAAATAGTTAAAAATACAGCATATAGTTCAGAAAAAATAATTTCTGTGTTGTATATCACCAAAGACTATAAAACTTCAAAAAATATAAAGTTCTCAATTAAATTAGCAAATGCATTGGATAATTCTTAAAATGTAACCACATCAATGAAGTTAGTTTAATATTATAACTATGTACCTCACAACAAATTAAAGATGTCAATATTCACATAGGATGTATGTATGTATAGAAGAACTGCTGTTTACAGCTCAATGTCTCACTCGGTGTTAATCCTGGTATGTGTATTCATGCTGTGGAAAAGCAATCTTTAGCATAAGTATATTATAGTGAAGAGTGGAAACAAGATTGTGTGGGTGTACTGTGAAAGATCCTTGTTAAAGATGACTAGACTTGGACTCTTGACCTTAAGTGTATCAATGTATAAAATATTAGTCAGACAAATTTATGTGGTGATGCACAAGTCAATCCATAGTTTGTATCATTGGAGTGTGAGAACTGCTACAAATAATATGATTGTACTTTGCATAAATAATTCAAATAGAATCTGACTAAAATTATCCTATAATTATCTTGGCAAGGGACCTTGCAAGGGGTCTTGATGACAAGATATAGATGATAAAGTATATAAAACATGAGGCAGTGCCCTCTTGAGGATGCTATTGAAATGTAACACCATCTACCTATTATGATTTCTGCAGGTAAGTTCACTGTTCAAGATTTTTAGGAAGTAAAAAGAAAGAACAATTTATGTTGATTATTGGACCTTTTCCTCATAAAGCAGAGTCTCTAGTGCCTACTATAAAATTAATAACAATGCATAAACAGATCGTTTTGGTTTTCACACAATGGGAAATATATGTCACATTGATTAAATGTATATATGGAACATATATGAGTTGGTGTGAGGATATTAGGTAGGAAATATAGTAGTAACATCTCTGTGCACTAAACTGTATTAAATTAAGAATTGCACCAGATGAACAGAATATTGGGCAGCCTGAGTATTTTGTATAAACTCCTGATTTATTCTTTGGCCAGGAAAATTTTATGTTCAATGTAGAGAAACATCAGCGCGTGCGCGCACACACACACACACACACACACACACACACACACACACTTCACAGAATTGCTTTCTAGACCCTGACATGAATGGAAATCCTCGATCAAATACAAATACTAAAAAGAAAGCACAAAGAAAAAAGATGTATACCAAATATGTAAGTAAATAATAGAACAGCCTAGGTTCTATCAACAGGGATTTGACAATCCCACTTGGGAAAAAATATCAAAGAGAAAAGCAAGAAAAGAGCAACTAAAGTAAGGAGATTTTCTTTCTTAAAGTCACATAATACTACAATACTACTTGGCTCTAATAAATTCATCAAATACCTTAAATTTACAAATAAATTTATAAACTGTCTTACTTCCTTCCCCTCAAAACCTGACTTGTTACTAGTATTTCTTTAGGACATAAAACAAATATATTAAAGAAGTAAAAGTAAATGTGAAATAAACACAATATTTAGGAAAGTCATTGTTTACACTGATACTTTAAGACAAGAAGAATCAATCCCTAAATCATTTTCCTTGTTGCTTTGTTTCAGTTTAGGAAAAATTAACAAATATTTTCCCTAGACTCCAAAAAGAAAAATAAGCTCCTTTAGATCTTACATTTTTCTGATGGCGATATTACTCTAGCTTACTAACAACAGACAATTAAATTAATAATCTTGCTATAATTATTTGTTTCAATATTAAATTATACTAGTAAGAACACTTATATTTTGTATCTTTTACTACTTTGCTATTAGTACTGTACTAATAGTGTTCTGTACTATAAAAATATAGTGATACTTTATTTCCATATATATATATATATATAAAATCATTGCTATCTTTCAAAACACCAGAGTAAACACATAAATTTAGAAAAGGAAAGTGTTAGGGCTGGGAGTGTGGTTTGGTGGTAGAGTGCCATAATTTGGTTCCTGGGTAACACATAAACAGAAACAGAAACAGAAACAGAAAAAGCCACAAGTATTGCTGTGGTTCAAGTGTTAGAGTGCTAGTCTTGATCAAGATAACCTAAGGAACAGTGTCCAGGCCCTGAGTTCAAGGCCAGAACTAACGCAGGGAAAAACAAAGGAGAGTCTTGACCCTCATTAGTATGAGGGTCCAGGATTCATGCATTTTTACTGCTGATAAATACATTTAAGAGGATGAGAATGAAGAGCTATGATATATTATATACGTTGCTGTTATGTGTTTCTGTTTTTACAGAAATATGGTGTGAAATTAGCAATGTATATGCAAAATCACAGATATGGTGTTGAAACTAGCTTTCTCTACACTAAAATGTACACAAACTTTTAAGTCCACTTTGAGGACATTATTCTTCTGTAAAACCAGCCAGTTTCTTACAACCCTCTTATATTCCATAACTTCCTCATTATTTTTGTCTCAATGGCAGCACTGCTATTATTTGCTTAATTGTCCATTTGTCTAAGCAGGCAGAAACTGTTCATTAATGAAAGTGCCACTTTCAAACATCAAGTACGTCTGAAGCTGCCATCTTTGCTTTTTTTTCTCTCATCATTAGACATCCTCAGAGAAATGTAAACTGTGTGCAACAATCCTCATTTTCTTCCTTCCCATTAATGTTTAATCTCCTTACACTTTGCCCTGTCTTTTTACCATGCCAAAGCATTTTTCACAGTCTCCTTTGCAAATCGAATCTCTCCACATGCTTCATTCCCTTTTAGCTTGGGGAAAATATTGAGACAGGAGAGAATATCTTAGCTTTTTTTTGATACTTCTTTTTTATTGTAATTAATAGAAGAGTTATATTATATTTACCAGATAGAAGGTGCATTACTTCACAAACATTGATACCCTTTCTCATAACATGGTCCCCATTTCCCTCCCCATTTCCCCCCCCCTCCCCGCTCATCTTGACTTCCCACCTTCCCTATCTAAATTCAAATGACCAATTAAGCACATATAAAATATATCAGATAACAAGGTGAAATATTGTAACAATATGAGATAACCAAGGGATAGCAAAAGAGATGAGAGATAACATAGTACATTAAGGAAAACCATCACTCATTATATGGCTTTTGTTTCCTTATCCTAGAGTTCCTTACATTTAGTGTCAGACTATTTGGTCTTTTATGTCTATAGATGTGTTCTACTGTAAATCTCTGCTAGGAGAGCCCAAGGTTCCTACTGATTGTGACAAATGAGGGAGACTATTGGGCCTATGTTCCTTTGAGTCTGGCTTACTTCACTTAATATGATTTTTTCTAAGTCTTTCCATAGCTTTTTGTGATTATTGTTGTCATGAATTTGTTTTTCCGTCTCCAAATGTTTCTGTTGAGTAACTTCTTACCTCCGCCCTTATCCATCCTAAGCTTCATCATTCTCTATATCATTGTCTGTAATATCTTGGTTTCAATGATCACTTTCATGAGGAAAATTCCTATAACTATTCTTTGTTCAACTATGTTTATCTTATATCCTAACTCTTCATTCCCTCCTGGCTCCCTTTTCTCCTCCTGATTCTTGTATTCTTTAACTATGTTAAACACTTCACTTATTGTATCCAAACTCAGACATATAAACATCTGTCCATAAAACAAACTGCAATTTTCTGTCCTCTACATGTTTTAAAGGATGTTCTTTCACCAAGCACTGTGTCAGAAACTTCCCTTTAAATTCTCCTTCTTATCTAATCAGCTCTCTCCCTGAGTACATTTTCTTCTTCTTTTTAAATGTATTTTATTGTGTGGGTAATGTTTAGAGGGATTACAGTTACATTAGTCACCAGTGTACATTTTCTATCTGTCCTATCTTTCTCCTGTGTAACTTCCTCTTATATTCTGTTACTGTTGCTTTGTTTCTCACTCCTAGTGTCTTCCTTATAAGACATTGTTATAGCCTCCTTCCTCTAGCTTTTCTCCTCTGCATTTACCATTAGGTCAGATTTCTAGTGCTAAAACCTGCAACAACATATCATCATTTCCAATTGAAAATCCAGCTGTGTAATCGGATATTCATGACCTTGTATAATCTGGCCCCATTTAACCATTTCACTATTTTTGTAAGTCCCTGTGCTCAGGTAAATTATGATATTGACTGGCAAAAGTTCAGTGTTTGTTTTTGTCTTATGTTTCTGCCTGTTGGAAAGCCCTTCTTCAATGTCAAAATATCCCATATTCTATCTTTTCTGTGTTTCTGGAGTTGGCTGCTACTTATGCTGTATGAAAACTTGGCTAATACTATGGAATATGTGCTTTATAACCTACAATGGCACCCATTGTGCATTGTCTTGTAAAAAGTCATCTTTTTTGTTGCATGTCACTGAATGTTACTTCTTTCATGGTTTTGTATTACTTGTTCTGTTTTCCTGTAGAACACGTTTATTTTTCTCCCTATAGAATGCAATTCTTGAGATCAATGTGTACATACTATGATTTTTCCTAATGCTTATTACAGTTTCTTTCAAACATAGGCTGCATGTTAATTTACAGCTATCATTTTACTTGAAATACTCTACATAAAGTATTGATAATGAGACATACATATAAAGATATTTGTGATCTATGGTAATTCTTATGAATTATTGGAACACTATTCATCAAGAAAGTCATATTTATTTTATATTATTAATGTTGATCCTGGTTTTAATTCTAGGTCAGGGCACTAACTTTGAGCTTTTTTCACTCAATGCTAGCCCTCAGTCCCACTTCTGGATTTTGTTTTGTTTCGTTTTGTTTTCCTGGTTAATTGGAGATAAGACTTGCAGGGACTTTTCTACCTGAGCTGGCTTTGAATTATAATCCTCAACCTTTTGAGTAGATAAGGTACTTGTGCACCCAACAAGTCACAGCAATGTAACAATCATCAGTGTACTATGTTAAGAACAAAAAAGAGATTGGATGTTTAAACCAAGCAAGGAAATATATGATTGGTCTTTGTACCACAAATATTTGATTCACTGCTATTACTCAAATACTTGGATGACTATTGAGAAAATGATGGTTGGCAGTTGGCATTGCCATTCTTCTTTCTTACCCAGGAATCCAAAAGAGCAAAAAATAAAAGACTTCAGTATAGTCACAGGATCTGAACTTCTGGGAGCTCTGGATTTCTACATTACTGAACAAGACTGCATGTTCCATTCATGCAAGTCTTCACCTTGATTCGCACAGCACAAGCTTACAGAAACACTAGGAGCTCATTCCACAGGAAACGCTGCCTGGATTCACATGATTTATTTTTGATTAACTTTCCTATTCCATTACTACTGTTTGTCCTCTGTGGCCATTGACTCTGTTGAGGGGAAAAAAGATATTCAGTCCATGGAACTGAAAGCTTTTTTAAAATTCTTGGTTTGTTTTATGCCCTTTAGGTTCTACTTACTGATATTTTCAAAAGAGCAAAATATGCTTTTGTGGAACAGAATTGTCTTTTTAAAGATAGCTCGACTCATTCAATGGAATCTCCACACCTCCAACATGCAGCAGCATACTGTTGGACTAAAATAGCAAAATAGGACAGCACGTTCAGGAAGGAAACTGTCCTAGCATAAAGGAAATGTGAGTGGATAACCAGAAAAGCAGAGCTAACTGGCTAACAGCCTGCTTGGGGTATAATTCCCTTGTTTGTGGGGACTATTCAATGACAATTTGGAGGCTCACTTTACTAGCATGCTCGACTCTGCTCTTTAAAGTCTTTGTCTAGAATTGCATGGTTCCAAGCAATCAGATGTCCCTGGTTTGATTTGCACTTGTGAATTTGGAAATTGCAGCTATGGGAATTACTAAGTAATCAAGCTTGCTAAATACTCTTGAAAATGTGCCAAGAAAAAGAATTCAAGGTGAAGAAAATAAAGTATCAGCATTTCAGTATTAAATCTCTTTTTTCCTCCCTTCTCTCCTCCGTCCTTCTTCCCTTCTCCCTCTCCCTCTCCCTCTCCCTCTCCCTCTCCCTCTCCCTCTCCCTCTCCCTCTCCCTCTCCCTCTCCCTCTCCCTCTCTCTCTCTCTCTCTCTCTCTCTCTCTCTCTCTCTCTCTCTCTCTCTCTCTCTCTCTCTCTCTCTCTCTCTCTCCTTTCTTTTGCAGTTATTTGGGATTTAGGCTTAACTCAAGGTCTCAAGCTTTGCTCTACTGCTCACTTGACTGATGCTTTACCACTTAAGCCATACAATCAGCTAAGCTTTTTGCTTTTTCTTGGTGTCTCTTGGACGCTTCATAAGCTGTCTTTGTAACAAAGTCTCCCAAATACCAGCTTTTTGTATATCTAGGTATGAGCCACTGGCACCCTGCTTGTAAATGTCTTTATTAGGCTTCTTTCTATCACGTTGCATTGAAATACTTGGAGCAATGTACTGATAAACTGACAGTGTTTAGTTGGGCCTGAATTTCTGGATGTTCCCTGCCAGAATTAGGGCAGCAATTGCTTTGATCCTTGAACAAGTGTAGTACATACTGGTATAACTTCCTGACAGACCAAACACCTTACATCCTGATCCAGGAGATATAGGGAGAGTTCCAGATTCCATGCAAGAGTATAACCACAATGAACTTCAGGCATTCCCCCCCAAGGCCCAAAGTACCTCTTAATAGTGCCCTTGTGGAAATCAAGACTTTAGCACATAAACCTGTAATTGAAAGTCAGCAACTATATTATCAGTAAATTTCTAAAATTTCCGTTACTCATGACCCACCCCAAGAATAATAACAAGCAAAGACTTTATATAAGAGATAGACAGTGGCTGAAATCTTGTAAATCTCTTGTGAGGAAGCACACTCTTGAAAGACAATGTAGGTAGGTTGCTCTCTCTTTCCACAGGATTTACTATGACAACTTCATGTTAAATGTCACATAAACAAATGAGACAAAGTAACAAAAATCTCTATGGAATTGTTGTTCCAAATTATTTAGCCTTATAGAATTTTAATAATGAATGTGATCATGCAAACCCCTCTTCTGGAGAAGACATTCTACTAAAAAACCATTTAATCATTTTCTTTTACAAAATGTTGAGAAGTCTTTCCCAGCCTTTCTTCCCTTTCTGTATTACTCTGGACTTTTCAGGTCTAGGTATTTTCTCAACATAAAGGACATAAAATTGCTGTCACAGAAATTCTTTGACTACTAAGTGGAATATCATTTCAAATTTTTCTTAATTTGACTTGTTGATCCCAAGCCAACAAAATATTCAGAAGGATATTTATCTGAGCAGACTTACCTACAAAATTTAAGACCCAAAATGTTGAGATTATGAGGAAATGACTATATTATGTAAGGTTGTAGGAGAATTGCAAAAAAAAGTCTTACCTGATGAATTACTGAATGACTAATTTTTGATACATTTTTGCTCCATTAACCTAGCCTAACCTCAAGAAAAGTTTCCAGTTTCTGACTAACAGTAGATATGGTTTCTGCACTCAGATGAAGAAATAATTCATCATTCATTTCAACTAATTCAATATATCACTTGGAACTAAAGTGATTTAAATCATTGTGCAAATGTTAAGAGAATGTCATTTACAGCAAAATCAAAAAGGAATTCTCTCTTTTATAAATGCCATTTTTGTTTGTTTTTTTTTCTTTTATAAAAAAGAATAAAAAGGTGCAAATTGAAGTACTAGAAAAAGGCCAAATGTAGAGGTAGAAATGAAAGTCAGGAAAATGTTGTGAGGACTAGACAAGGGTGGACAGAGATGCCCAGGGAAACTTGCTGAGTTAATAGAAATACTTCAGGTATTGATTGGAATGATAGTTAAATGAACTTATGTAATTGTCCAAACTCAGTGTTATGTACATTGAACATTTGTGTACATTTACCTACATGTAAATTATGCAAGTTATTTTTAATAAATTTGATATATTAATTATCAAATGCCTAAACTGTCAGTGCTGGAGAGCTTGTTTCCTGACACACAGCATTACCCCTCATAATTTTAGAATCCCTTTCTGAATGCCTGCTTATACCTAAGCTGATAGCCTTTAAACTGAGAACAGATTGTACATTAGAAGGGCACAGCCTTAATCCGCAGCCTCTATCAGCGCTATGGCGTTAGTGACATCATCTATGACTTACAACTTATTCTCTTAGTTTGAGAGTGAATGTAGCTGATTTTGTTCAGTTATGAAATGCATCGGGTGTATGCACAGTGTGTAAGTACATGCACAACTGTTTTAGAAAAAGTGGTCATTTCAATTGTTGTTCTAGCCGGATTCAAATGTGGCGAGTCCGGGCATTTTTTCATATTGTTCCTGTGACAGACTAGAGGCAGTGAACAGGCAGTATTGTGAAATTTAGTTGAGCACTGTGGGGAGGAGGCATCTAAATTTTAACCTGTACACAGACTCTCCATACTATACATTACTGGGATGTGTTTCTCTTTCTTCAAGAGAAGGAATTTGGGGATTGGATCTCTGTGAATTCCAATTTTCATATCTGCTGGTGGGCATACGTGATGAACACTAAATAGACTCACACTTCCACAAAAGGACAGTGAACTTCTAAAATACAAAAAGGAAAATGTCAGGTGAGTGCATGACTCAATGCTTTGAGCACTGATTATGAGTGTCAGAACCCTCTAGTCTGCAGGGTCAATGATACTTATGAAAATGTTTTTTTTTTCCTTTTGAGTAAGACTAACAATAGCACATATTTGCTTTGTGCTGGTGAATAGGTACTGTTCTAAGTTCTTATAATATGTTATCTACTTTCCCGTGGATAAGAACTCCATGTGGTAAGTTACTGCGCTCATTATTATGTTATATACAAGGGTTCTCTCACAAGTTTAATTTTGTGGTGGACTTGGAATTGAAGCCGCAAAGATTATAGAATATTGTGTAAGAATATATATAGAACTGTAGTAGTATGCCAGAGAATCAGAACCAATTGTAATGTCTATCAAGAAAATAGTATATATACTTTCATATGCCTTCAATAATATACTATGTACAACTACAAATCACTGAACTAAAGGTACCCACATCAATAGGGCTTAATCTTACAACATTTTGAGTAGCGAAGTAAGTCAGGAAAATATACAAAGTAACTATATACAATTCACAAATAAAACAAGACAATTTATTTGACAAAGATACATGTCAATGTGATAATCCTATAACGAAAAATAACAATTAAATCTCATGTCTTTAGGTATATTTTTCTTTCTTTTCTTTCTTTTTTGTGATACTGGAAATTGACTGTAGAATGCTGTGCATGCTAGGCAAGCACTAAAATAATGAATTAGATCACTAATTTTGTGGAGAGCACAAAATTGTGCAGGCTGCCTCAACTTAGAACTGTCTTACATGATTATCCTAAGTGTATGGACTACAGACTTGTAATGATAGCTGCCATATAATTTCTCATTCCCTCTGCAGTAGTTCTCCTGATAACTTTATATTTATATTGCTTATATTAAAGCTCTCCACTTAAATAAAAATTAAATTTGTGGCTTTACACATTTAAGCTATGCATTCAATAGCATATTTTATCGAATATTTGTTTGTTATGGGCAATACAAATAATCATAGTAATATTTTAAAGATCTATTTAAAATTAGCATATATATTAACTAAATATATTTAAAGCTTGATAAATCTTATTTGGTACTAGTAAACTATCTGATATTAAATGATTGAGTAGCTACTCAATGGCAGACTTTTTCAAAACATGAAAGTATATCGAACTGACTGGCCATCAAACAATTTGCTCTGTACTTTCCCCCATATCAAGTAGCTTGGTCAGTGCTCATTCTACATAACAGGAAATTTATTTGCTCTGGCCAGGGCTCTGCATTGGCCACACTTCCAGAATTGCAGGTGATTAACTCAGACATATGGGTCTGAGCCCTGACCAGATGCTGCCAGACCTTCTGGAATCCATTTGCCCACTGCCATCGTCAAATATAAAGTCTACACCACAAATGCCAGCCCTGCAGTAGAAAAGTGGTGGGAGGTGGGAGAAACAAAAGCTGATTAAATATTTTCAACAGTACAATCTCAAGAACTTCTTCCAGAAATGATGCAAGAGATAAGAAATACTAATTACATTCTTTATGATATGACTAGATGTTATCCACTAATATTTTCTTTCCTTTTTTTCCCCTGCCTGTCCTGGAGTTTGAACTCAGGGCCTGGGCTCTATACTGAGCCACTCTGGGCTCAAGGCTAACACTCTACCACTAGAGCCTCAGTGCCACTTCTGGATTTTTCTGTTTATGTGGTACTGAGGATTGAAACCTGGGCTTCATACATGCTAGGCAAGCACTCTATAACTAAGCCACATTCACAGACCAACTCATATATTTTCTAGAGCATGGTTTCAATCATTCAAGTAACCAATATTTAAAAATCCTTGAGCATTTTAATCATGGAAAGTGTAGATGAATATCCCGTGAGCTATCTCTCCAATAAATTCACTATTACATTCATAATGTATTATACTGACACAACTGAAATTGAAAAAATGAGCAGCATACCAGGAAAAGTCTATGTGTGTTCATGGTAAGGATAATCTTGAATAATATCCATAAAAATAGTATCAAGTGATTATAATTAACTAGTATCTACTAATAATTGAGTAAAATATTTCAAATGTTTATTTCATTTACTTCACAAACATGGCAAGGTTATTGTTTGATAATTGAATTAGTAAGCTTTAACATAATTTAACAAACAACAAAAGATTTATAAATTGTGAGGGAGTTTTTTTTATTCCTTTTGTTATTATTTAATTATTTCTAGAGATTGAACTCCAGGGCTTTATGTATGCTTGGCAAATACTCTATCACTGAAATTCATACCTTGACCTTCAGAAATTTATTTTGGCTCTGATTTTAGGAAGCTCATATTCATGATCTGTTGGTTTTACCTTTTTATTTTTTTGTCGTTCGTGGGGCATGAACTCTGGTCCTAGGAACTGTCCCTGAGCTCTTCAGCTCATGGCTACTGCCCTACCCCTGGTGCCACAGCTCCACTTTCAGCTTTCTAGTGGTTAATTGGAGATAAGTGTCTCACGGACTTTAAAGCCCGGATTGGCTTTGAGCCTCCTGAGTAGCTAGAATTACAAGTGAGCCACAGGCTGGTTTTACTTTTTAAGGCATATGTTAGCACAGGAATGTTATAGAAACTGACCCCCTCATGATCAGGAAGTAAGAGAGAAAACAAAGATCTTGGGGCACTCACAAGGCTTCACCTGACATGCACTACCCTAAAGGCCAGGCCTTACATTTCTAGGCCATTGAAAGACATTCAAAATCCATTGCAATAGACAAGTTTCAAAAAGATGCTCTAAGAGTTTTCAAAGACTGAGTCAAGCCCAAAGGCTAGAACACGGTTAAAGTCTGGACAATTAAAAATATAGGCCTGCTGCATAGCCTAGCAGCAAAAAGTGTCCAGGGACAGTGTCCAGGCCCTGAATTCAAACTCCAGCACTGGTGAAATAAATAAACAAATAAATAAAAGAATATAAAATGAGGTCAAGTAAGATTACGGCAATTTCGAAAAGCACTGGATAATGTTGGAGAGGTTAAGACTGTAATGAAATGCAGAACCTTAAAAAGTCACCTTCTTCACGTTTACCAGGAGGGTACAATGTGATAGAAGTTGTGCAGTACTTTGTATATAATAATGAAAGAATGAACATTACATAATTTATTTGTTAAGTTTTTCTTCCTTGTACATTAGCAAAACTTATCTCACATATACTTTGACATTTTTTGCCAGTTGTGGGGCTTGAACTCAGAGTCTGAGCACTGTCCTTGGGCTTTCTCAAGGCTAGAGCTCTACCACTTGAGCCATAGTACCACTACGAGCTTTTCCTATGTATGTAGTACCGAGGAACCGAACCCAGGTCTTTGTGCATGCCAGGCAAGCAATCTACCACTAGGGCCAATCTCCAGGCCCTCACATATATCTTGAAATGGTAGCTGCAGAGTTGTAAATATGGATTTGACAATTATCTCTATACCTCAAGAACTAGCTTCTTAGTTTTAATCATTAGTTCTAAAATGACCACAAAGTTAAAATGCATATTAAGCTTTTATATTTGTTCAGCCAATAAAACTATACATTTATGATGCATTATAAAGCTTCTTTCTTAGAATTTCCTTAGGTTTTCTTCAACTTTCATGCTCAAAAAGCATATAAATCCAGACAGCATGTTCTCTGACAGTGAAAAATTGGAGGTGAAAGTCCACTCACACTTCTTATGAACATATAATGATGTCTGCCAAGGAAACACTTATCACTATCAGAAATGTTTTGCTGTACCTGCCAAAAAAATAATTACACACAAACGTTTTGAAATCATTTGAATGCCAAGAAACTCCTTCTACATTGTCAAAGAACTTTAAGGAAAACACCCTTTAAAATAATGAACTGCCTCCCATTTTCCTCTATTAAATGATTATCTGATGTCAGATACTTGTCACTAAGTTCTAGCTTAATTACATGGCAGCACTACCATTTGGGGAATTAGAGTCTCAAGTTATGCTCACCTAAACATAATTTGCATGCCACCTGCTCTGTGGTTCTGTGGATGACATCAGCTACCATCGAAGGAGAGAGCAAAAGTGTTATTAAGAAACATAGATGCTCTCTGTAGTCTTGTCACATTGATTCTGCAGAATAAGTGCAAGACAAGTCCATCTCATACCGGAAGGGATATCATTTCCATGTTTACTGTCATGAGAGAAACAAATTCCCAATGAATCTCAAGTCGTCATTCCCTAAAAAGTAACCTGAATTGTAATTTTCTTCTCCCAAATTCAGCTTCGGAATTTCTGAAAATCTGTTGTGTCTCTGTGCCACAGTCTCCCTCTCTTAGCCCAAGGGATCCATTGTCCCACATCAGAAGTATATAATTAATTAAGGAGCAAGCACTTTCCAACCTGGGGATGAAGGTAACAGGTGCAAATTACCATTTGAAAGGGTGCTTCATATCACTAAGTCGAACTGCTGACTAGGTAAGCTTAAATCATCTCTATTTGAAGTTCCATTATTTTTTTAAAATGCTGACAGAGAATCCACATTTACATAGAGCATTTGCACAGATAAGACAGGCTTCCTGCCCTCTGACTCGGCCATTTCAGTGAAACAGATGGTAGTATTACAGAATGAATGTGGCAGGTCCAGGCAGAGAAGCCATTACAGATTTCTAACAACCTACAAATGTGTTTCTGTAGAATTACCAATGGGTAGATGAAACCCAGTTTTAGCATACTCTAAATTCAAATGTTCATTTGAATTTTTGAAAAGGTTCTGAACAATTACACTTCCTTTGGTCACCTTCATTTCTGTGTGTTTGTTTTGAAAAATACATATCATTGCCTATGAGAATTATTACAATGAAACAGGAAAGACAAGTATTGATACATTATAATGTGTGTGATTCCAGTTCACATCATCATTAGAATGAAAAGATGTTACCAATGAGGAATCATTTTATCCATTTTTAGTTAGATATGGATCTTGAGGTGTATGAGAGAGTAGTTTTCTCTGCAGAAAAACATTTTAATATGCTAGTGATAAGAAAGTCCAATGCTATGTGGATAACTAGGAGAAGAAATGGGAAAAGGGAAAAGATATGAAGAGACAAGTATATCAAAATGGGACTTAATGAGATAAGGAAAAATAAACTGGGTCATTACTGGGCAGAATTAACCTGGATATTTTTTAGTAAAGGTTTATAACAAAGTTCAAACTGAAGATGAGGATGAATACAAAAGTTGAAGTAGATTTTTTAGCAAGAAAAGGAAGTTGGGTCAAAGAATTTGATTATTTTTAATAATTAAGATGGGTGGAAATTGGTTCATTCCTATGACTATTACATTGACTATGCTAGTAAGTTATGTTAATGAAAGGAATTGTCACAGATTATTTTAAAATCTTGATTTGAATTTTTGGATTGAAGTTGTGAAGAGATTTGGATTGAAGCTTTGGTAAGGATTCCAGTCATATAAGTTGGGAAATTAATTATCGCCTAAGAGCAAATTCTATAACAAAAAGAATATCCAAGGAATGGAAACAAAGAGGTTGTTATTTTGCTGCGTGGTTGCTGTTTCCTTTGCTGTTTTTTAGTTCTGTACCTGCTTTGTCTTGTATGTTAGTTTCTATATCATGAGCAGGGTAAGGGGGAGCACAGAAATGGTGGGACAGAGTCAACCAACACAATGGGCCGGGAGTTTGGCCTAGCATGCACGAAGACCCGGTTTCGATTTCTCGGTACCACATACATAGAAAAGCCAGAAATGGTGCTGTGGCTCAAGTGGTAGAGCTCTAGCCTTGAGAAAACCCAAGCACAGTGCTCAGCCCCTGAGTTTAAGCCCCAGGACTGGCAAAAAAAAAAAAAAATGCAGCAGTGGTTATAGTTGTAGACTCTAATGTTAAAATGGATTTATACAACTTGTCTGGGAGAGGGTTCAGGTGGGAAAAACTGAGAGAAAATGAAGGAAGTGGTGACATTGTTTAGAAAGAAATGCACTCATTACCTGACTTTATGTCACTGTAACTCTCTGTTCATCACCTTTACAATGTCAATGAAAAGCATATTTTAAAAAAGTGATTCTTCATACTTCTCTTTGCCCCATTCTCTTTATGTATCAAATTTCTGTTTTATATAAAGTACATTGAAATACTACTTTTTGTCTCACAATTGTAATATTGTTATTTTACTAGCATTTAGGCTATATTTTATATTCAGGTTAAGTGTCTTTGCCAGTCCTGGGGCTTGAACTCAGGGCCTGACCACTGTCCTTGGGTTTTCTCAAGGCCAGAGCTCTACCACTTGAGCCACAGCAATATTTATGGCTTTTATTTTTCCTATTTATCTGGTATTGAATGGAACCTGGGCCGCCCTACATGCTAATCAAGCAGTCAGACCCTCAGGTATTATTTATTTTTCACATATATTTTAATTTTAATTAATAGAACGGTTACATTATATTCACCAAATAGAAGGTGCATTACTTCACAAACATTGATACCCTTTCTCATGTCATGGTCCCATTGCTCTCCCCCCCCCACCTGCTCATCTTGATTTTCCCCCTTCCCTATCCAATTTCAAATAACCAGTTAAGCATATATAAACTATATCAGATAACAAGGTGAAATATTGTAACAATATGAGATAACCAAGGGGCAACAAAAGAGAGATAACATAGTACATTAAGGATAACAATCACTCATTATTCAGGTATTATTTTTAAATGGATTATCCTATAAATGTTTTCTTTGTGCTTACCAATGCATTGTTATTGTGCTAGCCATGTTTTCTACATGAAAGTATCCTTCAATATGACAGCAAAACACAATTACAAGAGAAAACATTAACTATTATATGAATAACTATCAAGGAAGCCAATCTTGGGGGCCAGGAGTTTGACCTTTTTGACCTAGTGGTAGAGTGCTTGTCTAGCATGCACAAAAACCCAGGTTCGGCTCCTTGGTACCACATATATAGAAAAAAAGCTGGAAGTTGTGCTGAGGCTCAAGTGATAGAGCAGTATCTTTGAAAAAGTTCAAGGGCAGTGCTCAGGGCCTGAGTTCAGTCTCCAGGACTGGCAAAAAAAAAAAAAGTTCCTGTATTTATTCTTAAATTCAATCATACTTAAGTAATTTTGTCCATTAGAAAATAATATGGACACATGAGGATTCTGTAGATATATGACATCATGTATAATTTCTGAATGTGTAATTGTACAATTAGAGACTAAGCCTTTTAAGAAGGGTTTATAATCAAGATAAAAAAGTACCTCTGATCTTAAAAGAGTGTTTAGCATGGCTGGACATATGTAGATAAAAACAAACAAATAATTTTACCAAGGCATATACAGTAAAGTTTTTAAAAAGTTAATTGATAATGAGATAAGTAGCTCTGTATTTTTATCTTGATTCTTACGGAGGTTGAGTAATGAAACTAGTTTCCACATTCAGAAAGTACATGCTACTTATGTATAATTAAAATAATCATAAAACTCTATGAAATAATTAAATAGGTAATGGAGGAAAGTCATGTCAGAATCATGAAAGGCTTAAGATATAATTCAAGTACTTATCTGAGGAAGCAATCTCTAATTCTTCAAAAATGGCTTTAAATGCAACTGACAACAAAAGAAACTTTTCTAAGGAATTACTTGAATATATTTCCTAATGCCCTGTTAATTCTTTGCACAAAAAAGAAAACATTTGAAAAGAATAAAGCCCATTGGGTATTGCAGAAAAATATTTTTTGAAAAATTAAATAATTTTTGGAATTATATTTTGTCAGATGTAAAATATTTTAATGAGGTGTTATTGAAAAGGACAACAGAAATAAAGATTATTTAATGTCGCAAAAATGTGTTCAGTCTGGTCGGTTGCTGGTGGCTTATCCCTATAATCCTAGCTACTTAGGAGCCTGAGATCTGAGGATCATGGTTCAAAGCCAGCCCAGCATGAAAGACCATGAGACTCTTATCTCCAATTAATTACCAAAAAAAACTGAAGTGAAACTGTGGCTCAAGTGGTAGAGAGCTTGCCTGGAGCTGAAGAGCTCATGGACAGAGCTTAGGCCCAGAGTTCTAGCCTCATGACCAAAAAAAAAAAAAAAAGAAGAAAAGAGGAAGAAAATTTGTCCAGTCTGTTCATAAATTACTTTTAGACCATTTAACTTCCTCATAACCAATGAATGTGGTAATGCATATGGAAAACTAAACAACATGGCATTTTTCAAAGGTCATTAAGCTTGCTTTTATCAATATATTTCCTTCAAGTTGAAATCCTTTCGTTTGTTTATTGTTGATATTGAGATTTAAACTCTGGCTTGCTTGCTAAACTGTCACTCTAAAACTTGAGCCACACATTGAGTCAGGCTTTTTGAGGATTATTTGGGAGGGAGAATCTTATGAAAATTTTCACAAGACAAGCTTCAAACCTCTATTCTTTGGACCTCAGGCTTCTGAGGAGCTAGAACTACAAATATGAAATCTCAGCAGCAGACTTAAGATACTTCTTTACTCCAGACATTGTAATTTTAGCAACTGGAGGTGAATTATTCTTAATTTGGGGCTTCAGTAATGTCATTGGTAGGGTGGTTAGCAGCATCCTTGACTTTATCCAGCAAAAGCTAGCTGCATTTCTCCAGCTATGACAAGAAAAGTTTCTACACATTGTCAAAGTTCTCTGGGAAAAGGAAAGTGAAAGAATTTCCCCTCTTTCGTATTCACTTT
The DNA here is from genome assembly GCF_031878675.1 of Megascapheus bottae. NCBI lineage: Eukaryota > Metazoa > Chordata > Mammalia > Rodentia > Geomyidae > Megascapheus > Megascapheus bottae. The sequence goes on from NC_143521.1 coordinate 43,089,091, forward strand.
GCAATTCCTTCATCCATGCTTAACAAAAGTTTAACCAGCCTATTCCCTTCTGTGTCTAGAAGGGACTAAGTCTAAGTCTAGACCAAATATGATCTTTCCATAGGAAGTCCCATACTACTAATTGTGTCTCTTCAAAGACCCATCAGTCTTATTTTCTTGGGCATATCCAAGAAAGTGTTGATGACACAGCAATTTTTTTCTTAGAAAACTTCACATATTTTGTAATAGTCAACTTACCCTTATCATTATGCTGTTGCCTTTATGTCAGTATCTACACCAAAGATTTTCAAGCAATAAATCTTGATTAATGTTTATCATACTGGAGACTGATAAGTTCTAGTCTCCTTTTCTCTCCAAAGTGGAAACTAAGTTGTTGCTGTTGAATTCAGTAGTGGTTTTGTTTACTTTTCTTTCCTCAGATAATGTTCATTTCTAAACAAATTATATTTTCAAGTACTCTGCTAAGCCATAAGTAATTGGAATTCACTGAAACTTTCTCAGTCTTTTTTTTTCCTACTTGTTCTTTCTTAAGTACCAATAATTTAAAGTAATATGAAATTCTGTTTCTTACGATTTAAAAATACATAAATGCAAAATGGTTCTTGGTTCTTAGCCTGATGGTATACTGTTTGAATGATAAATTCAACTCTGATCTCTCTCTCTCTGTCTCTTTCTCTCTTTCTCCCTCTCTCACTTTCTCTCTTTCAACAAAACTAGCTAAATTTTTAACTACAAAGTTTTGATTTGCTATAGCTAGCTGTGAAAAAAATATATATATTCCCGGATCATTTATTTGTCAGCCTAATACTTAATTGCTGAAGTAGGTGTTAAAAGACACTTAGTGAATGAAATCTCTAAGCTCACATTTCTAATGCTCATATGGAGTTTTGAAAATACCATAGACTGGGCCGGGAATTTAGCCTAGTGGTAGTGTGCTTGCCTAGCATGCACAAAGACCTGGGTTCGTTTTCCTTGACACCACATACATAGAAAAAAGCCAAAAGTGGTGCTGAGGCTCAAGAGGTTGAACTCTAGCCTGGAGAAAGACCAAGGACAGTGCTCAGGTCCTGTGCGCAAGCCCAGAGCTGGCAAAAAACAAACAAACAAAAAAACATAGACTAAGCCAGGCACAGTGGTTCATGTCTGTAATCCTAGCTACTCAGAAGGCTGAGATTTGAGAATCTCGGTTCAAAGCCAGCCCTGGGACTAACGTCCACGAGACTCTTACCTCCAAGTAGCCACTAGAACACCAGAAATGGCTCTGTGGCTGAAGATGTAGGGCGGTAGCCTTAAGCTGAAGAGCTCCGGAACAACGCCCAGTCCCAGAGTTCAAGTCCCAACACCAACCAAAAAAAAAAGTTATAGACTAGTAATAGAATCATGCTTTAAACCCCCTCTCTTAAAGGAAATAAACAGATGTGAAAGCCAGATGTGGTTGTCTTCACTAGCTCCGGGAGAATCTAAAGAAGAGAAAGTCATTTGAAGACACAGAAAAGGATTGCTAAGACAATGTGACAAGACTGGGTCTTAGAAGGCAAGTGAGTATAACTGTACAATCTTAACACCAAAGATATACTCTCTCCCCAAAACACACACCCAACCCAAAAGTTTATCCTTTTAATTGCACTCAGAACTAGTAATGACCACCGGGCTGCACACAATTTACTAGTCAGCGCTGGTTGTTTGGGAAACTGATCTGCTCATACCCAGACTTTCCTAATGAGTTTTCCAGTGAGACAGCCATGTTTTAATATTAATATTAAGTGTATAATGGATTCATTTGGATTGATTCATTTGTGAACTTAAACCAGAGCCTCATGCATACTAAAACTATACCCACTAATAAAAAAAATTAATGTTCATTTCTTTTTAATCATTTTCTTTCTTAAGCCATGTAGTCACAGTTTCATCATGAAACTAGTGCCTAGACTGATAGCTGACTCATTTAATTCTTTTAATTGAGCCTTAGCCAAATGCTTACTAAAAACCTTTTCTGCCTGGCTAGGGTTTTCAAATTTTGCCTATGGTCTATATCTGGAATTTACTTACATACTGAAATTTTACCCATTCTCTACAAGACATCATATGAACAGAGAGTACCAGACAGAAAATATAAACCCAAATACATCTGGCTTTGCTGGAGTTGTGAGTCAAACCTTGTTGCTTCTTACCCAGATGCATTGGCTGTATTTATATCACTCAAAGCCTCAGCTTGCCTGTAGATACCTGGCTATAGCCTATTCCCAGGATTTTCTTTTATTTTGCATAAGAGGCTGAGATTTCTTCAGAAATCTGGATACCTGGGAATTTTCCAACTTTGTTTTGAGTTTTGAAACCTACCATCTTTCAAATTCGATTACAGGTTTAGTTTGTAATTGGTTTCCCTGGCCTTAACTAAAACTGGTATATCATCCCCACATTAAAACAATCCAGAATCTTATATCTTTAATTTAAACAACTTTGCAGGTAATGTAATATTTCCCTCCAGGGTTGTTTCTTTTTTTGGCCCTGATCACAAAACACCCATGAATGATCTGAAGCAAAAGAAATTAATCAAGCCTTCAAAATGACTACACACATGCACACACACACATGCACACACACACACACACACACACACACACACTTATTAGCTACATTTCATGGATTTGGACATAAGATTTTATAATAAACTGTGAAAACTACTAACACTTCTTACAAAATCATATTTCTGCAGCCCTCCTTAATTAGCTGTTCTGGACATAGTGATGTATCAGAACAAATCAAAACCAAATATCCAGTTTTGAGCTCCTTTTCATAAATAGGGTGTTATTTTTTATATTTGATTATTTAATTTTTACTTTTTCCTTACCTATTACATTTCCTAAAACTTGAATTGATATAGGGAATCAGCCATCTTAGTTTCATTTCACAAGAAGGAACATTTATTTTTTTTTACTTTTACAGCCATATTTAAGTGTTGTCCATTTTATGTTCTTCTCAATATGATGAACTGCAAATTTTGTAAGACTAAATTTAAAATATGCTACTAAAATTCTCCATTTTTAATCCTAAATTTTAGGTAAATTAGGAATTAGCATTGGTTTTTACTGTTTCACATAAAAATGACGTTTGAATATTGTATACTAGAAGCTATAATTTTTACATAATTATTAAAATATAATTAAAACTTTTTACGCTGAAAGTATTTGTACATATGACACTCCGTATAAAACGAACCTTTTACATAGCCAAGAATTATAAAGTCCTGTTATTAGATATTATTTTAAATCACTCAAGGTCAATGTCATATAAATAATAACTTGGCTTACGCACATTTGTACATTTAAAAAATGTTGCAAATGGAAACCAAAAGTTCTAAATCCTAGAAACCAACTATATCGATTAATAAATCAATTAAATACACAGAATTGGGTATCCCTTGAATTTAAGTGGGCAATTTAACTTCTACAAGAAATTGAAACATTTCTATAGTTAATTTAAGTTAAATATAATGATATGAAAGGAGCAGGACTGATAAAAGTTTTGTTTGTGTTACAAAATGTCACTTTACAGTAGCTTTAATGGAGCCATTTTAATTCCTTTTTTATTATTTAACTCTTTTTTATTATTGTAATTAATAAAAGGGTTACATGATATTTTCCAGATAGAAGGTGCATTAATTCTCATATATTGATACCCTTTCACATGTCTTGGTCCCCATTACCCTCCCCCCTCTTGGTTTTCCCCCCTTCCCTATCCAATTTCAAATAACCAAATACAAATAAATCCAATATATCAGGTAACAAAGTGAGATACTGTAACAATATGAGATAACCAAGGGACAGCAAAAGAGATGAGAGATAACATAGTACATTAAGGACAACAATCATTCATTGTATGGCTTTTGTTTCAATATCCTGGAGGTCTTTTCAATTAGCTTCATATTATATGGCCTTATGTGTCAAGGTTTTGCTCTATTGCAGATCTCTGCTAGTAGAGCCCAAGGTTTCTACTGATTGTGACAAATAAGGGGAACCATTGAGTCTAATTTCCTTTGAGTCTGTGGAGCCATTTTAATTCTATAGTTCAATATCATATATTCGATGGTCTGCAGGGAAATAATTATTAAATGCTGTGCTTATATACACCAAAATAAAGGTAGGGTATCTTTAAGGTTATGAAAAGTAATGTGACTATCATAAGTAATTATAATAACAATAACAAAATTAATACTATGAAAAATGTGCAGGATATGATATCAACAGTCAAAAGACTAATGTGTTGAATCAAACATAAAGGAAATTTTTTCTATATATCATGCATAGAGTAATTTGTGCATAGTCGAAAGAAGAAGAACTGAAAATTTAGATTCATTTTAAGAATTAATTCTACTGCTTCATAAACCATGAGAGGAACAACAACTTGGGTCTGGTGAACAAAGAATTAGCAGTCAGTAAAAATGGGACTAGTTTTTTTTATGGTAGATTATGACGTTCTATCAGACTTGTGTATAGAATTGTTTAGTGAAATACTCTGAACCCTTGTCAGTCTACATCACAGAGGTTCCTTTCATTAATTAACCAAATTATGGACCAACCAAAAACCAATCAGCTTTGTGACAGGGCTGAATGTATTTCTGTCAGTCATGTAGTCATGCAACATGAGGCTAGCTTTGCAAAACGAAGTCCACTGAAGTGGGAGGCTAGGGGTGTGTGTGTGTGTGTGTGTTTGCCCCCACACATGCGTGCACATGCACATGCATACTTATGTTGAATTACTTTTTCTCTCAAATAAAAGTCAACAAATGCAACATAATTTAGTGGCAAAAGCTGAGAAGTGTGACACATATGAGTGATATGTAGAAACATTTCAATGCCATGGGGTGATGCCAAGGTGGCAGAATGTTGTGTCCTACAGAAAGAAAATGAGGCAGGCAGAAAGGCACGTATGCAAATACACAGTTTCTCTCAGACACATGTACTCACAGCTTTAAAGGGAATACACAAAAATCATGTTGCAGACAGTATCTTCATAAAAATGTATCATAGCATCTGTCAGCTTCATAATATGCTCACAAAACTAGGAAGAAGCACCCTCACAGTATGCTCACTTCCGAGGCCCTCTGGAGCTTTGTCAGTCTCTCTTGCAGCATACCTTGCTGTTGCCACTTAGATCAGAGCCTGGAGATTCCTTGTAGTTTCACTTGCCCATCAAAATACAAACTGTAAATTTAAGTTCATCAAAAGTACCACCGAGAGACCAAAATTCAAGATGTTATTCAAGATAATTCAAATCGAGTATCTCAGATTGGAAGAGACTGAAGGAAAAAAAAACCCTAATAGATGAGTGTACAAAGCAGATTAATATGGTTACTGAGTAATTAATAAAGTCAAATACTTGTAGCCCTTGGTTATCAGAGATGATAGAAATACAGTGTTTTGGAATTATTCAATAAAAGTAGTATAGGGTACAGGATATAGCTGTTTAGGGTAAATTACTTGGTATATATGTATAGTTACAGTTGTATGAAATCGCAGAATCCTGTTTATAACATAAATGGTTCTGCAAAACTGTATTTTCTTTGTTAAATATTCATCCTCATATAGCTATACAAATGTACATACAGATAGATATCCTGAAAATTTGCAGGTAATGCCTCAATAAAAATCAAGAGCAAATATTTTTGTAATATTCATGTTTTCCGAAGCTATACCTAATTTATAAGTTACTATTTTACCAAGAAAAGACCTCCAAATAAAATCTTAGGAAAAAATTACTAGTTTCACAATCTGTAAATTATGGGATTAACTGGATCTTGAAATACTTCAGAAAGAATAAAACCATCTGAGAATATGTATTTGAGGCTATGTATTACAAAACAAATAAGAACATTTTCTATTTTACCACAAACAGAAACGTATTTCCTTCATCTACCTATGTTATGTAGGATAGAAGCATTCACTTGAGTATAATCTCATTAGATCTACTTGATGTATAAAGACCAACACATGGGGGTGGGGGAAGGGAAATGGGGACCAAGACATGAGAAAGGGTATCAATGTACTGAATTAATGTACCTTCTATCTGGCAAATATAATGTAACCTTTCTATTAATTACAATAAAAATATATGAAAAAAGTAAAGACCAACACAGAACCCTAACTCCTTGTCACATGAATCAAATCATAAAACTATCAAAGATACAAGCAAACAAGTTATTCCTAAAAATCTTTGGGATCCTTTCCAACTTTTAGTAGAATTCTATTAGGAATCATGTTACTCTTCTAAAACTGTTTATGCACTAATGGCCATTTCATTAGCTTTTCATAGCTGAAAGTTAAGGATGATGCTATGCGAGATGTTAAATTTAATGTGTCCTGTATGCAGAGACAATTTCTACAAAAATACTGTGAAGTTCATATTAGCCTTTTATTTTCTTTCTTTTTTAACACTTCTTGAGTGAAAAAATGGCATAAAATTGTGTATTTTATTAAGCTAGCCAAAAACAATAGCATATTTTTTATCAGTTTCATAAACACTATTGTCATTTCTCAGGAAGATTAGCTGTTTGGTAGCTTCCTTAGAGACTTTTTAAAAAAAGAAATCAGAGAAACCCTAAATATTTGCTAGTATTTATTTTGTGATTATTAAGTAAGAAAACACTTTTTTCTACTTCTAAATAATATTACTATACTGTGCAGTTTGTTATGTGAGAGTGTCTAGTGCATAAAAAAATAAATATAGTGACACAGAAAAGGGGTAAGAATTTCCCTCTGTTATTATTTGCATTGTGATCTTGAATTATGAGTTTTCCTGACCCTTGATACTTTATTTCTTTTCCTTAAATAACAATATCAAAAATAATTATAATGCCCATCTTTATATTAGTAAGGAAAACTGCATCTGATTTAGGTTCTGTCCTGGATTGATACAATAATTATTATCCAACAAATTTAATTATTGTTATTCACCTAGGTTTTTAAACAATGTGGAAACCGAGGGCAAATGTGTAAAAGGAAACTAAAAAATATATACTCATACCCTCAGGCTTATTCTCTTTTGAAACCTTAAAGAAATCATGTCAAACTCAGTGCTCTGGAAACAAAAGGTACATATTCTTTTTTCATATTTTTACTGTAATTAATAGAAGGTTACATTATATTCACCAGATAGAAGGTGCATTACTTCACAAACATTGATACCCTTTCTCATGTCGTGGTCCCCATTTCCCTCCCTCTCAACGCCCCCATCTTGTTTTCCCCATATTTTTTAATTATTCTCCACAATTTTTCACTCCATTTCCCTTTTCTGGAGAGTACCTTTCTTGAACCACAACATTCTCTTCAATCGAATGACAAGGCATCTACTTTATAGAAAGTACCACCTAAAACGTTAATGCTGCAATTTCTGACAGGAATCCACCCATGCTTCAACCCAGATGGATGTCAAGTTAGCCAAGGCCCGTGACAGACATTCCTCTGCACCATGCCTCTGAGCACTCACTCTCTGACCTTGATCTCCAAGACACTGCTTTTGTTTAGAACTCTCTTTCACTCCCATGTCTCAGCATTTCTTCTGTGCTCAGTCCCTCCAAAATCCTGAGTTAGGATTTCTGTGAGCTTTGTTTTGGATTCAGTCTTCCTTTGCTAAACTGTATGTAATGTAAGGCAGAGAAACTTGTGTCATTTCTTCTGCATATTATAATATGTACAACTCTAAAATAAATGTGTAAAATAAGAGGAAGGGAAAGAGACTGGAATGAAAGAATTGAACCATTCTATGAAAAATAGATGAGCAAGAAAATGCATAAAATGCCAGATTTCTCTTAAGCTTCTATGTTTTTAATGCCTTGTCTACATAGTTGTTCTTTTACTTCTAACAATAATTCTGTAAATGAGAACATTTCAGTTTTATTTAAGAGTAAATTCAGATTTAGAAAAAAAGCATGTGAAAATTACAGTAGCGTCTTCTCCTTTATCTCTTGGTGTCTAGGTTTTAAGACTCACAGTTGATGTCCAAAACTACAAAACTACAAATAATATCAATCCTTATGTGTATGGCATGTAATATGTTTTATCTTTATGTGCATACATAGGATGAAGTTCAAACTCTAATCCCAGTAAATTAAGAATAACTACTAATAAAAAAACTGGCCATGACTATAATAGAAGTTTGTATAAATATAATCTCTCTATAATATAATCTCTCTATATACTTGTAAGTTTTCATTTATGGGCCATAAAGCATTTGTTTTGAAGACAATTATTGTGTATCATTTCCATTTGTCACAATTTCATATATAGATAATTCATACTTCTTATGGATCATTGCAACGTCTTCATATGATTTTTCCTTCTTTCCTTATTAAGTAAAAACCCTCACCTTTTCTCTTAGGGGAAATAATATGGCTTCTCATTGGCTTATGCAAATTAGTAAAATCACTCCCTCTGAAGTACTTAGGATGTTTAGTTTTTTTCAGGTAAAACAAGGGACCACTGAACATAAGCATTGCGTTACTATGACAATCTGATGCTGAGTGACTAACAGACATGCAGTGCATGACGTGGCATGTAATGGTCACCATTGGAATAATTCCTGATCTAGGCATGACAAAGCCAAGGGTTTAACCTTTCACCTGTAGAATGATATAATTTGAAACACATTTTTTTTTAAATTTTCTATTGTATATAAGTATGACTGGGTAACTGAAACCTCAGAAAGCAAAACTACTGAAAAGGGATAGTATCCTATGTATTCTTACTTAGAGACAGAATAAGCATTTGATGATAAAGTTCTTGCTTTAACCAGAGATTTTCTTGAGGGTAATTCAAGGGTCAGGTTAAAGAAAAGAATAATAAAATATCTAAATACACACATATTTAGATATATCTGAGAGCCACAGTCTGGTTTTATAACTTCTAGACAATACTTTGAACCACAGCCTGTCTCCATGAAAACAGTAAAGCTAGCATGAATAAAAGCTGGGGAAGTGTCAAAGTTGTGGCCATGGTCATCATATCAGCCTTGTGATTTCATTCTTTGCTAAGGGACCATGGTCTCACCTTACAAACATGTGTTCCTTATATTTACAAGTATCATACTAACATTTCCTCAACTTTGTTTCAGTGTCCACTCTGAATTTTGCCACTTTCTCTTTCTTTTTGCTCTACCTACATCTTGACCTAAAGAAAATGATTGAAATAATTTACCTGATTATCTTATCTCCATTTCCTTGTCACTTCATACTATTTTCAGGAATCGTTTGCCTTACCTTTCGTTTCACTGAAACTTTGATCAATTTCATCACAATATTTTTCTTATATTATAGAGTTGATAATATTCTGAATCTTAATGTTTTATATAATTTCTATTCTTACGTTTAGTTTTTCAAAAGACAGTATCTTCATTTGATTCAAAGAGTTATTTTCAAGACTTCATTTTCTCAAAGATTCTACAGACAAATTAAATATTTACATTTCTTTTCTTTGAAAAATAGCCTAGGAATCAGATCTTCCATTTGCCTCTCAAGATAATGGATCTGCTAAATACTTGGATTGGAATGTCTAAACATTTATGTGTTCTATGTTTGATCCAGGAACTTATTTCTATTAAACACAGGAGGAACATACAAAATGTTCAGTCACATATTGCTTTAAACGTATTTTCTACTTTTGCACCATACTTTAGAAAATGTTTTGCTTCATTACCTAAATAGATGTAATGATACAGTAAGCAAAATTATGTACAATAAAAGTAAGCACTAGGAATTTTAGAGCTTATGGTGTAAATTTTTTAAAGTCATTACCTACTCTACCATTATAAATAATCATCATCAACTGTGCAGAATCGTAAAATCTCTGTAGTGCCAAGAATACTTTTATCAGTAGACCTAGGAGTTGTTTTCTATGTGGAACACATGAAATTTGTAAAATTATTATTAATCCCTAAAGGGCACCTGCATACAATCAGCTGCAAACAGAGTCTGCTACTGCAGAAAATCAAAAGAATCATTACCATTAAGTTATTATAGAGCCTTTGCAGTTTACACACTGATTTCTATGAAAGGTAATTCAAAGGAAGTGTTTTATATTTCACATCTTTATGGGCAAATAATTCTCTTTACATTAACAGCTAAGAAAATGAACTGTATAAACTCCCTAATGGAAAAGACTGTAAGTTTATTATTTCTAAACAATTACAACTATCATTCACAGAGATGAATATTATTGTAATGTTGTAACTTATTCTCTTTCTTTTTTTTTGAGGGGGGGAAGGGGGTTGGTCATGGGACTTGAACTCTGGGCCTGGGAGTTGTCCCTGAGCTCTTCAGCTAAAGGCAACCTCCTTACCCCTGGGTCTCAGCACCACTTCCAATTTTCTAGTGGTTAACTGAAGATAAGAGTCTCTTGGTCTTTAGTGCCCTGGCTGGCTTTGAACCACTATCCTCAGATCTTAACCTCTTGAGTAGCTAAGATTACAGGCATGAGCCACAGTGCCTGATTTTTTTCTCCTTATTTCTAAAGGAAAACAAATGTATTTCTCAATAAATTCTCTAACTTTTTGATGACAGATGGTTTTGTCTTCATCTCCCCATTTATTTCCTTTTTAGGGGTTCCAAATACCCCCTGGAAGTAGATTTAATAGTATGACTTTAAATCTCAGATATATTAGTTACAAAAATAAACAAACCAAGAATATATGCCATACTTTTCTGACTTTAAAAAAAATAGTTTTATTATATTTTATTGCCACAATAATGTATGGAGGGGATACAGTTACATTCATCAGGTAGTGGGTACATTACTTCTCTAATCTAGATACCGCTTCTCATGTTTTTGCTCCTTTCTCCCTTCCCTATTTTTCCCACCTTTTTATTTCTTTGAGAAACTGAGGACTCCACAGCCTCTGGAAAATCTGGAGATAGCTATTACAAGGAGCTTGAGTTGTTCAATCAATATTACATAAGCAATGAAGTCTATTGTGCTCAATCACTAAAATTCTGGAGCTGTTTATTACATCATGTATAACAAGTTTACCCATACATTTTCAGACATTCTTTTACAAAGGAATACAACATTTGTATTTTATTGCTATTTTTTTCAAAGCCCATTTTGGATACAGATAATTGTCCCAATAAGAAGGCAAAAGTATCCAGCAGGGAAGTGAGCGGTTTTGTTTGGGCAGTGAAGGATTTAGTTCCTTCAATTGTAATCGGTATTCCTTAGGGGCCCCATGAGTCTCAGTAGGAAACAATTGTAAGTGTCTTAATGAATTAGAACTAATTCCATCAACTGCAGTGGGCCTTCTGCCATTGGAGACTCCTTTGCCCATTACTTAATCTGACACAATTATCTAATTCAAATCAGCATTTGCTTTCCTTTTATGCGATTAGTTTTGTCCTATAGACTGAGTTACTGATTTAACCAGTGTGGAATATTTGTTCCCTGCATTCCTAAAAGTATTTACCAAATGTCTTATATTTTAGATATAAGTACAGAGAATTCTTCCCCCAAAGTACACTAATGTCTTCCTTAAGTTCCACTCTTCAAAGAGCCAAATAATGAGAGGAAAGGGAAAGTAAACAGCCAATTTAGACAAGAGTCTTTGCACACAGTCAGTAGGTAGAAATCAATGGGAATCCTTGTCAGACACAGATTTCACAGTGTGAATATGTAACAACCCCTGCAATATTCAAACAAATGGCTAGTATGGCTTTGGACAGTCATAACGAACCCTGGACTGCATTTGTACTAATGTGAGCAGATCCTACTTTTAATTTACAAAACCAAGGTTACTGAGGTATTGTAGCTTGTGTCACTTTATAGCCAAGAGATTATTTCTAAATTCACTTCCTTCAGCACTATCCTGAAGTAGATCCATGGTCTACGATTGCTTTCTTTATTCGAGCAGCCAACACTGGAAACCAGAGAGAATATAGAGGACTGAATAAATACAGCTTTCCCAACTTTACTGTTGAGTTGTTAATTAGTAGTTTATTTAACTAACATTTTAGAAGCTGTTTCACTGTTCTGTACCTCTAAACTGCCTGTATCACACACTTACACACAGAGTCTCACAGTCACACATAAAAATCTCAAAAGATGCTAATGTATTTTCATAGAATTTGTAGTTGCTGCATGATGGACCCTTTGCTATGAGATTCCCCTCCTTCTAACACACACTTGGATATCCCTGTCAAATTTGTTCCTCATTAGGTTTGGTAATGGAGATGTCATAACTGAGATTAGAATTTCAGTTCATTTTTTATTTATTTTTATGGGGCACATGAGACTAAGACGACAATGGGGTCTGTTTTCTACAGTCCTACACATGTATTTGGTTTCCTTTCTCTCTTTCTTTAATAACCCGAGGGATCATATTTCAATTTTTGTCAAGTTATTGGCAGGATGGAATTTAAAATTTCCCTTAATCATCAGAAGTTTTCTTCTTTTTTCCTCAGTTTTTTCACTCTTTAAATTCACTCACCAAATAGCATTTTTCCAGACATTAAAAGAATAACCCTATGATGGTGGTGGGGTGAGTGGTGTGATGGTGTGGCGGGAGTGGGTGATGGAGAGGATGGTGAATGTGGTGATAGCAGTGGTGGTGTTGGTTGAAGTAGTGGTGGTGATCATAGTGTAGTGTGGTGATGATAGTGATGGGAGTTAATGGAGATGCTTTCCAGACAAGATCATCCAATTTTTAAATTGTCAAACTTCTTATATCAGCCAGTATAACTCTCAAAATATTTTAACGCTGTATTTTTGGTATTTATTATTATCTCATAATGTACATAATGATGTTCTTAATCTTTTCTTTGTAGTTATTCATGGTGGTATGTAAACTAAGGCATATACATATTATACAGTATCCTTTCTAAATACTTATATTGTTTATTTGGAAAAACTGAATCAACTGGCATGTTAGATGGCATAGATGATAATACATATTTTTGGAGTAACCCTAGATATTTGAAATATTTCAAATTATTTCTTTTCACATTCATCAGAAGTATAATATGACTATATTTTTGTTTTTGTTAATTGAACAAAACTCAAGACCACAGACACTTTGCTGTTCAATTATATTTGTTCTACCATTTGCAAAATGTTTCTGTATATGGAGATATTTACCTTAAAATATATATTCTGGTCTTACAACACATTTGATAAGAAATACAAGAAATTTAAAAATAAATAAACTATAAAGGCAAATATTTAAATACAGGGGGAAAAACGTTATTAATGAAAGAGGAAAAGAAATAAATACAATCAAGAATGTGCCTTGGACAAATGTCCTTCATTTGATAATGTTTCAGTGTAGTTATTCTCCTTTTTGGTCAGTACTTTTTCACAAATAACATGGGTGAATATTTTCCTCTTTGTGATTCAGCTGAACTGAAAACAAGATAACTGATGATATAGGAAGAAATTCAAGTAGGGTTAAATATATCAGAATTTTACACAAGGAAAGTTTCATTATACTGCCAATCATGAAGGCTGATAATCTCTTTTCCCAGGCTTTTCTTCAAGTTAATTAAGATTTCCAAATATTCATAAGAAAGAATAATGCCAAAGGTTTGAAAAATAAAGCCTAATGCTTTGATGTTACAAATCTGGGAATTATTAAAACTGTCTAATTTATAATTAAAATAGGGTCGCTATTGACTTAGAGTCATTCAGGTAAATGGAAAATCTTATTGGTATAAATTACTGGATAGAAACATCATTGCACTCACTTTGGTATGAAAGAAAAAGTCTTTGGTTTTGTTAATAACATTTTTGTGCTAAGGTCACTACAAGTCTCATCTAATGATTGTAATTGTGCCTACAATCAATAATGGAATCAATGGACCTTCCACTGTAGTAGTACCAGGTAGCTATGGTGATGAGTTTGTGTGGTGATGAGTTTGTGTGGTGCATGTGTGCGCATGTGTGTCTGTGTAGGTGTCTGAGTTTGTGTAAGTGAATGTATACAATGAACTTTTTGCCAAAAGTATCAGTAAAGAAACACCTGTTCATTCATACCTTCTACTCAGGGTGACTCCACTTAGACTGTAAGTGATTCTGAGTGTGCACTTAGCGTGATGCACTGTGAACTGTATTCAGAACCTGTGTGTGTATGTGAGCACAGCCACAGGATCCTTGTCTTCAATGAGAATACATATTAGTCAGAATCACAATAGTATGTACAAAGGTGAATCTAAATGCTTCAAATAATTACTTAATTCAATTTTGTTAGTCTAATTATGTATCATATTAAATCTCATAAACAGAGAACTGAAAGTTTTGAAAGTTAGTATTATTCTAACTATGCCCCAAAAGGGCAGATATTTAACTGCTTCATTTTGTTAGCTCTTCCAGTTGACAAACTAGATCAACTTCCCTTCTGTTTCATACCTGCATTAGTCATATTTCATGCTACATTTTTTGTTTTCCTTCTTTCCTTTTCCTCCCTCTCTTTCTTCCTTCCCTTCTTCCTTTTTACTTCCATTTTTCTTTTCTTTTCTGTCTTCTTTTTGTCTTCTTTTGCTACTGTAGTTAGAGTGTAGACTCTCATGCTCTCTAAGAACTTTCCAAGGCCAATCTCAACCAAACCTCTATACCCTCCCAACCTGTTTCCTAATTAGCTGGTAATGCAGATGCACATCACCATGTAACAGTTTTTATCTTATTTTATTTTTCCAAACTCCAACTTGATCATGTGTATTCACATAAGAATGAATCTGTATAAGTTCACATAAAAGGGTGTTACAATGTCTATGACTTATATATGAGATCACACTTGTGCTCCCTGTCTTTCTGAGGTTTCTAACCCTCTTAAAAGAATGCCTACATTTACTAATTAAATGTACCTACTCCAAACAGTCTAGGGGACCTCAGTTTTGTAAAAGAATATTATAAAACACAATTTTCTCCTTCTTTCTTCTTTCCCTCCCCCCTAATTCCCTCCTTCCTTTCTTCCTTCTCTCCTTTCTTTTTCTTCTTTCTTTTCCTTCCTTCCTCTTTCTTTCTTTCTTTCTTTCTTACTTTCTTTTTCTTCTCTATCACTCTGAAACACACACACACACAAACACACATACCATAAACTCTTACATTTGCATTTAGACACTGTATTTCAGTAGTTTAGATAAATTTTTTCCAACTAAATAACTCCATATATTAATTTCATATTCCCCTCATTTAATTTTATATGAGCCAACACAAAATTATTATTTTCAGCAAGGCATTGGGTGGCTTTTGCCTGCAAACTTGGCTACTCAGGAGGCTGAAGCCTGAAGATAGCACTTCAAAGCCAGCCCTGGTAGGAAATTCTGTCAAACTTATCTTCAGTTAACCACCCCAAAGAAGAAAAGCAGAGCTGTGGTTTAAGAGGCAGAACACTATAGCCTTGAGTACAAAACCTCAGGGACAGCTCCTAGGCCCTGATTTAAAACCCAGGGATAGCACTTAGTTAATTAATTAAAAACCACAATTATTTCTTTAATATCTTCTGTCAGTATTACTATAACTTAACTCCCGATCACTCTCTCCTTCTTACCAAAATATTTGCATTACCTGGGTCCAAAGACACAGTGTCTATTATTGTGTACATAAATGGAGTCCCATGAATTGTTTTTTCAAATTAGAACTTATAGCAAATCCCTCCAGAGCCTTAGGTGATTATCCTTCCTCTTCTCCTGGGTAATAAAATTGACAGAAAGATTCTGTGAGCAAACTTTGTCCCCAAGTTATTATCGTTTCTGTAATTTGCTTTAGGAGCTAGTAAATTATGTACCTATAACAATATCAAACCAAATTTTAAAGGGAACTATTCAAAAGTATCTAAAAGAATGCCTTAAACTGTGTTCCCTACTCAAAGGATGCTGTTCATATAAAATGGTTCCAAAGGGTCATATCTCTCTTGTACGGTAATGACTGTAAAGTGTGTATATTGCATTATCCATCATAGGTATGTAACAGATATGTAATTTCATTGGTCATTTGGGAATTTAAAAAGGTTACATTCATTAATATGAAACTGTAAAGGAAGCCAGAACATTGGCCATTAATGGTTGAATAACCTTGAATATTTATCAGACACTTCATTACATTTTTTATAATTATTTGGACATAGCATGTGAAATACTAGCCTTGAATAGTTTAACTGCAAAAAAAAGATTATATTACACCCAGCTATCATTCCAAGATCATTCTTTTGTATCACCAGGAGCTATGCATCTTGGTAACCAGACCATAATAATAATCTGTGGAAATTAATAAATACACATAGGAACATAATTAAAGGATTTAATTTCGAAATAAATTTGTCAGATTCAGGTGCTTTTATGTGAAATAAAGATTGTTGCTACTCATGTGATCTATAATTCAATAAAATATGTGAAACTATAATCCTATGAATAAGGTATTATACTATGTAGTTTGGAAAAAACAAGGATTAAAAAATTACCCGCTATTTCTTCCTTTAAGGAATTTACAGCACAGAGTGTAACTACTTGTATTATAGACTCATACAAATAGTTCTACTAAAATGGAGAAAAATGTGTTAAATGACAGGCATGAATGAAGTCCTGTGCCCTGGCTAACTGACAGAAGTTGACAAATGTGAAATTTTAGAGTCTGTAGTTAGTGAGAGAGGTAAAATTTGAACAAGGATTTTTTTTTCCGGGCCACCTGTGTAGAAACTACTTATGTGAACACATTTTCGTGGCAATTTTTAATTGATAGGGACAAAATGTTGCATAGTTTGTGTTATGTGCTTCCATATGACAGACATATCTTAACTTACTATGTCAATAAAACTTTCAAAGTACATTGAGACTCTTCACCTCGGTTTTCAGACTGCACCCTCTGCAACTGTCATAAGCCTTGACATTTTATCATAAAGTGTGATATGAATCCGTAATAGCTGGATTGTATTTGTTTGCACAATAAAGCCATAGGCAATTTGCTGAAGATATGTGTGTGTGTGTGTGTGTGTGTATCTTCTGATGTTTTGACACTAGCAGACAAGGACATGAAGGAGAACTGCTTTTATTGTGAGAAAGAACAGATACGACACTTGGATAAACTTTCTCCTTGTAAGTTTAGAGAATCAGACACTGTTATATGCATAGTGATGGGACATTTTCACTGGTGATTTGATTAAAATTGAATTTTACTCTAAAGGAATTTTGTTCATTCATCTATTTTATTAGCTTATTCAACCAATACATTGTCTTGTATGTTTCTTACTTAAGTCCTGTGCAAGAAACAGGACATTAGGTGAGAAAATGAGAAGTGGAGGCTGGCGCATCTCTTATAAATGAGACATTTCAAATTTCTCTAACAGGTTATTTTTTCCTATGATATCATTGGAAGGGCATATCAGTGAATACTTTGTACATAATCCATTGCATATATAAAGTTTATAGCTTTCTTAAAACCATTAAATACATAAAAGTACATTTTAATTTAATATTTCTGCATAGAGAATTAAGAAAATGTTAAAATGGAACTGCAGAAGAGATGCATAATTACCTGTTACTTTTTCATCTTGTTACTTTTTTCTTCCTTCTACCCCCTATTTTTATTTTTGCTAGTCCTGGGACTTGAATTCAGGGCCTCGGCACCGACCTTAGTCTTTTTCAAAGCTAGAACTCTGCCACTTGAGTCACAGCACCACTTCCGGCATTTTCTGTGCATGTGGTACCAAGGAATTGAACCCAGAGTTTTGTGCATGCTAGGCAAGCACTGAACCAGTAGGACACACTCCTGGCTGTCTTCCTTCCCTTTTTATCTCTATCCTCTCTTTTTTCTAGTCCCACAAAATCCCTTCTCTCCATCTCTTCCCCTTTTCTTTCCCCCTAAACCCAATTTGTTCCTTTATCTTCTTGTATATTTGAGTTTCTTAAATTCCCTCCTTGGAAATTTAAGAAATTTCTTTCTAGGTAGCATGCAAACTAGCTATAGCGAAGCGGATACTGATATAATTTTTTTAAAGTACATTAGCAATGATCTTGTGGAGTAGTGCAGGCTCAAAAATGATGTGAGGTGAATTTTAAGAAAGTCAAGTATATGTCATATGTCATCTTTTTCATTTCCGTTCGTAAAGATTGGGGTGATGCCGTTCTTTCTTATGGAAGTATAAAATTATATTGTGCATCTATACCACATTTTCTTGATCCATTTGTCCACAGAAGGGCATCTGAATTGATCCCATATCTTAGCTATTCTTCCTTGGTACTTTATATTTACCCTCTTGTTGCTTTGTCAGTGACATTTTAAAGTATGTTTTTTTCTCCCTACAGCAATGTACTTATTAGTAATTCAGAATTTTAGATAAATTTACAATGTAGTACATTTTTCAGTATCAACTCCAAAATGAGAATGACAGACATTTAATTTGAGAAAAATTTGCTTCATGACTCTGTTTATTTTATAGATAGTAGCTTAAAATATTGACATAATTAACTGCAAATTAGTATCAAGACTGGAAATCCCTTGGAGAAGAAAATAATTCTATTTTAAGGGGCATAAATACCATGAATGTCAATATAATAAAATAACATTTTATATGTAAAAATATTTTTAAAATACACAATTTACAGGTAAATTATCTATTGTCATTTTTTAATGTTTTGTTTTGTTTTGTTTTTCCAGTACTAGGGCTTGAATTCGGGAGTCTCACATTTTCACTTGATTTTGTTCTCCTGACTAATACTTTACCATTTGAGCCACACCATCAGATTAGTTATTTTGCTGATTAGTAGAATATGTAATCCCTTAGATTTTTCTGCTTGGGTTTGCTTTGAAGCATGATCATCCTCTGTCTCTGGAGCAGCTAAGATTACAGTCATGAGCCATCAGTATCAACTCATGAAATTATCTAATGTCAAAATGATCCCATATTTCCCTGTAGGATGGGCCCTTCTTACCTCCCCTACATACCAATTTAAAACATGTAATAAACAATTCAACAAACAGGAAATTGATACAACAAAGAAACCAAAACTTTTCTCTTTGTACATTCATTATTATCTCTATTCCTGAAGAAAGACCATCTGCATTAACTTAAACACTTGAAAACGCTTCACTAAGTGATTCCATAACTGTTCCTATTTTAAATAAAGTTCCACCTCTTCTCTTATGTGAATTGAATAGAAAGTTATAAAAATGTTTTATAGTCAATTAATATCACTTTTAGTTTTTAACAGAATTATTTCATTTTTCTGGTAATCCTCATACAATAATAACTTTCTTTTATAGCAAGAGCTCATTTGAACTTCACACTAAATTAGTAATCAAACAAAATAGATTTTATGTCACAATTGCAGCTCCTCTGTCCAAGGCCCAATAAACAGCAAGAAAAATCCTAAAGCATGTAATTCTAAGATGAGACTTATCTGCCATGAATGCTCTTGTTTTGTCTTTCTAGAAGATAGCTTTCAATAAAAGTTAAGGAGCATCCTGTATTTAAATACTGAAAGGCAAAACAAGAAATACTAAGCCTATATAAGAAATGTCAATCATAATAATAAATAAAAATACATGATTAATTTGAGATGTCCCCTTCAGACTCCTGTGTTAAAGCCAAGATCACTAATTTCCCCATTTGGGGGAGATTCTGGAAACATCAGAAGATTTGCTCTAGTTGGAAAAAAGTAGATCACTAAGGTAGAATAGTAGGGGAGTTTATCTTGTCCTCAATTCCCACCCCCTCACTCCCTCTCTCTTTTTCAAGCCTAAGAAATGGATATAGCTTTTTTTCTGATGAGAAATGGCTTTCTGGCTTTTAATTCACATATTATTGCAACTATTATAAGAAAACTTTTGAGTGTGGGGGAAGGGAGAAAAAGAAAACTTTTGAGCTTTGCAAGTCATGAATATTGTTTCTAGTAATGCCTGAATTAATTATGGGGTATGTTATTTTAGTGGGTATATGATTATATGTAAGTATTTAGGCAATTAAACTATTTAACTTAAAGGCAGTGATGCCACACTAAGAGATTTTTTTGTTACTTTTATTGATTTCAATGGTGCTATTATTAAAAACAGAGAAGTTAATACATTATGCTAGGATAGGAAAAATATTTCACATTCCACTGGGTTGTCCGCTAACTTATTTGTCTGTGGTCTTAAACATTAAGTAAATAAACCATGTTTACAGTTTTGAATTGTCATAATGTTTTGACAGCTAATAACTCTAAAGGTGAGAGTAAACTGTACTTTCTCATTCCTTTAAAATCCTTTTCACATAGTACTCTAGACTTTAATATGATTTGATATTCATGGTTCTCACAAAAGGCAAGTAAGAGTTTCTGATTTTAAAAGTATGCAAACATTTTAAGAAATGTCTTAATTGTAAGAAAAGAAAAACTAATTAAAGAAAAAAGTTATCGAAGGGCTAAGAATCTATTAGACTTTAGATGTTTTAGTTGCTTGTTTGTAATTCAGGACATTTCACTAGAAACATACTTGGAAAGGAGACAAATATCAGGAATAAAAGATCTATGTTAATGTTACAAATAGCACACTGTCCATTTTTCAAATGACATTCTAAATTAAAAAGTAATTTGAGTTTTTTGATAACTTCTTATTAAATCAATTAATGCATTTGTTATGTTTCTATTTGTTCTCTTTTATGAATAATGTCTCTGCACTCCACACTTGCTACACAACTGTAATCTTGTGGTTTCCCTTGTCAAGAGAATATACTGTCTGCTATTTACCTTGACTTATTTTGACCACAATGGCTAATTGAGGGACATTATATCCATTGCAATAACCCACAGAGAGAGGATGGACTTAATTTCCAGAAAAAAAAGAAGTGTGCTGCTCTGATAAATAGAAGAAATACATTTTAACAGATTCATCAGGGAGAAAAGAAGGAGATTGACACTTTTTTGCATTCAGTTATTTAAGATAAATTTGCACTCAAAATTGCTCAAAAGGCTAGAATTATCAAACTAATCTTTGAAAAATATTGAAATGCAGATAAGTAGAAATAAGGTTTAAAAGTGTATTATTTTTATTATATTTCCCTTTATTTCCTGTAAATAGATATCTGATTAAATATGTTAATTGCTGCCTCATTTCTAGATATTCTTGTTTAAAGCATGTGGCAAGGTCTGAAAATACAGTGCATTATTATATGCTTTAGAATGTTGCCTTAGGATTAGGTAAAACTCAAATATATTTTTAAAGTCTAAGCGTAAGCTGTGAGTTACAGCAATTCTAGCAATGTAATTTTGATTTCTAACTCATGATGCCAACACAGTAGGAATAATCATGATCAGATCAAGGTAAGTCCATTTTTATTGATATACCTCATATAACCTTGCATTTCCCAATTTAATTAGACCTGCTACAGTTCTTGGAAGTGTAATTTTATCTCTAAAAGGAAAATAAAAAAAGATTTATAAACTCAAAACAAGAAAGTAAGTTAAAAAAAGGAAATAAATGAATGAAAGTATATTTACCAAAATATTTACATTTAAATTTATTTTTAAACACTTATGCAGTTAAACATTTCACTGTATGTTTCTAAGTCTCAATGGAGCCAATCCTGTTATGGAAAACTTGGATTAAGAAACGACAAACTAGACTTGTATGTGTTCCTTCAGCTCCAGAACTCTTCCAGTTTTATAAACATGAATATAGATTGCTTTTGCTCTCAATGCATTTTTCACAGGTCAATAAGGCAGGCAATATTTTAAACTGAGACATTTAACTATAGGCATTTTGAAATTTTCCAACTATGAGAAGTGTTAGAATCTTACGACCCAATGGGCACGCACTCCCCCCCCCATTCTTCCTGGAATATAAGGAAAAGCATCCCCACTACCTTGATTTAGGCTTTCTAAAGAATTCACCTTTGGCCTTATGGCAGTAAAAATAATGCCTCTTCTTAAAGAGGCCAAAGTAGATAATATATCCTTACTTCAGCAATTAAGATCCACTGTGTAACTCCTTGCTTATCATCTCCCCTCCCCCCACCTCCTGGCATGCTTCAGGCCAAATAAAAGGCTCATAAAAAAAATCTTTAAAATAAATTATTGCAGGGCCGGGAGATTGGCCTAGTGGTTAAAGTGCTTGCCTAGCATGCATGAAGACCGGGGTTCGATTCCTCGGTACCACATATAGAAAAAATCCGGAAGTGGTGCTGAGGCTCAAGTGGTAGAGCTCTAGCCTTGAGAAAGTCCAAGGACAGTGCTCAGGCTTTGAGCTCAAGCCCAGGACTGGCAAAAAAAAAAAATATTGCATTTGTAAGTCCATAACACATTTCAAAAAAAGGTCCATCAATATTTGCTATAGAGACCAGGAATAGCAATAGTGAAAAATGCAGATATAGGAAAATGCATTCAGTTACCAAACAAGAGATTTAAAATATGTAATACATTTCTAGGTCTCAGAATATATCCAGTTCAGTGACAGGAATTATGTTTGATGAAAAGTGTCAGAATTTGCTACCTCATTGTTGCTGATCTTTTATACAATTGCTGTCAGGTGTTGTTCAATGTAATGTTTTCATTATACTAAGAAAGCAAAATATGTTTCTGTGTGTGTGTGTGTGTGTGTGTGTGTGTGTGTGTCTGTGTCTGTGTCTGTATGTGTCTGTGTTTGGACTTCCAGCCTTAATACAGATCAGGGGTTTTTTTTCTTTTTCAAAAATAGGAAAACATCATCTCATAATCCCATTCTAAACTTCATTTTCCTGAAGTTGAGTTTCTAAGTCCCCAAAGAAAATTAGGTAGAACAAATGTCCAACTCATGACCACCTCCCCAAAACAACCCAAAGGTTATTTGGAAAAAAATGGTCTGTTTGGCCAGATATTACCCCAGTATAATTTACCTGTCATTATATATCTAATAGAGTAAAGATTGTTTACCTTTCAGTTGTACAAACTAGTGATTCCGAAATATATTGGTACCTCTTATATGAGTGTGATGAAAATTTCAATATTTTACTTAGTTGATTAGTAAAATATCTCTACTGAAACCTGCATAAATACACAATGATATGGATCGTTGCTTGATGAGGAATAAATTGTGACAACTCTAGGTATTGGCTAAGGGACTTATTTAGATAAGTTTTATTAAGTTTCCGGATTTGAGAGCAGAATGGAAAGAAGCTAAAGTTGGAAGTAGGAGAAATAAAAACTATGTAAGCTTAGAGGGAAACTTGTCCTTACAATTAATGGTTGAAGGGATTTTTTTTTTAATGCAAACTTCATGAAAAAGCAAGAAAGCAATTAGAAGAACAGAAAAAAATCTCTTAGCAGGGTCAGGAATGTTGGCCTACTGGTAGAGTACTTGCCTGACATGCACGAAGCCCTGGATTTGATTTCTCGGTATGACATACTTAGAAAAGGTCAGAAGTGGTACTGTGACTCAAATGGCAGAGCACTAGCCTTGAGCAAAAGTGTTCAAGAACAGTGCACAGTCCATGAGTCTGAGCCCCAGGACTGGAAAAAAAAAAAGCTCACAGCAAGCAATCTATGGGTACAGTCCGAATATTAGAATTATGAAACTTTGATTTTAGAAGATAATTTCGTTAAAAGTGAAAATGGACTTTTAAGTGATGATTTGCAGCAGTCATTTTTAATTTAAATTTTTTAAAAGTGATGAACAAGGGAGCTGCAGTTACATAAGGACACGAATGAGTTTTTCTTTCTTTTTTTTTTGTTGGGTCAGGGGCTTGAACTGGGTGGGGGCACTGTCCCTGAGCTCTTCAGCTGAAGGCTACCATCCTACCCTTAATCCAAGCCCCACATCCTATTTTCTAGAGGTTATTTGGAGAAAAGGGTCTCAGGTGCTTTGTGCCCCAGGTTGGCTTTGAACCTTGATCTTCAGATATTAGCCATCTGAATAGGTAGGATTACAAGTGTGAGTCACTGGGCCTGGCTGATTATATTTCTTTGTGACCTGTGTTACACTCTCCCCCATTTTCTCTCTCTTTCCCTCTCGCTGACTCCACTATCCCTCAAGTTATAAAGATCATTTCCATCATAATGTCTAGTGCCTATGACTATTGAATTGTTTCACCCTGTGCCCCACCATTTCTGTGATTTCCTTTCCCTTCCCCAAATCAGAATCAGATAACCCTGTGTACCAGACAAAGGGTACAGAAATCAAAAACAGGGACAAAAGAAGTAAATCAAAGAAAAAATAAAGAACAAAGAAATAGCTGAAAACAGTACAATAAGCAAATTTCTTGTTTACATTTCTTAGAGTTCATTTCAGTAAGCATCATTTTATGTGGTCATATGCACATAGGTATTGAGCCATTGTGATTCTCTCCTAAGAATATCTTCCTTTGTTCTCACTGTGCTATGCTTAAAGTACAGATGTCATTTGTTTTTAGAGAAGCCCTGTGAATGAACAAGTAAATGACAGGAAGAGAGGCTCTGGCATTGATTTAGAATGGTTAGATTGTTGTTCTCTCCATATTATACCATGTACAAAGTAAAAAGAATGTAACTAAGAATTAATTAGTGGGTTTATCAAACAAGCATTTGAATGTGTCCTGCAAAAATGCCTTTTCTGAGTACATCCTGTTACCTAGGTTAAAGAAATCTATTTATGAACCATACTATCATTTAAATCTCATACTGTAATTTTTCCAAAGCTAGAAACATAAAACTCCACATAAACTAATGTAGTCAATAATCCAATCTCAAAAAGTGAAGATCTGTGATGTTTTGAAGTAAATGCACCTCTTTGGAATTTAAGGGTGTTATTTTACCATAATTAATTTGACTAATGCACCTTTTCTTCTCTCCAGCTGCTGCATAGAGTTAGCCTTCTGTTGTAATATCACATCATCTGCCTTCTCCCACTGCTTCTGTTCATCATCAAGTTTTTCCTGACATTGCCCACACTCCTGTCACTGCTACCCCATGTCACACTACAGAGAGTAGATAATATGCGCTAGTTGTCACAGACAAGTTTATTTTCCCATCAGGCTTTGGTATAGATCATGTTCAGGCAGAAAAAGAAAACTGGCTCTGTTATGCACTTCACAGTGAAGCTCCAAGGATAATCACAATATCTTTGTCTTGGAATACTAAAGTCATATACTAAAGCTATTACAAATGATTTAATAAATACATATTTAATTATTGAATTGGTTTAAGTGCAATATCTAATTTCCTTACTGCAGATGGCAGACAATTACTAGATTTACTTAGGTTTCTCTAAGTAATTTCCATTAACATATATTTTTGTTCTTTTTGTTTCCTCTCCCTCCTGGATTGGGAAACCAGAGAAATGACTAAGACAAAGCTAAAATATTGAGTAACGAAGTCACAATAACAAAAGAAACAACACCTAAAACTACTCACTGTGTATAATATATCATAACAAATGGATACATGGGATAGCATTTTAAGGAAAATATGGAACTTTAAACCTGAGTACATTCTGTACTCAGATTGTATAATGTATCCTTCTACATTGTGATCGTTTTTACAATGTGGATAATTAGCAAGATGCTTGAACTCCAAATTGTAGGAGATAAAAAAGGAGAAGAGAGATTGTTGGGAGAATTGTGCAAATCACAGCCAACCAGGTCAATGGCTTAGTCTAATGACTATAACACACATTACAAGTACGAAATGTCTGGAAGCACATTTTACACACCCCTGTTAATTTGTACTTCTCACTAATCCTGCATGAGTGTTTGTATTTGCCTCTATTTTACAGAGGGATATACATTTATGTAAAACCAATGCACAGAGGCATTAGCCACACAGTTAAGTATTACGTCTAAACCATGAAGTTACACTAGCACCTTCCCTTGAATGTAGAATTTCCAGAGCTTCTCTCTCTCTCTCCCTCTCCCTCTCCCTCTCCCTCTCCCTCTCCCTCCCTCCCTCCCTCCCTCCCTCCCTCCCTCCCTCCCTCCCTCTCTCTCTCTCTCTCTCTCTCTCTCTCTCTCTCTCTCTCTCTCTCTCTCTCTCTCTCTCTCTCTCTCTCTTGCCGATCCTGGTGCTTGAACTCAGGGTCTGAACACTGTCCTTGGGCTTTTTCCTCAAGGTTAAGTTTCTACCACTTGAGCCACAGCACCACTTCTGACTTTTCTATTTATGTGGTACAGTAATCAAACCCAGGTTTTTGTGCATGCTAGCATTCTACCACTAGGCTAAACACCTAGCCCAGCATTTCAGATTTCTCTAGGGAAATTTTATGAGTTTATCTTTGCTGATTTGTAAGTCCTATTTGATTATACTGGCTTTTTACTATAAACAACAGTAGGCATTTCAAACTGCCATGTGGAACAGGGCAACTTTTAATGATTAGATACTGTTGTATTACTTAAAGAGGATTTTCCAAATATATATCATTATATCTTACAATGGAAATTAACACTGGATTTCATGAATTTGTATACTTGGTTAGGATTTACTGTGAATTTTTAAAAATTAACAAGGATTACAGCTAAGTCATAGGGCCTAGGGTCTGGACCTGGGTGCTGTACCTGAGCTCTCCAGTTCAAAGCTACAGTCGTAGCTCTGGGCCTGGAACTGGGCACTGTCCCTCATCTCTTCAGCTCCAGGCTACTTCTCTACTCTTTGGAAATAAGAGCCTCACAGTCTTTAGTGCCGGGCTGGCTTTGAATTGCGACCCTCAGCCTCCTGAGTAGCTAGGCTTACAAGCGTGAGTCACCACGCTCGGCAACTAAGAGAATTTTTATCTTTGAGAAGGCTAGGGTGATTAGGTTCACAGTAGATTCACTACTGTGTAATTGCTTCTTTAACTGGGGACTTTTACATAAAACCCTGCTTATAATTTACACTTTATTTGCTTTAAAAAAAGCTAATCGGGGTTGGGTGTTTAGCCTAGTGGTAGAGTGCTTGCCTAGCATGCACAAAGACGGGGGTTCGATTCCTTGGTACCACATACATAGCAAAAAGCCAGAAATGGTGCTATGACTCAAGTGGTAGAGCTCTAGCCTTGAGAAAGCCCAAGGACAGTGCTCAGGTCCTGAGTTCAGGCCCCAGTACTGGCAAAAACTAAAGCTAATTATTTTCAGTCCTATGCTTAGTGATTTTTTTTAAGTATTTAAATTCCTCTTGGAAATGTGAAAATGTGAAAGTAAAGACACAATATGATAGGCCATAGAATGTGCTATCGATCCTTTCACAATCACATTTGAGGTAGTGTTTTTCTTAAAACAAAGCTAGACTTTGGTAAACATTGCCCTTCTTTGTGCCATACACTAATAAGTACTGTGTCTCGTTTTTTTTTTTTTCTTTTTTTTTTCTTTTCTAGTCCTTAGGCTTGAAATCAGGGCCTGAGCACTGACCTACGGCTTTCTCAAGGCTAGAGCTCTACCACTAGAGCCACAGCACCACTTCTAGCTTTTTTCTATGTATGTGGTACCAAGGAATGGAACCCAGTGTTGGTGCGTGCTAGTCAAGCACTCTACCACTAGGCCAAACTCCCAGCACCCCCCCTCCCATGTCTCCTTTAATTCACTTAATGGTTATGTAAAATTGGCATCATTGTGAATCCATATTGCACAAGAGTCAAAACAAACTTGTGACTGACCATTCCGCCAGGAAGTGATGATGACACTGAGCTGCCATAAATGCAACTGAGCTCAAGCAAAAGGACAGAAATGTGCTACAAAATCAACTGGTATGAGCAGTGAACTAAATATTTCATTTCATTTTGTTGCAACCAGTTTATACATAAATAAACCTTCATGGTTCTTTATTGGTCTTATAGTTAATATACCTAACTCACATTTGTTTTTTACTTCATTTAAAAAAAAAAGAAAAAGGTAAATTTGACTTACATTTTACATTCACTTATAAAATGATTAAAATTCTGATTCTGAATGAAATAACAATTAAACATGGTAAAAAATATTGTATATGTTTTTAAACCACATCTTAGTAATGACCAAATGGAATATATTAATGGCAAAGCATGATTGCAAAACATTGAAGTGGACAGTGGTCAAGTGGACTTCTTTAAACATTTACTCCCCTAGCAGAGTGCTTTCTGTCTATAGTACCTCTGTCATTTTGTTATTTCCTTCCAGATCATTTCCAATGTTATTCCCTGTGATTAGGAAGAGGCTCAAAGAAAACAAATGCACTTTCCTAAATATTCCTCTAGAAATAGCTCAAGAAAAATTCACTTTCACTAGGCTGGGAATGTGGCTTAGTGGTCAAGTGTTTACCTAGCATGCATTAAAGTCCTGGGTTCAATTCCTCAGTAG
The DNA here is from genome assembly GCF_031878675.1 of Megascapheus bottae. NCBI lineage: Eukaryota > Metazoa > Chordata > Mammalia > Rodentia > Geomyidae > Megascapheus > Megascapheus bottae. Next base: position 43,117,285 of record NC_143521.1, read on the forward strand.
CACATAAACATAAAAAGTCAGAAGTAATAATGCCACTCAAATAGTAGAATACTAGCCTTGAGCAAAACAAGCTCATGGACAGATCCCAGACTCCGAGTTAAAGCACCAGGACTGGCAAAAAAAAAAAAAAAAAAAATCTGGCTTTCTCATTAAAAAGAAAGAGGGGGGAAAAAAGAGATCTTCAACACCAGATATAAATACCTAACATTGGCAGAACTGGTGAAATACTTGTAAGTAATTTTTGAAGATAAACTTGAAACTGAAGCAACCCTGCAAACTGTGAGCATGCAATGGTGTGTAGCATTTTTGAAAAGGAAGTTAAATCCAGAAATTGACTTGTGTATACTATAGATTTTACTCTCCCAATAGCAAAACCACCAATCAAAACTTCAGACATTATGTGAGATTTGTGTTTTAGAGTCTCTGTGATTTCAAGATTACTTGTGCTTAATTTGACCTCTATTTAATTATTTGTGTTTAATTTGACATCAAATTAACAGCCAAATTTTTAATTGTATTAGTCACCTAGCTATGGAATGTTTGGACAAATTAATCATGCTATGCTTTGTGTTCTTATTAGAAGACATTTTAAACCAACATGTTTCTATTTCTCTTAAATCAACTGTGCCTGTGGAAAAGTGTGCACATTACTGAAATGTGAAATTGGTTATTTTAAAAAAAATGCATTTGTCTAAAGTAGTCTTACCATTTAAGATAAAGGCATCTACCTAGATCTATAGAGATTATGCTCATTAAAATAGATGCACTGCATTTCTTCTGACCTCAAGTAGAGAATCAGAGGCTGGCATCTGCACCAGCCACAATCTTGTAGGGAAATTATGACTAAGAATGATACACAGTTTCAGATATTGCAAGAAGGCATATGTCAAAATATTTGGTGCTAGAACTATAGACAAAAGCAATGTAACAGACACCAGCACCATTCTCCTGCTGGAATATTCTATTAGATTGAGCTGCAAATACCTCCAGAAATAATTATCTCATGCCAAAATTATAGCAAAATCTGCATTAATTAATAAAGAATAGTTTTATTTAAGGAAATACCCTACTTTACTGAAATACATTACTGGATTCGAAGGTGTACTTTCCAATTATCTAATCCTACTCAAGTCATCCATCATAAACTAATTTTCTTAGCAATGTTAAAAAAACACAAACAAAAAACACCTCTCCCTTTATACCCCAGAGTCATGTAAGTGGAACCTATAATGGCAGTGAGATAATTTATTCCAGATTACTCTAAAACCCACTCCATATTAAATATAGTGAAGTACTCTGAATGAAGTCAAACTGCTGGGCTCATAAATGCTATTAAATCCTGCCCATTGCTTCACAGAGGGTGATGTGGCTGATTTGAAACTCTAAACTAGTACTGCTGGCAAATTTATAGTGTGTGAATATTTATCATTTCAGCACCCCTCCCTCCCATCCCCAGCCAAGACTGACATGGTCTTAGCATGACATTTTTGACATAAAGTGTGCCTGTTCTCTTTGCCAGAATTACTTCAGGTGCGTATTTTCATCAGCTTGTTGATGGCTCCCAAGGAAGTGTAAAAAGTAGATTGAGAAAATTTGTAGAGGTAGTGAATTTATTTCCGTATAGTTGTAACAGCAAAACTGCTTGCTTTACACATTATATTCTATCCTATTGGTTCAACCCACTTGATCATTCTTTACTGGAGTTTATAATTAGTTTCTCAATACTACAATCCAAATGTTTTTTGTTGTTTCGTTGTTGTTTACCACTGGTTAATTGGACTTTACTATTATGCTTGCTAAGAAAACAATTACAGTGTTGATCATAGAAGTAGGGGTAAATATTTTTGTTCCCAACAACAAATATGAGCAAATTACTGGATTTTCCCATTTGTTTATGTAACTATTTTCAACAATCACAAAACAACAAAAGGTATGGCTCCAAATCCCTTCTCTATAATCAGTTTCTGGCTCACTTTTCTTCACCTCATGATTTAATGACTGTGTTAGTAGGAGTGCTTATAAATTTCACTTTAAAATGTAAACCCATGCTGAAGAATGCATTTCTGTTTCAACCCTGGATGAACACTCATCAGTAAGCCCTTATATATTTGAATGTATGTGTATGTGCATACATATGTACATATAATTGTCATTAAACACATTATACATGGAAGTTTATGTAGAAAAACAAACACATACTTCATAAAATTTCAGCTCTATTTCAATGCAAGCACATTCTTCAAATGTGTTCAAAAGTACTTCTGTCGATTGTATATGTTCTTGTTAATTTCATTAAGGATAAGTGCATAAGAATATATTTTGTTATATTATTTGTTCTATTTTGACACTCATAGTAACTATACAAAATACATTCTGAAGATAATTTCATCACTCATATTCAGAAAATGCACAGTATTTGACTTGCTATTTTGTGTTTACTGGGATCAAAATATATTGCTTTTCTGGGTGCCTGTGTCTCACTCCTGTAATCCTAGCAACTCTAGAGGCTGAGATATGAGGATACCGGTTTGAAGCCAACTGGGGCACAAAAGTCCATGAGACTCTTATCTCCAATTACATAAAAGAAAAGCTGGTATGGAGTTGTAGTTCAACTGGTAGAGAGCTAGCATTGAGCAAATAAGCTCAAGAAAAGTATCCAGGCCCTGATTTCAAGTCCCAGTACTGGCATGCATGCACTCATGCTCTCATGCGCGCGCACACACACACACACACACACACACACACACACACACACACACACGCAAATATGTTGCTTGCTCATTTTCCAAATGAGAGAGTTTAGGGTAAGCTGTCAAACATTTTGTGGATTTCACGTTTTTACTTAAGTCCCGCTGCTTCTGATGATTTAATTTTTAGCCAACATATCCTTGGGTAATTCATGAAAATAAAAGTTTATTTTAGATTTAAATACAGGTTAGGCACACAATTTTACCAATGAATATATTCAAATATCACCACTACTCACAGACCTAATTAATCTACTTTTGAAATTTCACAGTCTCAACTGATGTATATATGTATACATATATACATTATAAAATATATAAAACATGCCATTACAACATAGAAAACAGTTAACTTTACATATAATAATAGTATCTGTATTGCTTATAGTTTTACTAGAAATAAAAAGAAAACATTTGAAATCTATTTTGTGGTTAAAAACAGTTCTCTTTGTCTTCTTTTCATTTTTCTTTTTCCCCCTTTTCTGTTTCTATTTATCTCCTGTCTCTCCTTTTTTCCCCCTCCTCCTTTATTTTTCTTCCTTCCCTTCTTCCTTCTTTTCTTTCTTCCCCACTCCCTCTCTCTGTTTCTTTTTTTTCTCTTTTATTCCATTCTTTTGGTTCAGGGGATCTAACTTTGTTGTCTTTTGTGCTTCTAGTTGTCATATGTCTTGGATGTGAAGGAAAGAAGCAGGCCAGGAAAGTAAGATGAAAAACATTAGAAGGAACCAACAAGTGGGTGTGTCTTTCTTTGACTCTAATTCATCTTCACTTAAATCTTTCTTTTTCTTTTTCCCATAAACAACAAACAGTACAGTTATAACATGTCAAATTGAAGTACTCAGAAAATATTTTTCCCTAATAGCAGATCATTTAGCTCCCTCTGTTAGTAAAATATGAGAATGTGTTCAAAGCTCATTTGGTTTGTTGTTCTTATGAGGCAAGTTTTCACAAAGTTTACTTCTAAAAGGCTAATACATTCATTGACGCATGACCTGACTTTTTGTATTGGCAGATTTTTAGAGGAAGAGTAAATTTGTTGTAATACTTGTGTTATATCATATTCCTTTCAAGCATATAAATAACATCTTTCTAACTATCATACCTACAGAACTTATTTTCCAAATGGTACAACTGACAGCAGAAATGTATTCATGATTTCCATAATTTTGTAGAATCTTTGCCCACTCTAGCCTTCTCAATTTTAAAATTAGTCCAGATGGGACCATGGAAATTGTTTCAGCAAGTTCTAAAGCTCATAATTTTGTTCAATAAAGTTATTATGTTGCACACAGCTGTATACTGCCATATAAATGAGCACACGTGCAATAGAATTCTTGTATTATAAGTTTTCTAGAACTGAAATTGAGATTACACAGTCACATACAATAATTTATTTAAAACATCAACATGTGTGTTGCTCTAGGGTTACTCAAATGGCACCATTCCTTTTCAATGAGAAAATGTTTGTCATTTAATATTCAGTATTAACCCAAATGTTTTCCTCAATATTATAGTCTAAATTAGGTGCTTTAAAATACATCAATATATCATTAACTTCTTACTCTAACATATTAGATCTATAGAAGAATCAATTCTCTCTAACAATGGTGAGAGAACATAATTACTCTCTAAATTTACTTTTAATTAGCATCATCTGCATTAATTGGTGTCGCTGATAGCAAAACATTACAGCGCATTGTTATTTTATATTTGAAATGTAATATGTCTTTTAGTCCCATGTCTCTCCAAAAGAACCCTTGTCATTTTTTTCTGCATTTCCTCAGCAAATATTTCTATCGACATTGCTCACAAATCTCCTCTAGTATATTAACAATGCATACATTATATATGTTCTACTCCAATCACTTTTCAGATAGGTATTTGATCTTGATTTCTTCTGTGTGTTTGGAAATATCTGGAGAAATGTTTGTCTCCTCTTCATGCTTTTCTTTGAATTTATTATTTCTTCATCAACTATTTGGGCAACACAAATGCAATGCCCTCTGATGAGGAAGCAATCAAGAAGTACTCACCATGCACTGAAACGTTCCTGTTGTGAGTGACTAGACTACGTGTTCAACACATTTAGCTATGTTTATGTTTCTGTTTTTTACAATAATAAGGAAATACAGGTAATATTTCTGTTGTCCTGGTAGGCAGTATGAGTAGTATACATAAGTACTGGTCATTGCTGTAGTATATACCTCTGACCTCCAAACCCCAAGGATTTTTCTTCCATATCACCAGGTTTAGTGCGATCTCAGCCTCTACACAAGTTGTTTCTTTGTTAAGCTAAATCACAAGCATGCTAGTAAAAGACTTTGTGGTTCAAGAAGAACAAAAGAGTAATTCCTGAAAACAGAACCCAGATCTTTAATTTTGTTTCAAAGAAAAGCTTCAATTTCAACCACATGTTTGCAAAAGATTACCCTTTGTCCTCACCTAAACCTTGTCTTATACATCCTATCTCATTTACAGAGATCAGTCTCAACTTAGATTCTAATTACTCTATCTTCCTTCTCAAATTCAACCAATTCTTCAAGACAGTTGTCTACAAGACATTTCCCATTAAATACTACTGGTTTTTTTTTTTTCCCCCTCCGGAGATAAAACACTAAGACACAGATGACCGAGTTCCACCATCAAGGCTGGAGGATCCTCAGACAAATGGCATTTTGGGCAAGTTGTCAGGTAATATCAATGCTTCTGATGCACAGATGACATTATGAGAAGCACCTTTGGAGAAAGATCCTTTATCTTTTATCTTTTTCCTCTACATCAAGCCCTCATCTTATCTTGGAGATAAAGACAAGAATTACCAGCCTAGTGCTGCAATCACTGCCACACCTGCTCCTATCCTTTTTATGCTGTAACATTGTAGTGAGTAAAATACCATGGGATAGTTAGGTGACACACATCTCTTGACTTCCTTGAAGAGCTATTCCCTATCAAATATCAAGACGATCTCTTCAACTTACAGTTTCAATCTTCCATGCTTTTCTATTTTTTTTTCAGTATCCCTTACCAAAAGAAAAAAAGATCCCAATTGCTATCTACCCCAAAGTAGTCAACTCTTAATGAAATGTTGAATTCTATTTCAAAAGTCATATTTTATGAGATACATTCCTACTTCCCCTAGCAAAGTTTATAAGTTCTTCCTTTAATTTTTTTTTTTCCTTCACTTAAGAATAGCTCAATTAGGGGCCGGGAGTTTGGCCTAGTGGTTAAAGTGCTTGCCTAGCATGCATGAAGACCCAGGTTCGGTTCCTCGGTACCACATACATACAAAAAAGCCGGAAGTGGTGCTGAGGCTCAAGTGGTAGAGCTCTAGCCTTGAGAAAGTCCAAGGACAGTGCTCAGGCCCTGAGCTCAAGCCCAGGACTGGCAAAAAAAAAAAAAAAAAAAAAAAGAATAGCTCAATTAAACCCTCATGATATTTTATTTAATTACCAACTTAGTCTTTGATAGATTTGTTTCTATTTCTCAAAGCCTTCATCAAGAAAGAAAAAGTAAATATTTTCGAGTCTTATGTGTTGGCTCATTTGTCCTATCTTCTAATAAAAATAAAGAACAGGAAGACAATTCATGAATGATTTAACAAAGATTTTAGGTCCAATTTGTTGCCGTCTCTTCCCATCATTTTATACATAATTTTCCTTGATCAGTAAATCAAAATTTAACATAGCTTCTTTTGCTTAACAGAATTGAACTACTGCAGAAATATTTGATATTTACTGCTACCCACATCTAAACTCCTGAGAAATACATAGTTGGCTTTAAATGTATGAAAATACATCTCTAGTTCCAAAAGATTTTAAAAGTTCACAAAACATCATCTAACTTGAGCGATTGAAATCAGTCTCCACTGATTTTGCAGCAGAAATTATCCTGCCATATCATAACTCATGATTCATGCAGTTTGTAAAGCTCTTTAAAAAAATCTATAAAATGAAAAAGAACATTGCAAAATTACAGAAATATAACTAAGTTTGTTTTGGCCTCCTGAGCAGTTCTATCATTCCATTCAGCTGGTATATTTTCCCACAGATATTAATACACAAGACTGATATTGGGAAGCCAATATCAGAAAGATGAAATTTCTTTGACAGCCATCATGGTAGATAGTGTGCAAGACACCTATCTCAAGCAAGAAGTTGGTCTTCAGACCTGTTCTTGTGCCAGTACCAAGCTGTATTGATAATTATAGCTCTGTAATAGAGTCTAAAGTTTGGTATTGAAATTCCTCCTGCGCTGTTCTTTCTGCTAAGAAGTGTTTTTGCTATACGGGGTCTTTTATTATTCCATATGAAATTTTAGATTGCCTCTTTTATTGCTTTAAAGAATGGCATTGGGATATTGATGGGTATTGCCTTGAATTTGTAGATAGCCGTTGGCAAGATTGTCATTTTCACGATATTGATTCTTCCAATACAGGAGCTTGGGAGGCTTTTCCATTTCCTCAGTTCTGCTTTAATTTCCTTTTTCAGGTTTCATCAAAAAGGTCCTTTACATTCTTAGTTAAGATAATTCCTAGGTACTTTATTTTCTTTGAGGCTATTGCAAAAGGAGTTGCTTTCCTGATTGTTGCCTCGTTCCTCTTACTGTTGGCATAGAGGAAGGCAGTTGATTTTTGAGGGTTAATTTTATACCCTGCTACCTTTCCAAAGTTTTGAATCAGCTCAAGGAGCTTGGGAGTGGAGTCTATAGGATTCTTTAAATACAGAATCATGTCATCTGCAAAGAGGGAAAGTTTTACTTCCTCTTTCCCTATTTGAATCCCCTTTATGCTTGCTTCCTGCCTTATTGCTCTGGATAGGAATTTTAATACTATGTTAAAGAGGAGTGGAGAGAGTGGACATCTTGTCTTGTTCCTGATTTTAGAGGGAATGGCTTTAGCTTTTCACCATTAAGTATAATACTAGCTGTGGGTTTGTGATACACTCCAAAACTAATCTCCAAAGAAGCAACCTTCCCATTAAAAGATGGGCCAAAGCCTTAAAGAGAGTCTTCTCTGAAGAAGAAATAAAAATGGCCTATAGACACATGAAGAAATGTTCCACATCTCTGGTCATAAAAGAAATGCAAATCAAAACAACGCTAAGATTCCACCTCACACCAGTTAGAATGGCCAGGATCAAGAAATCTAATAACAACAGATGCTGGAGGGGATGGGGCCAGGTGGGATCACTACTACACTGTTGGGAGTGCAAACTTGTTCAACCACTATGGAAAGCAGTATGTCAGTTCCTCAAAAGACTAAACATAGAGCTCCCCTATGATCCAGCAATTCCACTACTAGGCATTTACCCAATTGTCCAGAAACAAGGACATACTAAATCCACTAGCACAACGATGTTCATTGCAGCACTATTTACCATAGCAAAGATATGGAACCAACTCAGATGTCCCTCAGTTGATGAGTGGATCAACAAGATGTGTTATTTGTACACAATGGAATTCTATGCTGCTGTTAGAAAGAATGACATGGCCCCATTTGTAAGGAAATGGAAAGACAGAAAAAGTCATATTAAGTGAAGTAAGCCAGACTCAAAGGAACATAGGTTTAATAGTTTCCCTCATTTGTCATAATCAGTAGAAACCTTGGACTCTTCTAGCAGAGATTTGCAATAGAGCAAAACCTAGATACATAAGGCCATATAATATGATGCTAAATGAAAGGACCTCTAGGATATAGAAACAAAAGCCATACAATGAGTGATTGTTGTCCTTAATGTACTATGTTATCTCTCATCTCTTTTGCTGTCCCTTGGTTATCTCATATTGCTACAGTATCTCACTTTGTTATCTGATATATTGGATATATTTGTATTTGGTTATCTGCAATTGGATAGGGAAGGGGAGAAAACAAGATGAGGGTTGGGGGTGGGGGGGGAGGGAAATGGGGACCAAGACATGAGAAAGGGTATCAATGTATGTGAATTAATGCATCTTCTATCTGGCAAATATAATGTAGCCCTTCTATTAATTACAATAAAAATATATGAAAAAAAACTATTTGAGTCTTTTTTGTAGGAAAATATATTGATTAAAGTTTTACTCCTAAGTACAATCTTAAAACTTTCTGATAAATTGTATCTAGTTTTAGCTTGGTGCTGGTGGTTTATCTCTATAATCCTAGCTACTCAATAGGCTGAGATCTGAGGAACACACGTAGCACAGGCAGAAAAGTCCGAAAGATTTTTATCTAATTTAAATATTCAAATCAAAACATTTGTCCCTCCTTAAAGTTAAAACAGTTCATTGACTATCTAAATCTAAAAGTATTACCTCCTGGGTCGAGGGACATTAGTTTATGTGGACTAAAACCTCTATGATGCTTCCATCATGACTCCTTTTTTTCCAGTCCTTTATCCTTCTGTAATTTCTGCCCCCGTTCTCTCTTTCATAACTGTGTCATTTGGAGGAAAGTAAATGTATCATCATTTCTGTATTATCTTTCATAGGATCAATAATTAAATGTAAGAGTTTTTTGGGTGGGGAATCAGGCTAAACCAAAAGTACATAGCAGGAAATAGTTTAAGAATCATATTTCACTAGTGACTAGAGTGTTTTTAGATTATGATAGAAAAGGAAGTCTTAAAGTAGACGGACTTTCTGAAATTCTAACACTTGGACTCAAAGGAGACTGAAGAACTCCATGATAGATTTGTACAAGTATATTTAGTAACTATTAATAAAGTTGTACCTGTAATAGATTGATTTATATTCTTCTAACAATAGTACTACAGATAACACTTTGGTGAACTAAAATTTAACTGTTGTTAAAACAAATCCCATGATTTTTTGAGTTATTGGCTTGAAATCAAATTATATTTTGTTTTTCCTTGCTGTGTAATTCCTACAAGAACACACAGCCTGTTTTCTTAAAGATGACATCATTTCGTACATTTTCCTTCTTCTTCCCTAGGTACCGAATTTATCTGATTCAAAATGCAAAATAATGCCAAATGCTTAATTTTATGTAATTAGCTACATTATATTACAGTTCTGTTACAACTTTATAGAAAAGTAAGTCATGCAAATAGAATTTGATATTTAAGTCTCATGGCAATTTTATACCTTTGATTATGGCATTTCTTTGTTCTACTAAGCTCTGTTCATCAACATTCTAACCTAGCAACCTCTGTGCTATATTTCCACATGCCACATATATTGCTGGGAACATTTTAAAAAATTATCAGCATGTTAATTTTTCATAGTCACTTCCTGGGGAAAACTTTACAATTATATGATATATAAGTAATGATTGATCTACTTCTCTATTTATCTCTTTGTCTCTCTTTATTTGTCTCTCTCTTTCTCTCTCTCTTATTCTCACTCTCTCTCTTAAAAATATATCATTACTATGTCTGCAATACGCAACATGGTCCTCATTTAGACATTAGTCATTATCTATGGCAGTATCCTTATTTGGCCATGAATATATAATTCATCTAGTCTAATGCTAGAGTCTTCTAAGCTTGTCTAAGATGGGTAAGAGAAGAGAATAGTTCCAGAGAATACTGTGCTTTGTTTTTATAAGTACTGCCCATTCTGTTAGTACCTGTTGTTCCTTGGAATGGTGCTGTACCTGTGAAAGGTTAATGAGCATAGAGATTTTCAGTCATAATGGAAATTACAGACAGACACTACACAGACATTTCATCAAATACCCTACAAGAAACATGCATACTGCAGGCATACTCTAGGTGGCAGGTATTACTGCACCTTCAACATTAATATCAGGATGTTTTAAAGATTACATATATTTGTGAGATACATATGCTTGGCATTATATCTTTTCCAAGTACTAGATTTCAAAGGAAAAAAAGTACTTTTAAAAGCTTCTAGGTGCAACTTTCTTAGACTGAACCCATGAGTTCTTCCACTCTTACAAGTCATCAGAAATTCCCTAATCTTTATCAAATAAATGAAAAGGCAAATCTACTCTATTAATTTAAAGAAAAAAAGACTTGATCCACTTCTATCTAAAAAAGTAATAAATTCACAATTCCGCCACACTGCCTTTACAATATTAATCATTTTAACTGCTAAAATATAAATTGTGGTCTAAATCGTCTGCAATAAATGTTTAAAATAGATTTTAACTTTCTGCTCTGTGAAAAAATAGAGTGTAGACTTTTGGTGAATCACAGCTTAAATAAAGAATTCAAGCTGTCAGGTTTTCTAATAATCATGAATTGTTTGCCTTCAAAATTGCAATCATTGCTCTGTGAGAGTCATTAAGCATTAATGTACATGCATTAATACTACCACCATTGCAAAGGGCCTGCATAGAAAGAGTTCTTCCATTCCCAGTTTCATTTTTTAAAACAACCTTTTGCTAATTTTGTAGCACTCAACACTAATACAAACGTAATCAAATTAGCATTAGCAATTCATGTTGTAAACTCCAATCAGTATTACTAACAACATCAACTTAAAAATATTTGCATGTCAAAAATAAGAGAGGTGAGATTTTTTAGAGTGAATTTAGTGTCTCAAACAATCTAAGTAGGCCTTGATGGTAACTGAAATGATACATTATTAACAAATATAGAAATTGAATATATTTATGTTTCTTTTTTTAAATACCCCAAGGCCTGTGCACTCAGTGCTAACAAAATATGAATATTAGAAAGAATGGAATATGACAGGGCATATGGAAAATGTTAGGCTCCTCAGACACTGAGAAATCTGTTTAAATTAAATTGGACTACAGTGTTTACCCTTGTTTATAACTAAGTATGTAGGTGATAATTCTATTTATCCACCCATCATTGATCTATCTAACCTATTCAATATTGAGTCTAAGTATTATCTGTTATTCACACGTGTGGGCATAAACATGTCAAATAATGTGATTCCCACAAATGCATCCCTTCAGTTTTTTTTAATCAATCCTATAATCGTTGAGCTTCCATCAGCCTACTGCCATGGCTGAGATGATAATAACCCTTTTTCATGTAGTGGTCCATATGGCCAAGTTGGGTGAAGTACATTTTTTATGAATGGGTATCTTTTTAATGCAATTCATGTCTATGTGCTTTCTAAGGAATAACATGTTTCCACAAATGAACTCTGGATTTTAAAATAATTTTCATTCTTTCTTTAACCCAATTTTATCATGATGGTGACTGACTGCTGTAGCACCATTTGCACAATAATGTAGTCTTTAACATTTAAATATTCCGTAGTATACCCTAGGGACTTTTTCCTCCAAAGTATTCATGAATTATGCCATTAAGTATTTTCTTTTACTCATAAATATTTACCATATAATAATATTTAATTTGTTTCCTATCTGCCTAATATTTAAAAGACTACATATTACTATGGAGCTACTATGCTTCAAGGTCCTTCTAAGGATATATATATATATATATGTATATGAATTGAGTGTATTCATACCTATTACCTATTTTACTTTAAATCTAAATGTCCTAAAAAATAAAGTTCTATTTTATAAATCACTTTATTGTTCAAAATTAAAAAGGATAATTAAACTACCACTAATGACAAATCCCCAAGTCATATTATTAATATCCTTCACATTTTATATGTATTAGATGACATTTATTGACTTAACGTATTACCTATATTTAGAAACTTTTGAGATTTTACCTTGTTCCCCTTACTGAAAATATGTAATAAGACCAGGTAGATAAGAACAAAGAGCTTTTCAAATAGATACATAGGATCAGATGAGGATGATTATTAAGTTGAATAATCTGTAATTACTTGCATGAAATTCATAGAGGATGGGCAGGGTAATTGAAGAAGACTAGCTTCATTTATTACTGTGATAATTCTTCTACTGGGTTATATTTTTTGTTGCTAGTTTTTTACATGTATTTTCCTCTGGATGTGAATAGAGAACAAGTTTTAATACTGTAAAGTAATAATATGAGTTATTATATATCCTAAAATCATAAATAAGATAGAGACAGAACTAGGTCTCTGATCTACTACTTTTAAAATATAATTAGTATGTAGATGTAATAGGTACAGTGTATTGGAGAGTATTACATCAAGGGTAAAGTCACTGTCAAATGTGTTCTGATTATAGCCAACAATTTTAGATTTTAAATTTAAAAATTGAATTATTCAAAGATCACCTTTGTCATTGTTCAACCATTTCTTCATAAAGAATTTGGAAGGTCACTGGATTTTGGTAGGACAAGTAAAAGAAGAATTAGCTATACATTTCTTGCAGATTTACTCTGTACATTTACTATATTATCTATACAACAGCAAATTGTTTTGATGATATACTGGAAAATAGATATTTTGTTTGTGTAAGTTTTTTTCCAATACACCCGAAGAAATCTTTTTTTTTTTTTTTTTTTTTTTTGTGGGTCATGCGGCTTGAACTCTGGGCCTGGGTGCTGTCCCTGAGATCTTCAGCTCAAGGCTGCCACTCTAGCCTGTGAGTCACAATACCACTTCCACCCTCAGCCATCTTTATGGGAGGAAAAAAATAATTCTTTTCTCAGGGAAACAAAGACTAATTTTTTTAATGAAAAAAATGACCTTTTGGAAGACAGAGCAGAGATGTGAATATGAATCCAGTCAATAGCTGTCATCTACATACTAGGAATTGATCATAGGCCCAAACACACCAATACTTACATGTCAAAAACTCAGTAGTAAAAGGCAAGATTCATCTCAAAAAATTCAGTATTAAATAGGATTAATTTCTTTGGTGTGTAGAGAAAGATAGTAAAATGCCCATTTCAAGTCTCTCATACCACACCTTTAATGTATCCTAGGTAGAAATTGTATGGATTTTCATAGTGCTTCATTCACAGGAGTAGGCTTTGCTGTGAAAAGACATGGTATGACAAGGTATATCAAACCACTGAAGTTTGTTGTTCTCTAAAGAGCCAAAATGCATGTATGTTGATGTTATACTGCTGTTCATTTAAAAGTAAATAGATAAAAGGAATATAATTTTATAAAAAGGGTCATGGACTAGTTATGATTACCAAGTTCAATTCTTCCTTTATACTTGTGAAAACTGTTCAAGTCTACAGTGGTTTACTCAGTCACACATCCCACAGCAAACTAAAGATGAAATCATGGGCTTACAGAGTCCAAGAACTTGGGATATTTGTTTATTCCCAAGTGAACACAAATGTTGGAGCTTAATCCATTAAGTGCTGATGAATACCCTTATGCATAATAGGTATGCCTGTATGTGCTTTATATGCATTTCACCTCTCCCTAGCACAGTTCAAGCAGCAGACGGCCAGTTGTGAATTTTTCAAATGGAACTGTTTAATGTCAAACAGATTAAGGAGATGGCTTGAAGTCATCGTTACTTTTAATAACTGCATTTAATGAAAACTCAAGCTGTTTGTTCCTAAATCATATTCTGTCCATTACATCTGTGATTAAAACCTCTGAATATCAAGTCTTATTTTATGAGCAATCCAACCTGGAGTAACATTTTTGGGAGTACTAAAGGTGACTATAAGGCTTCCTGCAAAAAAATAAAAATAAATTCCAACAGATAGTATGCTGAGTCTCAAAACGTTTAGTCTTCTAAAGATTAACATGTATACATAATAGGGCACGGCACAAGAGTTTCCTTTCTCTTTTTTCTTTTTTGCCAGTCCTTGGCTTGAGCTCAGGGCCTGAGCACTGTCCTTGGACTTTCTCAAGGCTAGAGTTCTACCACTTGAGCCTCAGCACACTTCCAGCTTTTTTTCTATGTATGTGGTACCAAGGAATTGAACCCGGGTCTTCGTGCATGGTAGGCAAGCACTCTACCACTAGGCCAAACTCCCGGCCCCCTTCCTTTCTTTTAATAGTGTTACTAAGCTAGCTTTTGCCTCAACTCACAAATGGAGTTCAAGTTTGAGAAGCATCTCTCTGCACTTGTTTACATTCATTGGTGTTAAGTTTTCTGTCTGTCGAAAAGAATAGTTTTGTTAAGGGGCCGGGAGTTTGGCATAGTGGTAGAGTGCTTGCCTAGCATGCACGAAGACCCGGGTTTGATTCCTGGGTACCACATACTTAGAAAAAGCCGGAAGTGGTGCGAAGGCTCAAGTGGTAGAGTGCTAGCTTTGAGAAAAAATCCAAGGACAGTGCTCAAGCCCTGAGCTTAAGCCCAGGACTGGCCAAAAAAAAAACAAAAACACGAGTTTTATTAAATTTCTCTTTGCCACATTCTACTGAGATTACCTCATTGCTCACAGAGATACTCTTTGCATTTAACTGAGGGAATTTTATTGCTCTAGAAGTAGTGGAAGCTTGAAGCAGAGTTCAGTCACAGTCCAAATGAACTTTTTGACAGGCAATTTGCTCTTTGACATAGTTCTAACCATAACACTTTATTCTTGTCTTATTCCTTTCCCTAGGCACCAGTCATTCTGTGTTAGTAATCCCGTGTTAGTAATCGCAGAATTATGAACTTTTATTATTAACTAGAAAGAGTCAAGAGGCCAATGGTTCTAACTCCCCTATGGCTTGATGTATAAAAAAAGTAAAGATGCTAGAAGTAAAAGTGGCTAATATTGAAGAATGGCAGATTCAAGACCTGCTCTAAAGTTCCCTGTACAGTGCTTTACCCATATGCTGTCACAATATTGTGAAACATGGAATTCTGTGGTAAAAGATTCCAATATTTAGGAACCTTAAAAATAACAAATGAAGGCCAGATCTTTATCCTAGAATGGAAATTTGAAGTATTTTGTAGTCTGTTGTAATGGGGCATGACTCTACATGGACAGTACTACTGCATATCAACCCATCTACCCAGCTCATCTTAGATTCCCCATAAAACAGTCCCGTAAATGTTTTCTCCATTTTAAATGTTGGTATTTAGTACAGTTGAACTTAAAATGTGTTTTACTGATCCCCTCTAACCATATAAAAAGTGTTGTTGTTTCTTTAAATCAACAAATATAAGTAGTATAGATTGCAGGGAAAAAAACAATCAAGGCTTATTGTACAATTTGTTGCAAGGGAATGTGGAAAACTTTTTTTGAAGCCACAAAAAGATTTGCTTCATTTCAATGGCTTAAAGAACTATCAGTATTGAACAACAACAGACAAACAAATATATTGTTACAATGCTATTATTAATATTTACAGCAGCTCTAGTGCTCTTGATAAATGAAGCCACATTAATTAGTTTCAAGATCTATTCTCACTTTGGCATACCCACCAGCAATCTTGAACATGCAATTAAAATATTTCAAAATGTCACTTATGTATCCACTGTACAAGAAATGCATACTGATCATGGCCTTTTGATGTGTAGTAAACCACATGCACCTTAATACAAAACGTGACAATGTTTTAGGAGTTCAGGTATCGCTCCAACACTGCATGAAATGAAGTTGAGTGAAGAGAAAGGTTAACGATAACTAACATGCATGGGAAACCACACTGGTTTACTGAGTATGCAGTTTTTCCTGTTATGCAATTTTTTAATATTTATTCTGGGCAATGTCAGTTTTCTTTTTATTTTGGAAAATATAAATTTAGAGGAGCTGTGCTTTTTGTTAGGCATTTACAAGTTAAAGTTAGGTTGTCATTAAACACATCGTATAGTTGATTTGATATTAGATACTGATCTATGCATAGAACACCTAAATTCCAACTATACCTTATATTGTTAGAAATTGACTTTCAAAAATTTTAGAAATTATTATTCTCTAGTTACAAAAATAACTTGATCTATAAAAAGAAGTTTCAAATAAAATTATTTTCTTTTTTGATTTGTTGATTATGGGGCTTGAACTCTGGGCCTGGGTGCTGTCCCAGTACTCCCACTTTAGTAACAGTGTCACTTCTAGTTTTCTGGTAGTTAATTGGAGGTAAGTGTCTCATGGACTTTTGTGCCAGTATTGGCTTTGAACCTCTATCCTCAGATTTCAGCCTCCTGAGAAGCTAGGATTACAGATATGAGAAAGTAACACTGAGCTATCTTTCTAGTAAAACTTTGATTATGTAGGTAATTATGAAAAGAAAAACATATTCCTGTAGAGACAGATGCACATATGTGTGTGTGCGTGCACACACGCGTATATGTGTGTATGAATTTACATGATATAGTTTACAAGTTATTTGGACAAGGTAATTCTAACTGTATCTGGTGGCTAGAAGCCCAGAACAAAGTTAACCTTCAAAGATCCTTTTCAGCACGTTCCTTACTACTAGCCAGAAGCAACAAACGTCTGGATAAAAGTAGAGTAATAATGTTAATTGTTTCTTTATAAATGAAAAAGTTGACTTTTGTAGAAAAACATATGTCATATATCTATCAAATTGTGACTGCAGTCAATAGTTACTATTTAAATCAATGGAATAGTTTTCTTAAAATCTACCACTCCCTGTAAATCAATAAAAGGGAATTTCTAAAACCTTAACTGCTCTTTCTTATTATGTAAAACAGACTCAAGTGTTACTCTTCTCCTGCAGACATGAAGCATGAAGCAAAAATTCAAGAAAAAGTAGAATAAAAGGGTATTATCATATAGATAAAATCAATAAAAAATAAATTGGCACTGTTTCCCCTTTCATAAAACCCACATATCTCAAAGTCTGCATAATATGGTTGGTCACAGGGGTTACCCAAACGGGTAAGATTTTGTTTTATTAACTTGCTTTCAAAAGCAAGAAATATGAAGTCAGGTAGCCAAATTACCATCTAGGAAAAGGTAGCTTTGTTCTGATAATAAAGCCAAACATTTGTGCCATGCACCAATTGCGCCCTGATTGCGTCTCCTATGAGAAAGAATGTGGTCAAGAATCTTGACAAGCCCTTGCTTTACTGAACCAGCTGGAGTCAGAGAACCAAGTGAGAAAAACTGGGGAGAAGTTATTCACAGCAGAGCTTTCTGAAAAGAAATATTAAATGCTGCTAAGAAACATTAAGGATAAGGACCACAAACACAGGACAGAAGCCCTCAATGGCAAATTTCCGGCTCTCCATTTTAATCTTCACACACCACTTTGCACCACTGCTTCTGCCATTATTTTTCTTCTTTTTAGTTTCATTTTTAATGGTCATATAAAACTATACATTTTCATATATCACATGACGTTTCGAAATAAGTACTTAGAATGGCTTGATCAATCTACTAAAGGCAATCTATCTTGATAGTTTTCAATATGTATGGGATGAGAACACATAAACGCTGCACTCATAATTTGAAAGAACATAATGCACTTCATTAAGGGTGGTGACCTTATTTTTATTACTTGAACTTCCTCTTGCTCTCTACTTGTAGTTCTCTCCCAGTTGAGTGAGTGTACCAATAGGAATAGAATAGACCTTTGGCTCAGAAATGAACGCAGAGGGTATATTTATGAGTGGTAATCTAAAGAGTAAACTATACGGATTTCTAACTATCTCAATACTGGGAAAAACAAAATAATGAATAGCATTTGAGCAAAAGAAAATAGTTTTATGTGTAACACAAAGTCATTTCTCTGGGTGCCACTGGTATAAAGTTTCAAGGTTAAGAGGTAGGGTAAACAATGAATCCTTTATTATTTTTAGATGTTTTATTATAGTCTGTTCTGAAATCATCTACTAATTTAAAGGGGGGGGTCTCTGTGCAGCTTCTATCTTATTCAATGACAGGATATGTTTTTTTTGTTTAAAATAGATTTGATTTATAATAAAATGTTTGCCTCCATCCTAGGCTACAAAGCACTAGGTGATCCAATGCAAGAGATTAATATTATAAAAAAGTGGTATTTTTATGCAACTCAAAGCTTCTTGTGTTAGCCATCTAATTCATTTCCCTTGTAACTAAATCTGTCATACATCTAGGCATCCAAATATGAAATGTTTCCCAACAATAATCTACTGTCAATAAACTTAATAAAACCTTCAAATGATAGACCTTATGGTGGCTTTAAAACGCTTCACAGAAAAGTACTGATATTGTTGTTGATAATGGTGCTAAGAAAAATCTACAAATAGTAATAAAACTGAAGCAACAGGGGTTAATTTATCCTACTGTTAAGAGCTCTACTTTTTAAATCTTTCACGAGTACTAAGTAATACACAGAATCACAGCTATACTTATTTTTAATTAATTTTTCAATGATTCTGAAAATGTATTTGCAACTTCACACTTAAGCAAATTTTGGGGGATTCAATCAGATCAATATATATCCTACAAAATCAAGAAAAGAGAAGGAACAGGCTGGTTGGATGGGATGAGTGAAAATATTGAAAGATGTAAAATTAATCAAGAACTTAGAAACTCTTAAAAATATCAATACCTTTATATAACTACTTAAAGATAATTTGAAAAAGAAAAGGGATGTCCTTGCAATTTTAAAATACAAACACTCAAGGAGTGTATTACAAGAATTCTCTATCTTACAAATATGCAATCTGTCTCTCCTAGACATAGTAAATAATGAAAAAATGATTAATTTCTACCAATATGCATAGAAAGGTACAACAAAAATAAATCAAGAGAATGTGTACTAATGAAAAAACAAGAAGAAATGTAACAAACAAAAAAAAGTATTTTTTAAAGAAGCAAGTATTCTACCTCTAAACCAACATTCCCAAACCATTTTCCTTTAATTTACTTTTCAAATATAATCTGAGCCTGACCTTGAATAGTAATCCTCTCACCTCTACCCCTCAAGTAGCTAGAAACATAGGCATGTATCACTACAACCAGCTTAAATTTGCATTTTGGCAGAAATCTGTTTTGTTCCATATACAATTAATCAGAATTTATTTCTCCTTATAAATGTTTAATAATTATTTGATATTTTAAGAATTCTAGATGAACAAAAATAAACTAATTCACATGTAGATATCAGACCTTTTATTTCAACAAGTAAAAAACTATGTGTATCATTCCATATTTGCTCTTTCTTGGGAATGCATAGGAGTCAACACTATACAAGGGTAAAGTCAGAAATAGTACTTACTGTCCATGCATGGCTTCATTTTATATCTGACAATATTAATTTCCTAGGCAAAACTGTGTTAATCATGGAAGGAAATCCTGTGCTTTTCTCTAATAGCTGAAAATGCTTTTCCCAGAAAAATAATCTGGATTAGTTATAAATCCTTAGCTTCAATAATCACCTAGTGAGATGCAGATCACAATGACCTTGAGCTAACAGTCGGGTACTTGGGGAAATCTGTGCTCTGTTGCAGGGCAGCTCTACTGTAACTAGTTAGCTCGAATGGCTTTATGGCCTATCATCATTTTCATGCGAAACTTAGTAGATGTAAAGTAGATGAAACCCTGGTATATTTCAGAGCAAGAAGTTTCTCTAATACCTGTATAAAGAGACAAAGAATTTGGTAAGTTAAGTTATTCATTCTCCCAAACCATTAACATTGCTCGTACATGACAAGGGAAAGGAAGATGGTATAGTTGAAACTGCAAAAACCATTGTGGTTAATAATTGCCCTCTGTAGAATTATGCCAGTTCAGGGACAGATGCATCTGTGATCACCCTATCAGGATTCAGGAAAATAAACAGAAACTGTCTGAGGATTTTGATTAAATACTTGCTAAAAATTGAGAGAGAGTGTGAGGAAAAGAGTGACACTACCTCCCCCCCCCCAAAAAAAAGTGTCCTAATTACCTGACTGGTGTAATGGCAAACCTTCTCTAGACTGCCTTTTTAATAACATTTAAAAATCTCAAAAATAGTTTAAAAACTTGTTAGAATGCAAGGTATGCAATAGTCTGTGTGGAATGTGCATTTACTACTGAAGAAATGGGTTCAAGTAATACTGAACTCTGTGATTCAATTTATGAGTGCTTACGATCAATGGGAAAGATGTGAAAAAGTATACACTTGGTAACGGCAAAGACCTCTCAAGTTAATTAGAAATCAAAACATATCTAAGTGAATGAATAAACAACACTGCTAGGCAGTGAGGCTGAAACTATTAATGAGATTTCAGATCACATATTAACTATGATATTAGTACCCAATAAAATTGTGTATGGCTTGACTTAGAAGAGAAGAGATTCTCTATTATCAGAATGTATATTTAAAAGTCAAGCCATTTTAATACTTATAGATATTCTAGTGCTATTGAGGTTTACATTATTGATAACTTGTTATGTGATCTCATATTTATCATACATTTGGTAAAATAATTAAATTAATTATTAATCAAATTTTCACCTTTAATGACAAGTAAAGCCAAAATGATATTTATTTTCTTGGTCATTGGAGGCTGTTCCCTATAATTTTAGATACTCAAAAATCTGAGGTCTGAGTATACAATTGAACGCCACCCATAGCAGTCATATTCAGAAGACTCTATCTCCAGTTACCAGTAAAAAATCTGGAAGTAGAGGAATAGATCCCTGGTAGAGTCACAGCTAAGAGCAAAAAAGCTGAAAAGCTGCGTAAGAGTTGAGTTCAGTCCTGCTACCAACATACATACACACACACACACACACACACACACACACACACACACACACACACAAACACACACATAAATAATTGCATATTAAGTTATTTGAAAGCTATTTTCTTCACCCATAAAAAGTATTACAATTCCAACGTGTTTATTGCAAGTGATGAAATCCAAGCTCAGACATTTTAACTTGCTTTATATCCTGTGGTTAAATAAAGATTTACATATAAATATATGTAAGCCAGATTTATACTTTCCCATCAAATCATATCTTTTCTCCATATGAAATTTTCTTATGTATATACAAATATTCCGTGTTTACTTTCTGCCAACAGCAGGGCAGTGTGGGCTATGGAACAGGGAGCCAAGATTTCTCGGTATAAAGACTGAAATCATTCTTAAAATACAATTTCAATATGGAAGAGTACTTAGAAAACAAACTTTTAAAATCATTATTTTCCATGTGAAGAAATTAAGGCTCAGAAAGGAAAAAATCTGATCTCCAATGCCACACAACAGTCTGAAGCAAAGTCAGGAGTTAAATTCAATTTTCTTAGTCAGAGCTCCTTCCTTATGCATCTGTGCTGGACACTTGGAGCTTGGAGTTTTAACAGAATGTCTTCCTATTACTTGGGCCATATCTATAAAGTGATGTCCAATGTGTCGTATTAATGATACTATGAATAATATTCAAGACATGTCATCAAACATCAGAAAATTCAGAATAGGGAGGGAAATAATCAGTTGGAAAGTTGTACACAGGCATCAGTAAAAATCAGTCTTCTACCATGTTAATTACCAATTTAATTTTAGGTCAAAATTAGCCAACCTAGGAACTAGTGCTCTTAAAACATTAAAAATAGTGAAGCAGACAAGGACAACATGGCATCTGATAAAGATACTCAGGAATCAAAAGCTGGAGTATTAAAAGCTGGAGTATTAGCTTGTGTAATGAAGAGCCAAGAATCTATAGGAAACCATCAAGGCTGTCACTCTAAAGAGGAAAAGACAGAGCAAGTACCAAACAACCCTTAAGTGGAATTCAGGTATAACTTCTGAGAACATCTGAGTCAAATTATTTAATATTGCACAATATCCTCCTCTCGGCTAACATACAAGTCCAGCTTGTCCCTGAGCATGAGAATAAGGGAGAGACAGAGAAAATAAGAAAGAAGGAAAATCCTATCATCTCTAGAGAACAAAGTTTTTCAATTGATGTTGAAGTTGGCTCTACCCTGACTTTTAAACACCGCATAGTAGGGCAAGGCAAAGGAGTTTGTACCTATCATCTTAGACAGTTGGGAGACAGAGATTGCAGAATAACTGATTAAAAATGGCTTGTTCAACAACATAATCTATTTTCTGAAAAACAAACTAAATGCAAAAGGACTGGGACATAGCTCAAACACTAGAACATTTGCCTAGCAAATCTGAGATGCTTTATTCAAATTACATCACTAAAAATATAAAATGTAGTGAATAAAACTGAACCACTTCAATGAGTTTTTCTTAGACATTAATGGGCCAAACTGTATAAAGAAATTAAGAAGCGAGGGTGTATATATATTCATTTATTTAAAAATCTATAACTACCCTCAAATGGAAATGTTGAAACCAATAAAATGTGACACAGGAAATATAACCTAGATTAATTTTGACTCTTGTAAACAGAAGGAAGGACCTAAATATTAATAAGACTTTTTAATAAATGTTTCATATAGGTTTTTAAAGAAAAATATTAAAAGTAAATCTACTTTTCCATGGGAACAATTATGAACAAAAAACTGTATGTGTAAACAATTTGCTTATGAATCTAAATCTGGAGACTGTTCATTTTAACAGTTAAACTATTTCCAGAGGAGTGAGAGCTTTAATAAAAGAAACCAATCTTTATTTACTGAACTTAAAAATCAAGCAGTAAAATTGTTAGTTCTTATTTGACAACAACTTTTGTTCTAAATTCTGGCAAGAATGAGATTAACAATAAACAATACACCTTGTTAATGATAATAAAATATTTCCCATGCTACTATATTTACTGGTCTTAAAAAAATAAAGTACAGGGACCCTGAAGGTGGCCTAATGGTAGAGTGCTTATCTAGCATGCATGAAGCCCTGGGTTTCATTCCTTGATACCACACACACAGAAAAGTTGTGTATGCTGTGACTCATGTAGTAGAGCACTAGCCTTGAGAAAGCTCTGGCCCTGAGTAAAAGCCCCAGGACTGGCAAAATAATAATGATGATGATGACTTACATTGAAGGATGGTACAAAATCTCTTCTCATGACTTAAAATATTGATTTCTGTAGATGTTTGAGTCTAAAGTCTACTCTCATTCCTATTTAGATTTGCATTTTTAAACCAAAAATATCATAGCGTTGAAGACGGCATTTGTAAATAACCACAGGAGGAATGCCAATTCTGAAAGGAAGACAGTGCTAATCTGAGGAGGAAAGGACTTGCCAACCTGGAAGTGTTTGGCAAACCTAATGAAAATGCTGCAGGGTGCTGACGGGGGAGATCTGAGATTCCCTGAAGACTTTATCATTGCTCTCTGATTTAATACACTTGCCCGGAAATGAGACCTTCACATGGGAATTTTTAATTTTCACTTTCAAGACAAAGCCCCTTTCCCCCTTACTTGCATCCTAAGAAGTGACACGCTCCTGGCTGCTATATGAGTATGGAATGTGTTCTGATGTTAAAACTAAATGAAAAAAGGGATGAAAAAATGTATTAATTGTTATATTAAGTCATATGACAAGCGAAATTGAGAAATTGACGCCATCTTTTTAATATTCTAGAAATGTTTTTAAGAAAGCACATAAATAATGGGAAGTATTTCTCTGGCAATCATTCGCACACTTAGGTTTTCTAGGGTAAAGAAAAATGTAGGTGTGTTGTTATCTGACATATTGTATGTATGTTTACTTGGTTATTTGAAATAGGATAGGGAAGGGAAGAAAACAAGATGAGAGGACACGGGGAGGGAAATGGGGACCAAAAATATGAGAAAGGGTATCAATGTTTGTGAAGTAATGCACCTTCCATCTGGTCAATATAATGTAACCCTTCTATTAATTACAATAAAATATATGAAAAAAGAAAAGGTAAAAGCATTTTGAAAAACAGACTGTATAAATAATCTCATGTTGAAGATTAAATAAAACACAATGTATTAAAAATAAAGAAAAATGTAGGTGTGAACACACATGCATTCACACACACATACACACACCCATTTTTCCAATAGGAAAGTAGATTTCTAAATCACAAGTTCGTCCAATTCTAAAGCAGAATTCTGATATATCTGCTGCTAATTATGACTAGACCACAGTTCCACAGCTGGTGGGTCCCAGGGCACTGACTGAGTTACAGTGGCAGTGTCTTCTCATCCTCATGGCATCTTCCAGAGAGATGCAACCTATGTGCGTATTTCAGTGTCTAAGAGGAAGGAAGTATATAAGAGAAACAAGCCAACAAAATAAATAATCTAAATAATCTTGTTTTTAAAAAGCATTACCAATTTCTTCTAACATACCCACTCTTTTCCCCATTTCCACCTCCTTCAAAACAGTACCCTTAATATATCATCAAAAGATAGTCAATCTGGGATTTTTTTGGAATGATTATATAATACATAGCCTGACAATAGAGAGTACTGAGTTCAGATAGCTCATTTCAAAGGAGACTGTATAATACTACCTTACATGTTTAATTTATTTTGGCACGCTTAGCTATTTTGGTTAATTATCAGGAATTAGCTTGAGGGAAAGATTAATCTCTTTCCTTAGCCAACATACGACTGGTAGTTTCTAGTTAGTCAAGTCCCAGGACAGCTTCCACTATTTCTTATCATTATGAGGAAAAATGGAGGTTTGTGTGGTGAAAGAAAGTCCCCATTATCCAATTTAATTCATGAAGTATCAGGCTTTTGGTTATGAAATGAAGCATGCCTGGATATGCAAGAAACAAAAACCTTTCTAGTTTTCATATTTAGGGTGGTACTATTCTTTTATGGGGTTTTTCTGTTCCACTTCTCTCAGATTTCAAAGAATCTCATTAGTAAGAGGAAGAAAGGTACGAACATGCAAGCTGTAACAATCACATTTCATCTACAGACATCTAAGCTTATGATTGATAGGATGAACAGTAGCACACAGTATTGTTTTGGGTGTGTGTCTACTTGTTGTTTGTTTTGTGAAATCATAGAGGAGGTTTGGAGTCTTCTATTATGACTGCTACTCCCGGCAATTCTTGTCATCATTTTACAAGGCATTAAAGAAGATTTCTTTTTTTTTAAAGGCAAATTAATTCATATAAAGTCAAGAAGAATCACTTCCTCAGAAAATACAGGTTCTTCATTTTTAAGAAATAATTATGCTCGGTCTATTAGGCAATATAGCTCAGTGGTATAGTGGTCACCTAGAAAGTAACTTAATCCATTGGGGTAATTTTTTTCAAGGCAAATTTCAGATACACTATCATTAAAACTAAACTTTCACCCTCAACCCCATGTATGAGACAAAAATGGCATTTGAGCTGAACATTTAAAAAACGATTGGAGATTTTGACCTCTGCTACCTGGCCCTCCAGAAAAACCATGCCACTTCTGGAGTTTTACCCCATACTTACTACCTTCCATCCACTGGCCTACTGCCATTAATTAATACTATCATCTGGCCTGCTTTCCATGCATCCAACACTACAGACATGGGGCATTTGTCTCCTTCCTCCAAAGCTAATTACTCCACTTTTTGAACATTTTACTCCCTGAAATTCTGATGAGGATGTTTTGTGACTCAAGAACTTCAAACTCAGCTTCTCTAGAAACACTTTCCGCCCTCTCAAGCCAAATTTCCCTCTCATCCCAAACACCCATCAGCATTTTCCCATTTCAGCTCATGCTGTGGTTTATTTCATGTCAGAATAGTTCTACTGGAAAAAAACAAAAACAAAACAAAAAAAACCCCAATAGTTCTACTTGGGTGAGGAGCATGGCCTCGTGATAGTATGCTCACCTAACCTGCATGAAGCCCTGGGTTCAATTCCCCCAACCGAATTCACAGAAAAAGCCGGAAGTTTGATTGTGGCTCAAATGGCAGAATGCTATCCTTGAGCAAAAAGTGTCCAAGTATACCTTGTGTACCTAGGCCCTGAGTTCAACCCTAGACTGGCAAAAAAAATAAAAAATAGTTCCACTCTCTTTTGGTACTGTGCTATTATATATGGAAACATTTCCATAAAATGTCTATTCCTAAAATCTTTTAGAACCATCTCTTTTATTTGTCCCTACTACCCTCCATGCTAAGTGCATTCTGAACTTACTATGGGCCTGACAACTTCTTCCTACTATTTGAAGGAGTTGCCTTATAACTGACTGCCTTAGTTCCTCAGTCATATCATCCTTTGAAAGTTCAGCAAAGATGCTTATCATTTCTTCTCCTCTCTGTTCTCATCAGAGTTTTCTCATCTAGAAACTATTCAAGGAATACTATGAGAAAAATTTCTAGGCTAGAAGCAAACAGAATGGCAAATAACATAGGGATGGATAATTGTTTGAATTATTTTATTTGAGAATGTTTATAAAATTATGCTAACAAGTGAGTCTGCCTTTATGGGTGGAGCACACTGAGGATGGGTTAATGTTGATTATGCCTAAATAATTATACGCCACCTTAGATAATAAGAAACTTAGTGTCTGGGATAATGTGGGTGAGGCCAGTGATTTTACAAGCAAAATAAAATCTGTGAGATGGGACTGAGTTTCAGAGATAATTTGTGTTGTAAATGACAATTAACAGTAGTTAGGTATTATAGCAGTTTCCAGTACCTCATTCTTTGAAAGAAACATATGTGCATTGGAACAACTGTTTTCTGGGATTACACCAGGAATGAACCCTTAATGTAACGCTTTTTAAAAACAAGATTATTTATTTTGTTGGCTTGTTTCTCTTATATACTTCCTTCCTCTTAGACGCTGAAATACGCACATAGGTTGCATCTCTCTGGAAGGTGCCATGAGGATGAGAAGACACTGCTACTGTAACTCAGTCAGTGCCCTGGGACCCACCAGCTGTGGAACTGTGGTCTAGTCATAATTAGCAGCAGATATATCAGAATTCTGCTTTAGAATTGGACAAATTCGTGATTTAGAAATCTATTTTCCTATTGGAAAAATGGGTGTGTGTATGTGTGTGGACACATGTGTGTTCACCCCTATATTTTTCACCTTTCATAAGCTCTAAGATAACTACAGGGAGGACTTAGCATTAGAATGATCTCTGAAGAAAAATCCTATACACAAAAGCACAAGAAAACAAAAACAAAATTTAACAAATAAGCAAACGAGACAACTCACTTAACTGACCCATTCTAAAAACAATACTAAGTTTAATTAACATGAAAGATCACAGATATTAGCAATTAATATAAACTATATTTATAAACCTAAAGAAAAAAGGAAATTCTTCATTTCTATATTAAAATTCTGACAATTATGCAGAGAATTATATTAGTCTAAAGATTTATCTTTTTATCATGAGAAAATAACTAGCATCTGTTATGACAGTGCTTAGATCATATTAGATTTTCTATAAATGTGCAGGAAATTTAAATCAATTCATGACAATATTTTACTGCTCAAATGATATTTGTAACCTATCATTAAAATCATGGATGACATTTTTATGGACTATTCATGATCAGTATTGGCTACAACATCCTTTGTAGAAAGGAGACAATGAACAAAATATACCATTTACTGTTCATTCATGGCAAGATATTGGAAAATGGGAGCAAAGGAAACAAGTATAAACAGAAGCAGAGATAGAAATGCCACTAAAATTTGGATTAAAAATTGTGGGAAGCTCAGGGCCGGAACTTTTAATAGGTGATCCCCTGTATGTGGCCTGAAGACTACACTGTAAGAAATACTGATCTCATTCAGGTTAGTTACTGATAAAGCTGGAATTATTGAATCACAATTACCTGGGAAATTCTAGAAACGTAATCTTGCCTGCACTTGATTCACATAAACACATAGCAGGTGTTTGGATTTAGTTTTCAATAGCTTTGCTACCAGAATTCACAGAGTAACTGGAGCTCTAGTTTCAGTCTACATGGACATGTTTTGTTGTGTTTTGTTTGGTTTCTGCAGATTAAGAAACTTGAATGAAAGTTTTACTAGTCCTTCTTAAGGTTCGTCTGACTATTTGTGCACTTAGTTTAATGAGCGTGTTAAAATCTCAGAGTGAGCTGGGCCCTGGTGGCTCATATTTGAAATCTTAGCTACTTGGGAGGTTGAGAGTTGGATGATTTTACTTACAGGACAGCCACTTCCTGCTGTAGTAGAAGACAATTAAGACCCTGTCTTCCAAATAATAGGTTTAAACAACAACAACACAACAAAACAGGTTTGGAGATGTGTTTCAATGGTGACATTTAGGTTAGGACACAAGGAGTCTTGAGTTTTATCAGAAGGAAAGAGGCAAGGAAGGAAGGAAGAAAGCAAGGATTGGAGGGAGGGAAGGAGAGAAGGAGTGAGGAACTCAGTGTGATCAAATTTTATTAAGAATGAATATAAGGGGCCGGGAGCTTGGCCTAGTGGTTAAAGTGCTTGCTTAGCATGCATGAAGACCTGGGTTCGATTCCTTGGTACCACATACATACAAAAAAGCCGGAAGTGGTGCTGAGGCTCAAGTGATAGAGTTCTAGCCTTGAGAAAGTCCAAGGACAGTGCTCAGGCCTTGAGCTCAAGCCCAGGACTGGCAAAAAAAAAAAAAGAATGAATATAATTATCTTCTAATTCTATCCAGTTGTATTTTCTAAATCACCTAGGGAAAGTATCATTGGATCATTTACAATTTTGTGGATCTGATAACTTTAAAAAGTAGATGACCTAAAATAAAGAGAAGAGAGGAGAGTACAGTTAAGAATTCAATGTGTATCCTTCAAAATTAAAAAGTGAGGGGCCGGGAGTTTGGCCTAGTGGTTAAAGTGCTTGCCTAGCATGCACGAAGACCCGGGTTCGATTCCTTGGTACCACATACATAGACAAAAGCCGGAAATGGTGCTGAGGCTCAAGTGGTAGAGTGCTAGCCTTGAGAAAGTCCAAGGACAGGACTGAGTGAGGGAAGAGGTGCCTAGGGAGGAATGGGAGACAATGCTGAAAGCAGCTACATTAATAAAGATGCATTGCATGCGTAAACTCTTTTATTAAATAGCAACATCTTTGTACAGTCACTTAATGATAATTTTTAAAGTAGTAGGAGAAAAAAAACAACCCTAGATAATCCTACTTCTTGGTACTATTGAATTTTCCTGTTGAGATTCTTAGAATATCCCTCTCTAGGACTTTACTTGCCAAAATTGAGATTGCTACACTGAAAGCACCATTTGTGTTTATACCCCTTGCGTTATACAGGAAAGACACTAGGCTTGAGCATATAAATCAAATTCCAATCTGTCACAAACTACCACAAAGAACAAGGTTCCTACTACTTAATATTGGGATATCATGTTATATATGCTAGGTAGTTATAGAAAACAAAAGTATCTCTTCCACCTGACAAAATTAATTAATGGTTAGCAATAAAGAGTCTGTAAACCAGTGTAGATTGACTTGGGTAATTAGTAGTAGTAAAAATAAATAAATTGGTGAGGAGGAAGCTTTGGAAAAAGTAGCAGAGAAAGAAGTCTGTGAGTTGAATAGGTATCATTCAACTCCTGTGAAGTATTATTTGTGCTTGAAGGAAAGCAAAACTATCTGTTTGAATACTACTGTGCTATATAATTTACAACAAAATATCTGGAATGTAATAGGTCTATTTCAAAATTGCCATTACAGAAGAGACCCCCATATAGAGAAAATATGTGTCCACATTGCTTGTAACCAGGCTCTCCTTTCTGACACTGCTCAAATGACCTGGAACTAGAGCAGGTAGAATTAAAGCACAGGAAGTGGCTTCAAGCCTCAGTTTTCTGACTTGTAGCATGACAAGAGATTGTTGTAATGATTAAATCAACATGTAATCCAAAGAGTAATATCTACATCAGACAAACTAGTGATTGAATCATACTTTTATCTTTAGGTCAAGGCCATCTGTGGAAAGAGATGGCCAGAAAATTTAATCTAGGGGCACTCAGGTTCCTTATGAATAAGAAAAAGATTTAATGGGGAATATATTTGCATGTAGCATTCATTTATAATCATTTAAAAATCAGAGACCAAAAACTTTGAATTTTCCCTTCACATTGATCAGAAGTAAGAAAAATTTTAAATTATTTATTTCTATTGGAATTTCAGGTGGTCTATCCCTGTAAACCTAGCTATTCATCAGACTGAGATGTGAGGATCTTGATTTTATGCCAGCCCAGGCAGCACAGGAGTTGGAGTGGGAGAAGTGAGACAAGACCTCACTCCCCACCCACTCCACCAACCCCCATGCCCAGTAATTTCACATGGTTCAGCTTCAAGGAAGGAATTATGAATGACATATCTGAAATGCCTAAGGATTTTTTTAATGTGCTGCACAGGGGTGACATTTAAATATTTAACAAACTGGTACAGCAAGATCGTAAGGCTTTCAGAATGGACACTGGCCATAAATAACCAGTAAGTCTATGGTCTACACTGTGGCCTCAGTCTCTAGAGCTGAAATGACTCTTTGTTCTTGGAGCAGAGCTTTCCACACAATGCACTCTCTCAGTAGGTACTTTCTGACCAAGATATACACAAAATGTGATAGAGGAAAAGACTGACTGATTTCATGCAGAATATTCAGTTACCTACATTTGTAGGAAGAGATATTTGTGGGTATCAATATCTGTGGAATAGATCTCCAAGTAATACATCTATAAGTAAATACAGTATCATAGGCATGTGAGTAATAAAGTATTAAACATATACAGTGTCATAGGCACATGGGTAATAAAGTGTTAACCTAAGTATTGCATAGAAAGGAAAGAATTTAAGTGTAACTCTTTAGAAAGTGTGAGTCTTTCTAAATGACTCTATTCATCTAAATGAATAACAAAATAAATATCAAGAAGCTGGTACTGGAAGTGAGATCAAGAAGAAGTTAAGGGATGGGGCTAGTCAAGTAAAGAGAGGAAGTGGGAAAGAATGCAGTCCTCATATTCAATAAAATCCTATGAAACTAAGAAACTTGAGGGGATGGGCAGGGGTGGGAGGGATGGGGAGGATGATGATAGGGTGACACTAGTCAAGACACCTCATACTGACATGCTGAATTGTACCCCCTTTGTACAACTGAGTAAAAATAATCAATGTAAAAATGTAATTTTGAAAAGAGTTATACATCAAAAAGACAGGAAGAAATTTTAATAGAATGAAGATGGTTTAAAAGCTAGGGGATTCTTGCTCACAGAGACATGCTAACTAAAAATGCCTGAACAGTTCTAATTAAGTTTGGATTCACAAAAATCACTGCCAAGTGAACTTAACTATTCTTTCAAAAATCCCTGATTTGAAATAGATAAATATGCATTTTTGTGGGAAAATGTATTCATAATAATGTGTGTAGATGGTAAAGAAAGAGCAGCGTAAGGTTTGAGATATGTTAGGAGAATGAAACAGGTGCAAGGCTTCTCTGGTGCTCTATTTTCTTCATTTTTATATCAGGACTCTTCCAAAGTACACGATACCGAGTTGTTATTTGAACAAATGCAGCTCTCTACTATAGGAACCTCAGAATCACAGAAGAGTTAAGGACAATAAACAAGGGCTTGTCTGAGATATGATCTGAATTCTGCTCGGAGCTGGCAGATCATTTTACTCAGTCCTAGGAGAGTAACAGTGTGCCTTTATTGGGAGGAGTACTGTGGAGAGGCAGGCTAGGGCTGTACTCAGAGGGCATAGATACGCCTTTCCTTAAGACCCCTGACTCTCACATGAGGTTTGCAAGGGCCACTCAAAACACTTTGTTCAGAGACATACCCTTATTATAGTGAGTATTGCCTTGAAGGAAATATGCATGGCCATATTATATCTCTGACTCTTTGCAGATAATATATAGACATAAATTATACTTATATAAATGTATATAATTTATATATTGTATTTTGTGTATTACACATTATATATTTATATTTTATTTGTATATATTATATTTGTATATTATTGATATATTATTTATTATATATTACCTATATAATATATATATAACTAAATTAGGGGGAAAGATGAGAAAATGTTAAAATTGTTTTAGGAACCTATAAACTTTAACTGAACTCTTATCCCCACAAGATTCAGTGTTATATACCATTCATGGTACACTTCACTTTACATATTCATCAATTTTTCAACCATCTTCTGTATAGTTTTCATGAAAAAGTAAAAACTATAATTTTAAGCAGAGAAAGCAAAGAAAGACATCAAATTCAGACTATCCGTTGAAATGAATAGTGTAAACCGTAAGAATTGCTTGTTTCTAAGTGTGCAGGAAATTTTGCTTGGCAAATATCTATTGCTAACTATTAGGCTCTTTTATGATTAGTTTTGTAAGTACAGTGGAAAATTACAATTCACACAAAATAGAAAACCAGGAGGATAAAAATCAATTGTGTTTATGACAGATTTCTTTTTTCCTTTTGGCAATGTCAGTCATTGCTTTTCTTTCTAGCTAGTCAACATTCTTTTCAGCTGCAATCTTTACATGGATCAAAGCCATCTTTACAGTTATTATCATTTTAAGGTAAATTGCTTTGATTCTTAATATCCACCTCTTATTTGTAATGCCTATTTTTTTCTCTTTGTCAGAACTGAGGTTTGATCTCAAGTTCTCTCATTGGTTATGTAACATGGACTAACTTTTATATAGCATTTACTAGGCAGGAAGGACAAAAACAAGTAGATAGACTTTTAAAAATTTAGCCAAGTACCAGACTTTCACAATACAGAAACTAAGTCACAGAGAGCTGATACATTAACTAAATCATTTCTGAAGAAGGATTAAAATGGAAAACATTATGGCTTATAGTTTGATGCTCTTCTTTCTAGATTATATTCTCTAAAAATAGCAACAGAATTTTTATCTTCACAAGAAATATTGATAACATAGAGTTTCATATAGCTTTAAGAGCAAAATGAAATGCATTGTCCAAGATGACTTTTCCTCCTGATTTGCAACAAGTCTAAATAATTGAGGGAAAAGGAAGGTGGTCTCTTCTTTTTTCCCTGATGACCCACAGTATGGGTCTCAAGGACTAAGGTTGATGCTGATTTTCTACCTAAACTTTCTCTTGAGGGTTGTAAGAAAAATAAAAATCTTTACATATACAAACCATATCTCATCCTTTCAAGAAACAATTGAATGAAATACGTTTCTTCATTTTTCTTCTATTCACTTATACAAAGCTTCTCCCCACTCTCTTGAATTTTTCCTGCTCTGTCAAAGCTATTTCTCTGCATTTTGAGACCAACACATTAAAAATGCCCATAACATACCTGGTGGATATTAAATCCTGTCACATGCTTCATCCTGTAGCACTATTTAAGTATGCATGAATTAAAGTTCAAACGACTGAGTTATAACATAAATAAATATTCTAACGGGGTGGTTCTTGGTTTACAGTAATATATGCTGACTGGGAAGCTTGCTTTACAATTCCTTGGATAGTATTGTCTGAATGCTGACATCTAGCCAGCAGCAGCCAGTGATACACAAGGAAAACCTTTTGATTTAAGCAGCTCGTTCTTTGGAAAGGTTGATGAGTTATAACACTGATGATCACAAACAGGCTAGGGTGTCCAACAAGGCCAGGTTATCCACTTAAATCATGCTGTATGCGCTAAAATTAATTATCATGACAAATCTCAAAAAAGTGCATTTTCATCCTAGACAACTACCAGTAGAGGAAAATAGCCATCCTAACATGCAATTAAGCCCTTGCTTCTGAATTCAGAACAAGACTACATTTTGTCTTAAAATAATTTTGAAGTAGGAGTGACAGAAAACCTCAAAGAACGTTTTGTTTTTGATGAGAGCATACAGTTGCCAGAAATTGAAAGATAAGATACTTAATGTTACTATCTCCAGCTGACAAGCATTCTACTTTCCTTTAATGCTCACTCAGAATGAAGAAGAAACCCAGTTTGCATTGAAAAAAAACAACAGAATGGGATAAGGTCTCTCTCAGAGATAAGTGAAGAAATTTTTGAGCATCTTTGGCTTTTTATGATTGGTGATGATCCAATGTCTCATTCTGCACTCCGAAGTAGCTTTACCAAAGAATGGATGCTTTGTGGCTCCTTTAATATTGGTCAAGCAAATTTATAATAGAAGTTATTTTGGTAATAGTGATTTGACATTTTCCAATAGTTGTTGTTCTACAAAATTAGCCACCAATTTAAAAGATACCATGCACTATGATTAGATTACGGAAATACAAATGATTTAATTCATCTCTCTGCAGGCTTTGGCTGATTGCAAACTATCTTCCAGTTTTCAGTGAAGATCAACAAACATAAATTTACATTGTAAAAGTACTTATCATATTTGTTTATTCTGCATAAACTCAGGCATGTATCTAAACTATAAGTGATTGTAGTTTAGGAGACCATCTACTATATATATATATGACTAGTACGAGTTATATTTAAAGTTTGAGATTTAAAATACCTAAGTAATATATGTTCCTTTTATGAATTCCAAAGCAAGCTTAGATTCAATAACTTTGAATAAAACAGCCTAGCATACATATGAATTAAAAAAAAGCACTCAAGCCAAAATGGAAGGCCATGTTTCTCTGGATATCAGTCACTGTCCTCGAAAGGAAATCTTAGCCAGTGGAATGGGAAGTGGACCTTTAATCACCACAGCAGGGAAAAGTATTGAGGCAGCAACAAAACAGAACAGAACCCAGCTAGGTAGTTTATGTACAGAATGAGGAGAAAAAAGAAAAGGGCTTTCTAGTTTGCTCATGTATCACCTGAGTGAAATTTTACCTGAGTAAGTTATACCCTGGATTGCCTGCTGCTCTGATGCAAATATTTCTATCTGCCTCCGGAACATCAACAAAGAAATCCACTGTCATATATAAAGACTGAAGAACAGAAATGCTTCTCCCCAAATCACCAAATGCATGTGACTGCTGCTCCTAAACAAACTCCTTGAGACCGGTCATTTCCCTCTTTCCTAATAACCAAAACCACTATTAGGCATTCCCCAGAGAAAATGAATTCTGAGGCTCAGGGTGGCATCAGGTGTCCAGTGTTCTTGGGAAACGATACTATTCAGGCTACTTAAGGTTAATAGGAAATTGAATATAATATTTTATATATGTGTTTATTTGTTTAAAGCTCACTTATTCACACATCAACTGAATAAGTAAATGCCTTGTTTTCTGAAAAGAAGAGATTCATGTTTTCCACCTACTTCACTGGGGAGATTTCCTTAAATAGCTCCCCAGTGCACAAATATCATTAAGAGTCCCAAAATGCAGTGATCTTCTGAATTCAGTCTTCTTCACAGAGTTTGGAAAGGTTTACTTTCTGTCCAAATTTCCTAGGCCTTCACAATATTCTGGAAAGAAGAGGGTACAAAAAGTATCGTGCTCATGGCACTTGGTTTTGCTAATTCTGTGCCCTGCCCCCAATACATTGTTCTCAGATTTGACAATGACCAAATTCTAAGATGACTAGCAATCATTCCTTACCACAGGCTGTGAAAAAGCTCAGGAGCACACAGCCATTTATTTGGAATAAAATAAAGAATAAGGAAAAGAAAAAGAAAAAGAAGAAATTACATCTAATACCTTTCATCTAGCATCTAGTACAAGGAAGGGAAAGGAATAAAGGAGAAATTTTGTAGTCAGGTGAACTATCAGGTGAAATTAATTACAGCTATTTTTGTGATGTTATGCAATATATAACAAGACTGGAAATGCATTACTTGGATTTACATGCTCATGGGAAGTGGAGAAAACTTATTCATAATTCCTAATGAGAGGAGCATCTATTTGAGAGCTAGTTCCGGAAAAACAACTTACCAAAGTTAGAGAGGAATATGAAAGCCTCAAAACATAACTTTGAGCTTCAAAACACATACTTCAACATATGGCACGATATTTTATACTTGGAAGCTTTATTCTTGATTGATTAGCTTTAGGCCACAATCCAGAAGGAACCAGTGAGGCTCTAGCATGTATTCCAGAGTCAGTCTGGTTTCATGGAATGATTTCCATAGTGCCTCAATGGCACTCTTCTGTGTTTCTAAGAGTAATTGTAATGAGCCCTGCGTTTCCCTGTTTTCCCATGGAGGTAAACACCTGAAAGACAAGGAAGAGAACATTTAGAAGAGGGCTACTTGCTCTGCAGGCTTGTTGCCATCGTGGTGGGAGCATGTCTGATATATTGGTATTTTCCACAAAAGCAGAGAATAACTGAAACAAGGACTACGATAAATACTACTATACAGTCATGACTCAGTGTAGACTAGAAGAGAACAACATTCCACTTATGCAATAAGAAGACCTTCAGTTTTATTTGCTGCTGTGATAGGAACTGAAGTAGGGCAAGAAAGCCACTTCATCAGTTCTAGATGACTGCTTTCAAGAGATTGGCTTTCTGGTTCATTTAAAAAGTATACACAGAGATAGGGGCGCATGCATGTGTACTAAAGCACACAGGTTTGTGTGTACAGTTTTAAATAATTTTAGGGTTGGAAGTTTAAAGAGTGAACAGCTGGGGTGTTTAATTTGAGCAAGTCTCATTGATATGACTTAGCAAGTAGCTTGTCTTCATAATGAATCCTTGTTTAACAGTACCAGGAATTTCCTCATAATTGTATATTTCATGACCATTTATAAACTACAGAATCATGTATTTATTAAGCATTTTTAACTATGAAAGTCTCTTAATGGTCATCCATCTACAAGAAGGAATGAGACCTTTGTTTGCTACAAGGTGATTCATGAACTAATATGTATTTCTGTGACAGGATTCACTCATTACTGCAACAAAATTTAGAGAAGTCTCGCCAAATAAATGTGCCAATGCAGAGAAGGAGGGGTAAAGATTTCCAAGGCCAGATAAAAAATATTGCCATGAAAGTAAAGGAGTGACGTAGATCAGTTAGGTAGGCAGAAACACTTTATAACTACTGAGGCAAAATTGGAGACACCCTTTGAACATATATTGTTAAGCTGCTTGTTTATTCATATCTATGATAAGGGATGAGTTAGTTCTGTTTGCAGCACAGAGATGCTGATGAAAAAAGCAAGATGGAATTAAACAATAAATATGTGTTATGCCTATGAGGCCTATATCAACTGACAGTATTCATATATAGAAAAAAAATCACCAGGGTTACATATTTTGAATAAAAAGAACAATGCCTCAGGAAGAAAAAGAAATGTTTTTAGTAAATATTTATATGTTTTGTTTCCATTTTGTGACAGTCCTGTGACTTGAACTTAGGGCCTGGGTGCTGTCCCTGAATTTCTTTGCTTAAGGCTACTACTCTATTATGTGAGCCACTACTCCACGTCCAGATTTTTAGTGGTCAAATGGAAAATTTCATAAACTTTCCTGCTCAAGCTGGCTTTGAGCCATGATTATCATATCTCAATCTGTGGAATAGCTAGGACTGGAGGTGTAAGTCTTAGCATCCTGTTGATATGTTTTGAGCATAAGAAAACTATGATTAGTTGGCAAAATTTGAAAATATATAATGAAATGTATTAATTTAAAAAGTAATATGAATAATATAGTAGGTACTTTATAAATGCTACCATAAATGAAATACTACGTGATTGTATTCACTTGTCAGAAGCTTTGTTGAAAGAGAAAATAGTCTACCTAGAAGACATAAAATCTCCATTTTTGCTTATCGATGTCTACTTGACCTCAATTTTTTTCTGATGTCACAAAGTTTAGTCACCCAGACTCTTCAGTCAGTCCCAGTTAATTAGCATTTTCTGATTTGGTTCCAAAACTAATTCATTCAGCCTATACACAGATTATTTTTGTTTGTATTGCATTCATCCTCTAAGCACTATCTACTTAGATGTAGCATCTCTAGATTGCTGTGGATAACTGCTCATATTATAAGCCAGTAGTTAATTTCATAAGCCAGTAGCAAGTTCACTCCCTTCCATCCTGTTATTTCACACCATCTCTATCATGTCCATGTGAAATATTGGGAGCTAATGTAGGCTGATGTCTAGTCACTTAAAAGGTGACGAGGTAGGACATGGGGTGTTTGACTATTTATCAACATAATACAGGTGGTAATCTGTGGAAAACCTTTTCCTTTTCCATAGAGTGATTCATTCACTATGTCCATTTCACTTTTTATTTAGGACTGTTGCTAAATGAAATGGAAGTTCTCGATTATTTATGGAAGTATGAAAGTAAATAACATCAAATAAGTAACATCTACTTACTAAAAAAGATGAAATATTTTATATAGGGTTGTAAACCATTTAAGATAAAAGGCAACTTTGATTTACAGTTTGAGTTTCATTATCATCAAGATAAATGCTGAGGTATCATGTTCCCTAAAGAGATCCACAAAAAAGTGAACTGTGATTGAAAGCATTGGAACTGCAAAGGAAAAACATTTTCTTTATAAATATAATATTCAATTAACTGCAGAAAACATGCTTTCATTTAACTGCAGACATGTCTAAAGAGACCCACAACCCTTAAGAATAGTTTGTTTGTCTCTATAATAATTAAGCAATGATCAGTTATAGGTTTTTAATTGTTCATCTTACTATAAAGATATAGCTCATCCAAAAAGAGAAAATTTATAACATTTGAGCTTTAGGAGAAGCAAGAAAATAGCATAATTACTAATGATAATGTACATATTATTTATGGCCTTGGAGCACAATATTTTGCAATCTCAGTTATTTAATTTATAATAAATCCTTTCCTTAAAAACAAACCAGACATTCATATAGCTAAAATGCTCTTTTTTGTGCTCTTCAATTAAGGAATTTCAAAACAGACGTTTTCATTATAAATCTAACAAAGCTAGAACAAGCAGAAAAAGCAAACAGCTAACATACGTTAAACAAAAGCACTATTGTTGAACAAAAATATATTTGCGAAATGTTGCTGATTTTTCCATATACTTAAATTGTACATGATTCAAATATTTTATCTTTGAATCATCCAATTTTGCTTTAAGCATCAAACTACTAAAAACAAGAAGATACATTCCCTTCCCCCTAAAAAAGATAGCAAACATTTGATAATCTTTTAAAAGTTCTATTGCAGTTTGTTTTTGTTGTGTGAATAAAATGGATAGGTATATTTGCAATATTTATTATCCTACTAAAGAAATTTGTTTTATTCCTCCATAATTTTTCTTTTTTAAAAAAATTAGCCTTAAATTTGTAGTGACAGTATGTAATTGTTGTCTTTTCTCATTATTATTTCAAAAATAACAATGGTTTATTTTATGAAATGATTTATTTTTGGGGGGTAGGTGAGATAAATATTAAATTCTCTCAAAAAGACAAAAGTAACTTATGGTGTAGTCTAAGCAATTTTTTTTATTTGTAACCAATTTTGCTGTTCAAATTCAATTTATTTATTGTGCTAAAATGGAATTAGAACTTTAAAATATGTTGACAAAATGATAAAAATATGTTTTCCAAGGGATATTATATGCTTCTAAAACCTATGTCACAAATGAAGTGTGGATGATAGGAGAATGTAATCATAAAGTATTGAAAGGGGTGACAGTGAAAAAGTATACTGTATTCATAAACTGCTTTGTTAAATGGCAACTCCTTTGTACAACTACTGGAAGACAATAAAAATCATTAAATAAATGAGTTTTTATGCAAAGTAATATCCTGATGACTTTATTAAATCAATTTCAATAGCATAAAGATTTTTCTCTCATGGGTGTGAGTTTGATATGTTTTATGTTTGTGTAACATTTACATAAACATGACATATATTTTTAAGAGAAAATATCTGTCCATTTGTCTATATGAGACATGTATGAATCACTATAAGCTTCCTCCATTTTTCACACCCATCTACTTGTCTTGCATGGGAAAAAAAAAACAGTCTAATTAGCTAACTAAAATTTAAATGTCATTTTAGATACTATAATCTCAGACTTTTCAAGCAAATCAATTTTTTTCCTGTGTTTGAAGACTATCTCTTTCTCTCTTATCTTCCCAGGGAAGTAACCTCTATCTGTCACAGTTCAGTATGCATTTTTAGACTGAAGCTTAATCACAATTTTCTAAGCACAAGTGTCACAAAAAACATTCAGCTGCTTTGATTCCTTCTCCTTTTCTCTTACTCATACTAAAGCCACAAACATTTGGGCATTGCTCTCTAACCTGATAAAATCCAGAAAAGTGTACAATAAAGATATATACTAGGTGAATTTTACTTTTCCATTGATTTCCACAATAAATTTGGAACTTGCTGATCTATGGTTATATACCAAAAGTTATTATGAAAACCCCGGTTTAATTCCTATGCTTAAAGACATACAATTTACAAGGGCTTTGAACAAATAAACTCATTAATAAATGAAAAAAGACCATTCACATAGTGGTGCTTTATTGAAAATAACATTTAAGAAGTACAAATATGTTTTAAAAACTATCCTACTCTCAGTGGCATTTGTGCTCTATTTAACATATGTACATGAGTAAAGGCACTTACTTTGCTATACTCAGCAAAGATAACAAAGACAAAATATTGAGCAATGTGTGTTACTGTTATCGAATGACATTTTTCCTGTCAATTAATTAATGTCCTGTTGAAATCAAACTAATGTGCCTACATTAGCATTTTTTTTAATATTCTGATGGTCTGCTTCATTGATGTGTGTTATTCTGAGTGGAGGGGACAGAAAGTTTAAATAATGATACTTCTGCTTGGCTATTGCTGATGAATGTAGATATTTAGTAACTTACTCTTCTTTATTTGCATTAGACTAAGAGGGTAATGCATTCTGAAGTGTCCAGGGGCATAGAATAAGGATGACTAGTTTATATGATACAACTTCTGCTTTTCACATTTAATATCTTTTTTCCTGGTTTCATGTCTCAGAAACTTGTTAGCAGATTACTGAGAACGTTTTTAATGCTAAATTCTACAGAGATATTGGTGTGCACATTGCCCTCCACCCCTCCCAAGGACACAGCAGGCTGTTGCTACCTGAACAGGAATTTCTGTTTTCTCTATTCAAAATTCTTTGTTCGCTTTTTCTATTTCATCTTACAGATTCAAAACAAGTATTGCTTTTAAAGGTGCAGAAAAAAATGTCAACCCACCAATATCTGAGTGTTTCAGCAAACTACTACAATGAATCTAATTGCTCTGGATTAAGGTTTAGGAAATAGGGTCACAACTGAATGTCCCTAGAAATTTCTCTGTTCTCCACAAACTAGATTTCAAAAGAAGAAATGTTGTCATAATCCTATTCAGGTCAAGTAACTTACAATTTTATGTGAATACTTTATCTTCCATGATTACTTATTTAGTGGAAAGCAAGCAATCTTTAACTTATTTTTGCAATGCACCTTCATTACAATCTTTAATATTGACAATTACATTGCAATAGAGAATGAGCATTCAAAATAAGAATACAGAATATAGCCTAGAGATAACAAAAGTAGTGTGTCTCAAATGAAAAATCCGTGACTTTCTTCACTAAAGTATCTTTGGTAACAAAAAAGCTCATTATTGCTATTATTTTCAAGTGAAATTATTGTTAGTATTAGGTCTGTTAATTATTATGAGATCACAAACAATTAGTAAATGAATTCAGTATATCTAACTTGATGTCTTGTAATTGGATTTCCTTAAAAATGTCTTTAATACATTGTCAGGCAACCTGGATTTAACTTTGCCAATAACAGAGAACTCACAGAACAGAATATTATATTGGTCAACATTTACTGAGCATTTTTACAGTAATCAATTTTATTTTTAGGTATACTATTTGCCTCTGTATATTACTATGAACATCTGATTACTAGGAATGACAAAAATTAAGTTGAATTCCTTATTTTCTTTCTGGATTAAAAAGTTCTAGATATCTAAATGACTGTTATTTCCTCAATCAGGCTCTGTAAAGACTACCAACCATGTAAATAGAAAAAACATATTTTCGTGTAAAATATGAATGGAAACACTCTATATGATAGATATAAAAACAGCAGTTCAAAATGATATCATAGAGTACAAGGGTTTGCGTTCAGGGCCTCTGGTTTGCTAGGAGAGTGTGCTATCACATGATCAACAGCCTTTTGCTGTGGTTAGTCTGACTTGCTTTTAGATAAGGTCCTTAATTTTTGCTTTAGGAGTTTTGTTCCAATTTTGTTCCTTTCCGTCTACGATTCTGTGGGTTTAGACTACCACATATGGCTTGTTGTTTAAAACAGACTACTGTGGCTATTTGCCCAGGCTGGTCTCCAATTTAAGGAGAAGGGATTAAAAATATAAATGAGTATAAAGAATTTATCAGGTCTATGACATAACAGGTAATTATTGATCATTTAACCACAGTACTCCATGCCACTGGGTGAAAACATCTTCAAACATTTCTCAAGGAATAGATCTAGAAAGGAAAGGTAAGTCAGCAACTGTTCTCACAAAACACTACTCCCCTATCCTAGGTCAGCCTTTTCATTTCATAAAGAGGAAATCTGTGGCTTTAGGAACAAATTAAAGCAAAGCTAGGTCAAAGTGTCAATGTCTAAAATTCTACATGTTTGTATATTCTAGAGATAGACAGTACATTATAAATTTTCTAGTCCAAATGATTCAAGATTATAGAATGAGAGAGAGAGAGAGAGAGAGAGAGAGAGAGAGAGAGAGAGAGAGAGAGAGAGAGAGAGAGAGAGAGAGAGAGAGGGGCTTGAATGGCTAAGTGACTAATGCATGTCTTGCTTCTTGCACTGCTCATTATATTAAAGTAGGTCTCTTGCATATGGCTTCTGCCTTTCATAACAGTGACAGACAAATTGAAATAGGTTTCTTGTTTGCTTTTTTATTTTTATTTTATCATCAGGGTGATATATAGAAGGGTTACAGTTACGTTGGTAAAGTAGTGAGTATATTACTTCTTGAATATTGTTACCCTTTCCCATATTATTCTCTCACTTTCCCTTCCAAGCTATAGAGTTCATTTCTAACTTATTGTCTTATGTATATTTCTGTTACCTTGGTTCAGCCTTTATCCTATGTCCCACCATTTGTTTTCTCCATTTCCTCCTTAATACATATATACAAATAAATGTATGTACAATACACCAGGTATCAAAGTCACATACAGCAACACCAGAGGATAAATCATAAGGGGAAAAAAGAGCAAGGAAATAACTGCACATAGTACATTAAAGACAACAACCCCAACAAATCTATTGTTTCCATATACTGGCTTTCATTGTTGTTTTAATAATATTGCCTAAGAATCTTATATAGAAGCAAATGCCTAACTAAATTTAATTTGGGGAAGGAATATCAAAAATGAAGAGGGGGAGATGAATATATTTGTGCAACTTAGAAGACAACATTTGGTATCACAGGAAAAAAGATTTTATGTAGGCACTGGAGCTTTTGCAAATATAAAGTTGAGCACTGTAATTACCATATGGAAGAGCTTTATTAAGATTATATAGGTTTGTAATATATAAAGTACGTCTGAAAATGGAAATCTTGTTGAGGGTCAGGAAAGGGCATGTGGCATAAAAAGTGTGCTTTGCCAGCCAATTAATTAAATTTCACAGTTCTGGAAAAGGCCATATATTCTGTGTAGACTCTCCATTGCAAGTTGGATGTGAAGTGCCTGTGAGGCTGTTCTGTAATCTAGTCATAAATAGAACTCACTGAGGGACACTCAGATTGATTTCATGCTTTACACATCTTTCAAAATTATTTTGC
Organism: Megascapheus bottae; assembly: GCF_031878675.1. Classification (NCBI taxonomy): domain Eukaryota; kingdom Metazoa; phylum Chordata; class Mammalia; order Rodentia; family Geomyidae; genus Megascapheus; species Megascapheus bottae. The sequence continues at coordinate 43,161,310 of NC_143521.1, forward strand.
TCAGTTTTGACCTCTACATAACATATTTTTATACGTGAGCTCATATTAGTAATCAGCTAGGTCAACAATTTGCACATAAATATATTTTGTTAATTTTTTTTGGTCAATCATGGGGCTTAAACTCTGGGCCTGGGCACTTGAGCTCTTCACTCAAGGCTAGCACTCTACCACTTTGAGCCACAGCGCCACTTCTGGTTTTCTGTTAGTTAATTGGAGATAAGAGGACTTTCCTGCCCAGGCTGTCTTTGAACCATGATCCACAGATCTTAGCTTTCTGAATAGCTAGGACTACAGAGCCACCAGTGCCTGGCTTTGTTAATGTTTTGAGACCAAATTTTCTAGAAAAAAAATCATTGTTTCTAGGGTAAAGATGAACTTTGATAAATGCTAAAACATTTATCTAGTACTTTTATCTACAAAATTATTCTTTATGCCTTCACTTATTTCATTTCTATCATATATGCTACTCAAAGCAAACTTTTATCTATAAATTCAGTCCAGAAACTCAGCCAGTTTTAAGAGGAATCTTCTTTTTCCCCTTCTGAAGATACTGAAAGGGATTTGCTGAGCTCTTCAAACTCACAAAATGGAGTATAAATTATAAGAATATCGTGAATTCCTGGGTTATGAAAAATATTTTGCTTTAAAGAAGAAGAAAAGAATAAGCAGAGTGCTAAAATGTCTTGTAACTAAGTAAAAGAAAAATTTGGACAAATGGACTGCTAACTATGATAGTGCATACAAACAATATATATCTACACATGATAGCTTTGTATCTACAAATATTTCTTTTTAGAAAAGAACTAGAAATCATGTTGTGTCTTCCTAAAGGCAAAACTTGTAATGGATTCAAGATAGAAGACAGTAGTTTTTTATCTTAATAAAAAAAAAAGCTTGGGGCCGGGAGTTTGGCCTAGTGGTAGAGTGCTTGCCTAACATGCACAAAGACCTGGGTTCGATTCCTTGGTACCACATACACAGAAAAAAGCTGGAACTGGTGCTGGGGCTCAAGTGGTAGAGCTTTAGCCTTGAGAATGTCCAAGGACAGTGCTCAGGCCCTGAACCTAAGCCCAGGACTGACCAAAAAAAAAAAAAACGGATAAGAAAAAGCTTGAAAGTTAAAGGTGCCTCAAAATATAATATTTTACTTATTAATTTTTTTGTGGGTCATGGGGCTTGAATTCAGCCCAGGCACTGTCCCTAAGCTCTTCAGCTCAAGGCTACCACCATACCCCTGGGCCTGGGCGCTGTCCCTAAGCTCTTCAGCTCACTGCTACCATCCTGTCTTTGGGCATGGGCATTGTTCCTGAGCTCTTCAGCTCAAGATTACTGCCCTAACCTTGAGTCAAGTCCCACTTCCTGTTTTCTAGAAGTTAACTGGAGATAAGAGTCTCAGGTCCTTTTGTGCCAGGGTTGGCTTTGAACCTGGATCCTCAGAGCTCAGCCTCCTGAGTAGCTAGGATTACAGTTGTGAGCCACCACATCTGGCTTACCTATTAAATTTTGTGTGGCTGAAATTATTCAAGCAGAGACAAGTAAATCATATAAATTGTGCTGAATGACGCATGCACAATCTAAGACTAAACTTGTTGACCATTAATCTCTCTACCTATACTTAAAATACCATGACTAATTCAAGAAACACTCATCCTATGTTCCAGGCACTTCACAAAAAAGAACAGATACAAATTTACTGTCAGTCACAGAACTTTTAGGTTGACTCATTTTTTTACCTCTTTTGGGAGGTAACATGTTGAGGGTGACATATTTTGAGGTGCATCCTAATTTTTCATCAACCACTATTTTAATGGTATATTCCTAGCACATCTTTGCTATTTTTACATAGAATATCTAAGTACAGTGGGGTAAATGAAAAGTGCCTTTGATTGTTCAGAAAAATACATGTACACCCAAGTGATTTGCTTTGTTAATGTACACAAACGTGTCCTAAGTAGGCTGCAGTTCTAAGAAATGCCACAGCCAGAAAGACAAAGGATGTATGTTTTCTCTGCAAGGTGGAAGTGAGGTCTAAATTATTTTAAAAAAGAAACATATATATATAAACATACACAGGGTTATATGCATATATACAAAAACATATTAGCTGAAATATGGTATATGTGGGGCAGGATTTCCAGTGATTTCATTCCTTTGAACAACTAACCTACAGTTTATTAAAATGAATACAAATACCAGGAAGCTAAAGCTTGAGATGTGCTGAGGAAAGTGAGGTCATTCTATAGATAAATAAAGGCAGGAAGGGTGGAGGAATGCAGTCATAACATCTTTTATGTGTGCATACATGTATATATATACACATATATATAATATGTATATATAATGTATGTATACATGAATTTATATTATTTATATCTTTGTATGATTTATGTACATGTGAAAATGGAACTAAGAAAATTGTGATGTGTGTTGGGAGAGATAGGAAATTTCTAATCAAAGATGTGACCTGAAATATGATGCCTTGTATATATAAACTGAACTGAAACCATTTGCACATCTACTTAAAAATTGAAAAACTTTCAAAAGGAGAATAAACACAAAGAAAAACAATATGCCATAGCTAATGCTGTAGTATGTTTATACAGCCTAGAGACACATGCACTATTTTTTTAGGACATCTAGTCTTCATAGCCCAGAGGGAACTTTGTCATCATCTGTGTCTCAAAGAACCTGGTGCAGGCTCAGTGACGCAAGGCAGAGCTCAAAAGATGTCCAGAACAAGCCCCTGCAGCAACTGGGGAGACTTGTTCCACAAGAGACAAAGGAAATGAAGGAGACTAGGTTTCTCCGGGAAGACTGTGTAAGACTGTTCTGTGTAAGGCATGACTCTGTGAGAGTCTGAGCCCTGAGGGTTCAGGTCCTTTTCAAATATATCACATTTTACTAATAATATCATTGGACACTGAACAAAATGGTCCCTTCTGTCACCCTTTACTCTCAGCATCTGAGATTAAGAAAACAGTTTTTAAGAAGGTAATTAGCATGAGTTCAGCTTTCACTACTAAATAACTTAAGTTTCAAAGGGCATTTAGATTTATTTGAACGGATTTATACCTAATTTTCTACCGGCACATGAGTAAAGATTGCAATTGATGTGCATAAAATTTTGCTCAGTGCTTTGAAAGAGCAAACATTGCAATAATTGAATCCCGAAATAAAATTCAACACTGATCAAAGGGATGCTGTACAACAAGTGTTGGTAGATGTTCGAAAAGTGACATCGTAGTACATACAAATTCCATTTATTTCCTGTGTAACTTGTTAAGCATGACACTTTGCTTGGAGAATCCTATCAGTGATATGATTATGACTCTGGGTTACAGAAAAAAAATATCTACAACAATTCAGGGAACTGTGAAATACATAGCTTTCTGAAATTGTAAAGGTAAAGTCAGATTGAATGATTCCTTACTGTTGGGCTCTGTGTAGTGGGAATGTGTCTTCTAAATGTGGAAGAGATAGACTCTGAACACATGATTCAGAGGAAGGGCAGCTGCACTGCTTCATGAGATGCATCATACCTGGTGATTAATGGAGAGGCCTTAACAGCACTCTTCTTCCATGCGTCTTGCCATGAGGAAAGGGGAGGAGGGGAAAGGTGGTGATGGCAGCAACACCTGGGGAAGGGAGATGGGGACATATGTAAAGGGACGATCAGCAGCCTTCACCGTGGTGTCCATCCACAGTCCTTGCCAATAACACTTTCCAAAATTTCTAAGGTGAGGTTGCTTTCATTCTTGCTTAAAAAGGAAAGAAAGAAAGAAAGAAATCTAGACAGTGGCCAAGATAAAATAAACTAGGTATTCTGAAAACATTTTTTGAAAGGTAGTCTCACCACTGTAGTCTCTGAGTGAAGAAACACAGTGAGCTGTTGCAGATAGTTAGCTATTATCTCATTCACGCTAACTAATTACACAAGGTTGCTGAAGGCTGGACAGATATACGCAGGCAAACTTGTTGTTTTTTTTAAACAGTAGATTTAAGAGGAAAAAAAAACCAAAAGCAAATGGGCCTAATAAACAAATATAAAGTCATTCTCTTCCCAACTCACAGTGGTATGTGAGGTTTTTCATCCTGCTATAATTTCTATATATCTAGTTCACAATGCCCCTTCCTTTTCATGTTCTCCAAAGGACATTTACTTTTTACATCAGAACAATTTCAAATTGTAAACTTAATCAAAAACAAATTAAACTTACTATGGCAGGAGGTCAAACTAATAAAAGTTGTAAAAATGTTCATGTCTTAATACTGCTTTGTAATATGGTTTAATCTAAAGTTTATGTAACTGTTAAAAAGTAAATCGAATTATCTGGAAGGAAATGAAATGAAAATGTTTAATAAGCAGCTAGTCATAGTAAGCTTCTTGAATTTTTATACCAAAAATTATTTTAATAATATCAAGACAGGAGATAAGGCCAAACTTGAAAGGCAAACACTGCTGTAGGTTTTCTTGATATTTTCATGTTTTAAAAAGTTTTATATTTATATTTAACTCTAAACTGTGAAAATGAAGTATTTTATTTTAAATTATTTATTTAAAGAAATTTTACACCAAGAAAGAGATACATTTCCAAAATAAGAAATACATTTTATAAAGAAAGACAGTTACATAAAAATGAAAATAATAAGACAATTAATCTCCCTTTGAGAAGCGGGGGAGGAAATTGGCTCCTCACACAAATAAGCTTCCTACTGTATTAGTAATGGTACAACTGAGACATTGTTGAATTTTCCGTAAATACTGAGGTTTCCATGAATACATGTTTGCATTCTTATTTCAGTATGGGATTTGAATCTTTAATCCCATTGTTTAGTGAAGCAGTTTTCACAAAGATCTTTGGAGTTTTCAGCATAGTAATCCTTTCAAATTTAGCTATATCCTGTTTAGAGAAAGTATTTCAAAATTCTCCAGTTTCTCAAGTGCTCTGTTTCCTGACATGTTGCTAGCTATTTGCCATTCTGTCTATGTAAAATGACCCACCTGATGCTTAGGCAGTTCTATTAGTCAGCCCAAGAGTTGAGAAATCTGGAAATTCATTTGTTATCATAAAAGATTAACATCAAAGAATTCTGTAGCAACATGTACTGTGCAGATCTGAGGAGTTCAAAGAAACTACATGTTACTACTTAACTTTAATCTCATACAAATGAACATTTTGTGAGTGTGTGTGTGTGTGTGTGTGTGTGTATGTGTGTGTGGCGCTATGCTTTAGTTCTAAGTTTTATTGTTTTGTATTTAGTTTAAATATAGTTAGTGGACATTATTAGAATATTTCAATGTTTGAATCTCCCTCTAAAACTTACATGCTCCAGTAATAAAAAAAATTAACACATTAAACCTAATTACTCATCCATTTAACTATTTCTGAGTGACTATTTTGGGCTTTGGAAGAATCATACGTGGGAAACTTGCATGCCAAAACATTAATAGAAACCACATGCTCTGAACTTGTGGCCAGATACTTGTCTCTAGCATGCTACAACTCAACACTCGTTTTTTATTTTGGGAAAGTGATGTATACTGATATTTAGTGCATTTGTTTCTTATATACAATAAAGTTGTCTTGTTATAGAAAGAAGAGTCAGGATGGCATATCTTTCTTTGAAGCTATGCTTCTGGAAAGAAGATATTTCAAAGTTTCTTCCTCCTTAGAAACAGTGGCTGAGTAAGTGTCTTTTATTCATCGCAATACCAGTGTACATCATGTTCCAAGCAGGGCTAGCGTGTGAAGCAGCTGACTTGATTCGCAGTATGTATGGATAAAAATCTGTTGTGGGAGCAGAATCTGAAAATCTCAGGCATGTTCTTGTGGGACTCAATAAATTGTTCCACCACACCCACTGTATGACCTGGTTGGCTTGGTTATAGGGACAGTAGTAAATATTATAAAATATACAATCAAAATGAAACTCATTGAGTAATAGGGAGCTGACAAAAGAAAAGCAAAATGAAGCAGCTGGAGTTATCCTATTGTATAGGAATATGTGAAATACCATGGTGAGACCACTTTGAATGAAATGAATAACAGGAATATAAAATAGGTCCTATCTAACTGGGTACATGGTAGTGGGATGAGAGTAGAACAGAGAAGGAGGAGGTGGGTAAATGGGTCTTAATTATTTTTTGCATATTGTGTGAAAATGGGACCTTGAACCTCATTGAGATTGGCTTGAGAGGAGAGATGAAGGAGAATGATGGAGTTACTTTGATCAAGGAACATTCTATGCATATATAGATGTGTCAAAATGAAAACTCTACAACTGATGCTATTTTTTTAAAGGATCCATTTTGAATTGCCTCTGGTACAAGGTGATAGGGATCCAATTTTAGTCTTCTGTACATTGATATCAAGTTCCCCCAAAATCTTTTGTTAAAGAGGATGCCTTTGTTCCAGTTATGTTTTTTGTGCCAGTATTGAATATTAGATGGCTATAGGTCTGTGGGTTTATGTCTGTCTCTTCTGTTCGTTGGTCCTAGGGCTTTTTTTGTTTCAGTACCAAGCTGTTGTCATTACTAGTTTTGTCACACAATGTTTCATGGTTCCATATGAATTTGGGGGGTTTTATCTCTATCTCATTGAAAAATGACCTTTCAATTTAATGAGTATTACATTGAATATGTAGATTGCTTTGAGCAGTGTTGCTATTTTTATAATATTAATTCTGCCAATCCAGGAAAACAGAAAGTCTTTTCATTTCCTTATGTCTTCTTCTATTTCCTTCTTTGAATTTTTTTAACATAGTTTTCACTATAGAGGTCCTTCACATCCTTGACTAAGTTAATTTCTGGCTATCAAAGAGCTCAGTGTAGAGCCTGAAACCATGAAAATGCTACAGAAAAGGGTGGGAGAGGCATCAGGACTCCTTGGCACAGTAAAGTACTTTCTAAGATCCAGAGCCTTTGCAAATCAAAGAGACTTGATAAAGGGGACTGCATCAAACTAAAATGTTTCTGCATGGCAAAAGACAGAATGCAGGATGAGAGAACATTTTTTCCAGCTATCCATCAGACAAATCCCTAATATCCAGAATATAAAGATAACTTAAGAAATTAAACCATTAGCGGGGGCAGAGGGAAGAAAATGGGGACCAAGACATAAGAACGGGTATCAATGTATGTGAAGTAATTAATGCACCTTCTACCTGGTGAATAGAATGTAGCCCTTCTATTAATTATAATTTTAAAAATATGGAAAAAAAGAAAGCAAACCCTCAGAAAACCAACCATCTAACTAATAAATGAAATAAAGGGGGTCTTCTCAGAAAAAAAAAAACGTAATAATTGGCCAAACAACATATAGAGCACTGTTCAACATCTCTGGCCATAAAGGAAATGCACATCAAAACAACACTGAGCTTCTACCTCACCCCATCTAGAGTGGCCATAATCAGGAAAACAAGCAACAAATGCTGTCAAAGATGTCAAAAGGGTACTGGAATACACTGCTCATGGGAATGTAACCTTAGTCAGCCACTCTGGAAGGCTGTGTGGAGATTCTTCAATAAATAAATAAACAAGCAACAACCACAGGACTGCTCTAAGATCTAGCAATTACACTCCCGGGCCTTGTCCAAAATATTACAAATGAGGATATAGTAAAGCCACCAGCACAATCATGTTTATTAGAGCACTATTCATAACAGCCATGATGTGGAATGAGCCTAGATGCTCCTCAGCGGATAAATTAATCAAGAGAATGTGATGTATATACAATGGAATTTTATATTAGAAAGAACACTATTATTCTATTTGTGAAGTAGAATGACCTGAAAACAGTATGTTCAATGAAGTAAGTCAGATCTAGTGATAGAAAAGATGTATGTTTTCCCTATTAGCTATAAACTTATCAGTAAATACATTGAGCGCTGTACAAGTTTATACAAATGTATTAACTGAAATATGATAGACTTGAGGGAGAACTCAAACAGTGTAATTCCTTCGAAAGGCAAAGGTCAACAAACTAAACACCAGCAATCTATTATTTGAAAGGAGTTGGTAGGGGAGGGATAAATGAGAATTCTGAAAATGTTACATTGATCAAGTTATCCCAGCTACTAACAACTGCTTTGCTAAATGGCAACTCCTTACAAAACTTAAAGATGCTTTAAAAAATGGGCTGAAATGGAGGGAAAATTCTAAAAATAAGAATATAGAATAAAATAAACTTTTGGATAAAAATAAACATATAAAATCATATAAAATTTAGATCAACATAAGACTATATGAAAACAAAGAAAATAAAAATATGTATGCGAAAAAGTATAATTTAGGCACCACGTAAATGTATTTATCTTAGACCAATGCAAAATGTAAGAGAATTGAGATTAGTAAAATATCCAACTCTTATAGTAATTTTGGTATTTCTGCATTTTATATTGTACATCGGAGATATGAAGATATAGATTGAAAAGCTATGGCAATAAAATACACTGCAAAAGTTAGTAACATAATTGTACAATGAAGAAATTAGAAAGTAGAGGTCAGGAGTGTGGCCTTGTAGTAGAATGCTTGCCTAGTATGCACAATGTCCTGAGTTTAATTGCTTGCTACCACATACCCAGACAAAAGCCAGAAGCGGTACTGTGGCCCAAGGGGTAGAATGCTAACATTGAGAAAGCTCAAGAAGAGTGCTCAGGCCCTGAATTCAAATTCCAGGACTGGCAAAAAAAAGAAGAATAAAGAGACAGTAGTATATTAACATTGAACATAAGTCTCAGCCTCTATAATATATATGTGCATATATGTATATATAACAATACATTAGACAAGAAGAAATATGAAAATATACTATGAAATATGAGATAGAATTTAATGCTAGAATTTAAAAGTCCTCAAATCTAGAGAAAATTATCTAACATTTCTTTTTCGCTAACTGAAGATGTTCATTAATTTTATTTAATATTATACATGCCTTTTTAAAAAATCAGTTTTTGTAATGACAGTTGGCATATAGCCAAACACAAATCTGGCATTGTTCCCATAAATCTTTCCTAGGTGTTAATTTTATGAAAATTTCAAGACCTAGTTTCATTGATAACATTTTGTAAAGGTTCTAGGAAGTGCTGTTTCATTTGATTTATTTCAAATTTAAATTATTTTTGCCAGTATGCTGTATGAAGCCAAAGTAGCATGTTTTACCTCCTTTTATAAAAGATAAAATTTACAAAAAAAAAACTCCTTGATCTGATTATTCATTGATGATAAAGTCATGTTGCTTACGATTTTTATTTTAATGTATTATTCTATTTAACAGATATATTTTGTACATTTATTTTCTTACATTACTTTATTTAAGGAATGTGTTTTAATGAGTCTTGCTCATTCTCTCTTGAGTTACCATTATGTTACAATACAAACGCAATATAAAGAGTGTGAATCTTTACCGAAACAACTATCTCGGCAAATAAAATTTTATCTATTTTCTTTTTTTATTTTGAGAGAATGCTCAAACTTGTTAGGCATTGTTTTACCTTGTGGTACTCAAATATTTGGATTTATAATTTCTTTACATTTGAGAAACTATACCAAGTAGCTTTCACCTATGTGGAGTACATGTATAGATATGCATCATGTTCTAAATTAAAACTCTGCAAAAATAATTATAATCATGTTTACTTTATTCTTTACATGGTATTATAAATGTTTTCATTAGGGGCCATGAGTTTGGCCTAGTGGTAGAGTGTTTGCCTAGCATGCACGAAGAGCCAAGTTCAATTCCTCAGTACCACATACACACACACAAAAAAAGCCAGAAGTAGTGCTGTGGCTCAAGTGATAGAGCTCTAGCCTTGAGAAAGCCCACAGACAGTGCTCAGGCCCTGAGTTCAAGCCAGAACTGGCAAAAAATATAATATTTTCATTAAATCTTTGCACATTTAAAAAGCGAGACAAGTGACATGGCTTTTCAAATTGGTAGTGTACAACTCTTAATGACTATTTTAGTAGAAGAGAGCTGTGTGCTTCTGTCTACTTTGCCCTCTGTGTGCTGTAGTGTGACAGGGCACTGTATAGCATGAGAAAGAAAGGCATCTAATAGCATGGATGGTATCCTAATGTTGTTATGACAATGGTTTTGAATTTTTAGGGTTAGAGACCAGGCTTAAAGAATTAACAGTTTATGAGTTACATGCCACTGGCACAATAATCAGAAAGAATGACATCACCCCATTTGTAAAGAAATGGAAAGACGTGGAAAAAATCATAGTTATGAAGTAAGCCAGACCCAAAGGAACATAGGCTCAATGGTTTCCCTCATTTGTAATAATTACTACAAACCTAGGACTCTCCTAGCAGAGGATTACAATAGCTCAAAACCTAGATATATAATGTCATATAGGATGAGATTAAATGACATGAACTCTAGGATATGGGAACAAGAGCTTTATATTGTGTGATTGTTGTTCTTAATGTACTATGTTATTTCTCTTTTATAGCCCTTTGGTTAGTCTCATATCATTACTGTATCTGACTTTGTTACCTGGTATATTGTATATACATTTATTTGTTTATTTGAAATAGGAAATGGAAGGGGAGAAAGCAAGATGATTAGGAGGGGGTGAGGGAAGGGAAATTGGCAAAAAACATGAAAAGGGGTATCAATGTGGGAGAATTAATGTACCTACTATCTGGCAAAGATAACTGTAACCCCTCTATACATTGCAATAAAAAAATTTAAAAAAGTATTGTCAATTTATAAGTTAACACCTGGCAAAATAAGTACCAGGAAATAAATACACGCAATGAGGGAGAAGGCAAGGGGAGAGGGACAGAAGAATGGAGGGAAGGAAATAGAATGCAGACAAAAAAATGTGTTCTATCTAATACAGAACTGAGAAAGATAAGGGAAGGGGTAGGCTAACAGGGGGTGAAGTTGATGACAGAATGAGATAAATCAAGATGAACTGTGTACATGAATTCCAAAAAATTAAGAAAAATGAGCAAAGAGTTGGGGGCATGAGAATGTTGGAATGAGTGACATTGATCAAGGTGAACTTCATTCATAAACTGCTTGGGTGAATGAAAATGCCATTGTACAACTACTTAAAGATAATAAAAGTATTAAAAGAATTGCCAACTTAAATACTCTTACTGCTGAGCTGAATAAAAATATCACTTGCTTCAGGGAGGCTATATCCATTAAGAGAAATGATACACAAGATTTCATGACATAACATGACATATTCACAGTTAAGAAGGGACCTGGTGTCAGTGGCACATGACTACTCCTTGTTACTCAGGATGCTGAGATCTGAAAATCATGGTTTAAACCCAGTCAGAACAGGAAAGTCCACAAGACTCTTATCTCCAATAAACTACTCAAAAAACTGGAAGTGGCGCTGTGTCTCAAGTGATAGAACACTAGCTTTGAACAAAAGGAGCTCAGGGACAAAGCCTAGTTTCTAAGTTGAAGCTCTAGGACCAACCAAAAAAATAAAAAAATAAAATAAACAATAGATAAGTTGAAGGAGTTGAAGGGCTGTTCCAATAAGACTGGGAATGTCAGGAACAGCATGTCATTAATATATATATATATATATATATATATATATGGGTTTGTTTTCTTTGACATATTGTGGTCAAACCTCATTTGGGCCACTCAATGAATGTGTCATACAAAGCAAGTTACCTAAGGTCAGTGAGCCCAGTTGTAAAATAATGAAATTTACTTGTCAGCCATGAAGGGCAGAAGATTTACTGACATGAAATACGTATTTTACGTATTTTCACATTTGCTTAGAAATTACCTACCATGAGGCAAGCAACATTCACCACTTTATAACCTCTCACAACAATCTATCCTTGTCAATATGAATAGCAAACATTAGATATGAGTGCTTTTTGAATTTTTTGAATCTTAAAGTACTGTAGAGTTTCAATTCAACATGTCAGTTTATGAGTGCAATGCATTTTGATCTATGCCACCACTTTCATCAGAAAGAGTGCTTTCTAACTCTACTGTATGTCTAGCCCTAAGGGTTTATAATCAGCTCACTACAAGAGCTGATAATATATAATACCTGAGAAGTTTTACCTGTGATTTCTCTTCTCAAGTATGAATGCATGCGTGGAAGGGAAGGTTGTAGAATACCCAGTTTATGACATTAATTAATTACCTTTACTGTGATAGTATTTTAAACTCTCAGACATCATGCCCCTCTACTTCCTTAGAGCTTTTCTTCGAAGTGTTTTCAGTTCATACATTTTTGTAACCTCTCTCCTCATAATATCAGCTAACATTCTAACCTCGCCAAGTCAAACAACAGCTGCCAATCCTAAATCAATGTAGACATGTAACTGCACAACCCACTCACAAATGGTAAAACATTCTTTTATCAAAAATTCTTCAATCTTAAATAAGATTAACAGAAGCTATACAAAGCCATTTTGAGTTTACCCAAAAGAAAAGGAAAACGAAACGGATGGTTTCCTTTTTAACGTAGAAATAACTCCACTTTGCACTGCTATTTATAATTTGAAAACCTCAAGGAATGATTATTCATGGATATGGAGAATAAATTGGAAGTTAAACAGTCTGTTCGCCCTATCCTACAATAGAAATAGTGTGCATGTTGCTCTTAGTTAATGTATTATAATTTATTTTTAAATACAAGTTGTTCTCTGGCTATAAAACATCTCAGACACTTACTAAATATTTTTTTTGCCAGTTCTGAGGCTTGAACTCAGGGCCTGGCCACTGTCCTTGGGCTTTCTCAAGGCTAGCACTCTCCCACTTGAGCCAAAGCACCACTTCGGCATTTCTGTTAATGTGGTACCAAGGAATTGAACCTAAGGCTTCACGCATGTCAACCACTAGGCCGCCCTCTCAGTCCCCTAAAACTTTTTTAAAAAATATTTTCTCCTTTCTTTATTCACAAACAATCAAATAGATAAGTATTATGCTCTAAATTGGAACTCTTTTTCTACACTGCCACTTAAAATCTAGGAACTAAAACGCCAACTTTTGGCTATGATCTTCAACAAGGCATACAACGCATGTCATTATGTATTTATGTATTCATAATGTTTTATTTCAAGCCTATAAAATATGGTATGCTCTTGAGAAGCCTGACAGATGATAAAACTGCACCAGGGTGGCCCAGGCACACATGTTTTCCTTTTTTGGCTTAACTGCTGCTTTTCTTTCCTTTTTTTTTTTTGCCCATCAGCTGTCTGAACTGGTACTGATCATCAAATATAATAAACAGCATATGGACTACTAAAGTCTGTGAAAGGCCTGTTCTTTCCTTACCGCACCCCACATTCATGCTCTTTTACATTTATGTTGAGTAAAAATGTTTTTCTGGATGGAGAAAACTTGAAAATACGTCATGTGCCTCATAGATTTCACTGTGAACTCAATAGCTACATACACTGCAAAGAGACTGGATAAAAAAATAAAAAGAAATTTAATTTTTGTCTTGGTAGACTATCTTAAATAAAGAAATTCATTTTTTTTGGTCTTGGTATACTCCATTTGTCCATACAGAGCATTTTGTACAATGCTACAGTACATCTTTGTTTTTGAAAAGAGAATATGACAAATTTTATCTTCTTTGGATAAATGACTTTCAGTCATTGAAATGTCCAGTTGTCAACAGAAGTTTAAGAAGACTCTTAGATTTTTTTCTTTATAATTTAAATTTCACTGACCAATTTAATAAAGTTTGGAAAGAATTTTGTATCTGAGTTTATAATGATAAAAAAAAGTATTTATAAAAACCAAAGCAAGAGGGGTCGAGAATTTGGCCTAGTGGTTAAAGTGCTTGCCTAGCATGCATGAAGACCTGGGTTCGATTCCTCGGTACCATATACATAGAAAAAAGGCAGAAGTGGTGCTGAGGCTCAAGTAGTAGAGCTCTAGCCTTGAGAAAGTCCAAGGACAGGGCTCAGGCCCTGAGCTCAAACCCAGGACTGGCAAAAATAAATAAATAAAATAAATAAATAAATAAAAATAATAAAAAAATAAAAAAACAAAGCAAGAAAAGCTGGTTCCTTAAAATGGATGCAATACCTTTAAAAGTTGTAAGTTGTACCACTGCTAAAGAAAAGGAGAAAGAAATTCTAATTGTGGGAGGAAAAAGGAAAGTAACTGACATGTTTTCACATGTTAAAGGCATGTTCACTAAAGAGCCTGAGTTTGTTTTTCCCTCATACCAACATGTCTATGGAGTGATCCCTGTTCTGAATGCTTGTGCTCAACTTTGATTTAGTTTTCCTCTGTTATCAGTCTACGGCTATTTTCATACGGAATAACATTCCCTTTGGAAGAAAAACTGCTTCTAAACTAAATGCTTACTCTAAATTTTCTACATCAAATTCAAATTTGCAAAGCTAACCCATGCACCATTAGAAATGCTGAAGGCATAAATCTAGAGTGGTACCTGCTTTTGAAATTTCACATTACAGCACCTTTTCTTTTTTTCTAGTAGGCATTACTAGAATATTCTCCAACTAGTCATTAGATTCCATCTTAGAGACAGATAAGTTCTTGCCATCCAGAAATTTAATAAATCATCAGATATATAACTTGCATTCTCACATTGACATTACTATGTCTTAAAAGAAGCAATTTTCTTAGTCATGTCAGTGTAACTATTCAGTGATATAAATAAATAAATAAGTACTATTTCAACATAAAACCCTTAGCTCAGGAGAAAAATAACTGCTGGAATCTTCAAGAACACATTCACCATAAAGCAGAATTCAGTTATCAGTAGGGTGTATCCTGGAATTCATCTACACAATTTTATTACCAAAGTATCAGAAGGACTCTATTATTGCAAACATTACAAGAACCAAGAGCAGAATTATGGCTAGCTTCCAGTGCTCAAAGAAAGTGCATGAAAAGCCTAATATACCACAATACTGAAATGGTTATGGAAAATAACTGGCACTTTTACACACAATTATCACAGATTTCAACAGAAACTTGAAATATCAATTCTGTCAGCATCAGTCAGAGGGCACAGGTTTTTGTCAAAACTTGCTGGTTATAAGCATGACTGAGTCTAACAGAGCTCCCAAGAAATTTTAGGCTCCCATGTAAGGAAAACCAGAGATTTAGATATAAAGAATGATTTGAAATGATGAAATAATTGAAGTGGTCCAGAAAAATAACCTAAAAACACATTTTAAAATACTCTAAAATATATTTCTATATTTCTAAATTTATACTGGTAATATATACATGTGATTTTTATTTAAGAGGAAGAAGACACTAGAAGACATTAGAAAAGGAAAGTCTTCCATTAAACCTTATAGTTGTGGTTATTATCACTATTTTAAAGGTTTTTACGTGCACATTGGTATATGAAGTATTGAGAGCAAATGTTTCCATTTTTAAGGCATATGCCCCAAATATTTCCTACTTGTCATCTAGTAACTTTACCCTTGGTATAAAACATACTATTTTTTGTGCCAGTCCTGGGGCTTGAACTCAGGGCCAGCACACTTTCGTTGGGTTTTCTCAAGCCTAGTACTCTACTACTTGAGACACAGAACCACCTCTGACCACTGTTGTACCGAGGAATCGAACCCAGGTCTTCAGGCATGCTAGGAAAGCACTATAAAACTAGGCCAAAATCTGGCCCCAAAATACTAATTTTTATAACATGCAAACCGTAATACCTTATAGTAGATTGTCAAGTTTGTAATGTAGGTAAGTATTGATGGCTTTGAATTCCTTAGAAGAGTTAATAATTCTGTAGCTTTCCAAAATAAAATATTCCTGATTGCACAATTTATTAGCCAAACTATTCTCAAGATAGGATATAATTTGAATTTCAAGTCCATGATTATTTCTCTGTGTGTGTATGTGTGTGTGTGTGTGTGTGTGTGTGCATTACTGACTGAGCAATATATTATCTTCCTAAAGTTCATGAATACATTTTAATGTGTCCATCTAAAATATGCATAAATAAGAAGTCAAATCCTATTTAGATGACAAGATAAAATATTTCCCTTTAAAACTGTTTAGGAAGGTATATCAGGTATGAGTAGATAGTTCACAAAGTCCAATCAATAAGTCGACTCGCTAAATGAAGTGTGAAAATTATTAAAATGGATCCTCAAGCTCTTGGGAATCAATGGCAGTAACCTCCATTTAGAAAGAATGTATGTCTGAGCAATAACTCGTAGCATGATTTCTCAAGCTGCTAAAACTAAATGAGCTCAGAGGCAGTCCTCCCTCTCCATGTGGCTGTATTATGTTTTCTGTTCTTTTCCCTACCTAGTGAAGCTATGAGACCTGCCCTAACCACTTCAAAAATGTTCTGCCTCCTTCCTGGGCAGGAAATGAAAGCCTCACCACTAATAGTAAGATATATGTGATAATTACAAAAAAGCAGTGGGGACAGATGGGGACTGAGAGGTGCTTAATGACTGGGTCAATTATTAACAAGCTGTGTATGTCAGCTTCTCAGTAAAAACAGGTATTTTTTTAAATTAACTTTCCTTGAAATATGCATTACCATACTTCCTGCATGTGTATTCCTAAATAAATGTGAGGCTATAGATTCAAATCAAAATGTCAAAATCCTCAGGATACATTGTAATGCTAGAAAAAGAACACCTTTGTTGTTAATTTGAATGGAATCAAACACACTTTAGTAGAGCATTTCTTCTGATTATTAAAAATATTTATTGAGACTAATTACCAGCCATAAGAAAATGTGCAAGTTATTTTGTTTACAGAGTACATATTCCCTTAAAAATTTTTATGCTCATCGTTTCAAGATTCTTTTCCCTTTTGTTTGAATTTATTACTGTATCAAAGACAGCTACTTGCCCTTAAGCAAGTTTAAGCAAGTCTTGTAATTTAGATCATTGGTAGATATAATTAAAATAAATATTCCCTATGGAGGTGGCTAAGAGGAACTTTCGTTACAGTTAAAAACACAGGTGACTGAGACTTTGAAAAGGCATGAAATTTACTTTTCAATTGTAGTTTTTTCAAGTCATGTTATTTAAAAATTGTTTATCCAGCATTTGCAAAGGCTCTGAGATGGACATGAAAATACTTTCCCTATATTTAATCTAAAAAATTAAAGACATAGTTCACACACTGAGCTAAAATAATTTTACTTGCTTTGTAATTATCCATACTCCTGAAAAATATCAATAATTTACACACTTTATGACTGCTTACTTTTCAGGATGTTTTTCATAATTAAAAAGTTAATTGTTGTGTTTTCAAAATCTTTTGGAGTCATGGGACCAGCTCCTTACACAATTCTTCACATTGAGTCAAGAAACTTCCCTACATTGGTATAAGGACTCAATAATGAAGTAAAAAGGAAAAAAAAAGGAAAAAGAAAAATATGGGGAAGAGGGAGAGTGTAAGAGTGCATGTGTTTAAATGAACTATTGGTATAATGCATTTAAAAAGAACAGCACCATAAAGTTTAATTGGTGAATAAAATACTTGGTATTTATTTGTATTCTATTTTTTATTTATTTTTTATTGTAATTAATAAAAGGGTTACATGATATTTGCCAGATAGAAGGTGCATTAATTCACATATATTGATACCCTTTCACATGTCTTGGTCCCCATTACCTTCCCCTCCACCCCCCTTATTTGTATTCTATTTTGATTAAACTACACCTCTCTAAGTGGCTCATGATAAACTCGCCTTTTTTTCTGGAAGGAACATATAAAAACACAAGCATAACATCTGTTAGCCTTTTCTGATTTTTGTGATCTGACTACTCAGCTATCTCACTTAAAATCTGAAGTTTTCAGTACTCATGGCAGAGCCACAAATAAGGCGAGCTCCTGATGAAGAAACAAAATCTTACTTTGTGTAAAGGAACAAAAGCCTAAGCTGTGCTTTGCTAATTCAAACACACACAAAAGGAATTTTCCTGAAAAGCTGGTGAGCCATGAATTCGTGCTTTCCTTAGGCCACAAGCCAACAGCAAGATAAGTTATTTGCAAAAACATAACAACAAAAAAAGCAGGATGGATCGTACTAAAAATAAAACAAAAGTTATTGTTTCTACTTAAATGTGTTTTTTTTTAAATTGAAATAGTTATTATGCCCATAATAAGTATTGCTTGGCTTTGAATATATATATATATATATATATGTGTGTGTGTATATATATAGCTATATTTTCAAATCTAGTATTTGCAGGTATTAATCAAAATTTCCTAATTCTTAGCAGTTCCATTATCTATAAATTTATACAATATGGCCTTCCCCAGATCAATTCAGTAAAGCAAATTACATATTTGTGACATATTTATTTTACCTAAATTTTACCAAATGTTGTTTACCTTTCTTCTATTCTTAGATATTTACTAAGGATGATGTGTCATCATTCCAGTAAACATTTTTGGTGAGAAATTATCCCATTTATCTGGTTTCTTTCTTGCCCTCTTCTCTCTATGGGTGTGAGCAGGAGAGGGAGTGAATAGCTTCTAATTCATTTGTCTCTTACATTAGTGGCACTTTCTGATGACTTGCTCGCTTTACCATCACGTCAGTCCTTTAAGCTTGAATTGCACTGTAATTGGATGTTTTGCATTGTACTCTTAAAATTATCTCAAATACTCCATAAAAGTTGATTTCTACATTTACAAATGTATTTGGCTTAATTAGCAGTTTAAATTGAGATGTGCATAAGTGTTATGAAAGGGTGCTAATTGGCAGATTCTCCACACACTGATATTGGCCATAATCTTTACAAGACTGCCGTTTCTGACCTGCACATTTCAGCGTTGTCTGAGATGCCTTTCAAAAGCTGCTCTCTTACTGGTCTCTAAATGTTCTTTAATAATTATTTGATGAATATCTCTATGAGTTACTGGTTTCCATCATTTACTATTCTGTAGTGATAAATTGAAGAAAATATGTGCAGGCCTTTTACAGACAGAAGCCAATTGGCTGGTAGACGAATGTGACACTGTTACTAGGCTTAGTATCTTCAGAGTTTTTGTTGGAATTGTATGTGTAATAAATGTCAGAACTTATGCACAGCAGATATGCATTCATGTGTTGGTCTACAGATTAACAATAAAAAAACTCAAAAGGGGCCAGTAGGACAAAACATTCTTAGGAGCTTGCTATGGGTGAGAAAAATCATCATATTTTTGACAAATACTAGGAAGTTTAAAAGTCTGATTTTTCTGTGAGATAAAAGTAACTGTAGGACTGAATGAAATTTTTTTGACACTGTATCATACAATGAGTATTGTAAAGGAGTAATTTGGCATAATTTTATGGTTGCTAACTTCTTCAAAACATATTGCCATTTCATGTAGGTAAAGTAATAATTACTATGGCATTGTTTCCACTGCATAAATGAAGAACATTTTTATCTTTAATAATCCAGGTTCCCTTTCTGAAACTATGAGAGATTTTAGAACTAGTTATACAAATCATGTAAGTTTAGTTCTTACAAAACCACATATTGTGACATGTGCTACCAAAGAACAGAATTAAGTTAAATTCAAGGAGTGTGTGTGTGTGTGTGTGTGTGTGTGGTAATGGGGTTTGAATACATGACCCTCTCCTTCCTCAGCTTGCTTGCATGTATGGGACTCTGCTAGGTCTACATTTTCCTGATTACTTGAAAGATGGAGTATCACTAACTTTCCTCCTTATGCTGACGTCGAACCATTACCTTTTGGATACCAGCTTCTTGGGTAACTAGGACTACAAGTGTAAGCTACTGCTTTCTGGCAAGAAGGACTTTTAAAAACTAAAAATTCACAGATCATCTTCTCCTAGAAAGTATCTCAAAGGAAAAGAGACGTTTGATGATCTGAAATGACTCAAGTACAATGACTTTGGTAGAAAAAGGAGTGAATTATTTAATCCCAAAAAGGTCAAAGATAAGGGGAAAAATGTTCATGGAATGACACATTGTAATGGTAAAGGAACTGGCTTATTAAAATGGAGAAATTTTCTTTAAAAATGAAATCTGAGAATCAAACTATGGGACAGTCCTCTAATTCTCCTTCAGAAATGAAATGACTGTTAAGAGATTTCAGAACTTTTCATTAAGGTACAGGAGAATGATGTATTTTGCCCACTATTTCCTAAAACTTAATAGTACCCAAAGCTAAATAATTGTGTCCTAAGTCGTCCTGTACTTTGTCCTCTGAAAAAGATGTGTTGCTTAAGATAAAAAGGAAAAAAAAACCTCATGAGTATCTGTAAACTATGGACACTTGATAGAACTATTTAACAAATAACTCTGTGATCCTGAGAACAGAGATAATTCTCAGATATGATCTACAAGAGAAAGAATGTGATTTCATGCACACACACACAAAAAGATAAATTCAGTCTACTTCTGAAATAGGCCATGATCAGAATTTTAAATGTTCATTATTCTGGAAGAAAGAGATAATCTAATATAGTGAGGGTAACTAGCAGACCCTCTTTAAAATTGAATTCTTAAACTGCTGAAAGCTAGATGCAATTAATTGATCACATGATAAAGGGCAGCCAGCTTCAGGGGGAAACTTTGAGAAATTATGACTCTGCTTCTAGTTACCTGTCAAAGATGACATAGATTTCACAGTGCTTCAACCAAAGCAAAGGACAAGAATAAGGATGGACCTTGCAATATAATTTTATGATTATTCATAAAAATTAAAGATTTTGATCTGTTACAATTATCAAAGAACCATATGTCTGCTGAAATAGTTATTTTTAAATATACAAGACAGTCTGTCACAGTTTGATTGTCAGGCTTTACATATGCAAGGAGCTGTCATATGCAATATTGATGAGTGGTTGGTGAAGGCTTAGGCCATCAAAAGGCAGCTTACAGAATAGACTAGAAGCATGGATGGAAATAGTCTGGTTATACATTAATACTGAAAAATATTCTATAACTGTAAGCTCTCTATACATCACCCCCGACAATAAAATATAATAAAAATATTAAAATATTCTATATGTTTGAGAACAAATATGCAAATTCTTAACAGGTGACCCTAAAGAGAAGAGAAAACATACAATATCAACATACACCAACTCAGAGCAGGACTGTGAAAAGTACTAAGCCTTAATACATCCATTGGATGGAAGAATCTGTTGTTTCCTGTGACCTCCGTCCAAGAGAGATCTGCTTCTTCAGACCTCATCAGGCTATGTGGGTCTGAATTTAAACTCTCCTCTGGAAACATTTTGAGAGGTACAGTGATTTCCCTTGGATCTCCTTAAATGGAAGACACTATTTTGGAGGAGTGGCTGAGACCTTCCTAACTTTTAAATGGGATCATCTTCTGCTCCAAGATTATTGAACTGATATTCCACTTTGACATCAGCCTCTTATAGTGGTCTTTTGAGAATTACTATATTTAGCTCTGCATAATTCTTAAGCACAAATACTTTTTTTTATTTTAAGGATCTAAAATGATAAAGGGTTACATAAAGTATTCAAATAACATTTATTTAGTCCTTTGTCAAGGAGGGCAGGGTGATTCTCTTGGGATGCACCGATTTTAAATACATTATTCATACTTCTCCAGTACTATGGAGAATGTCTATATCAAGCCAGAAAAAGAAAAAGAAAAAGAAAGAGGGGGGAAGATTGATGGAAGGAAGGAAGGAAAAAAGGAAGCAAGGAAGGAAAGAAGGAAGGAAGGAAGGAAGGAAGGAAGGAAGGAAGGAAGGAAGAAAAGAGTTCTAGAAATGTATGATGGCAGAATCATATGAATTGCATTTTAAATTTAAAAATCACCACAAAGCAATTCAGTAGAATATCTTGGAAAAATTATCAATGTACTTTTTATTCATATATCTTATTAAGCAAAAATAAACAGAGAGAAAAAAAATTATATGGCACTGATAGTTGTATTCGTTTAGATTAAAAAGATGAAGCCAGATGGGTGGCTTGTGACTGTAATCCTAACTACTCAAGAGGCTGAGATCCAAGTATAACAATTTGAAGCCAATTCTAGCAGGAAGTCTATGAGACTCTTTTCTCCAATGAACCATCTAAAACCTGAAAGTAGAGCTGTGGTTTGGAGTGGTAGAGTACTAGCCTTACCCAAAAAATTCACAGACAGTGGCCAGGTCATGAGTTCAAGCCCTATGAGTGACCAAAACAAAAAAGTAAGCATTTAAAAATTGACAGCCTCCTGGCAAGGTGCTGTTAGGCCATCTTTGTACATAATATATTTGGAGGTATTTCTGCCCTTCAATGATGTACTAACTGTAGCAGGTACCTATGACATTTCATTTTTTTTTTTTTTGCCAGTCCTGGGCTTGAGCTCAGGGCCTGAGCACTGTCCTTGGACTTTCTCAAGGCTAGAGCTCTACCACCATTTCCGGCTTTTTTTTCTATGTATGTGGTACCGAGGAATCAAACCTGGGTCTTCGTGCATGCTAGGCAAGCACTCTACCACTAGGCCAAACTCCCGGCCCTACCTATGACATTTCAATTCTGTGGTACTATGCACCTATCACATAGACTAGAATTAAATAGTCTTCACACTACAGAATTCAAATCAATTTCTCATCTAAATTCCGTTTCCTTTCCTTTCTTTCATGAAGCACATCTATGTAAATTATTCATAACAATAGATAGGATTATTGTAATGTAAAAGGTCTTCAAAATCACAAAATAAACATTTTAGTAGTGACCAACACAAGGACCACAATTCTTAAGCATGACTTCTATGTTCTTAGCCAGATATTCTTTCAGTTTCAAGTAGGTGATTAAATTAATGCCACAAAAATATAAAAGTCACATTAAAGGACAAATCTAATTTAGAAAATGACTGTTACATTGTTCAAAGAAAGAAAGTGAAACCTATTGCATAGAAATTTCAAACTGCATTACTTTGAGAAAAACATGAAAAACGGAAAGAAAAAAAATCCAGCAAGCATAAGATGAAGTTCCGTGACATAAATGCATTAAGACTTACGTCCAAGAAGGCAAGCAACCCTTACATATGTTTGGGATAACCCTATCACATTGGACTTAGTGCTCTGAGAAATTCTCATGTATATTCTCAAGCAGTACTCCTTGGTCCCAGTTTCCTCTGTTATCCCTGTTCCATTGAGTCTGTATCTGCAACATTGGCCCCTATTTAGTACTTATAATAAAATTCACCATTTAAACTTTTGGATACTAATGTATGGATAGGTTATTCCAGATGTAATGTTCAGGGATTAGTAAAAATAGCTCCAATCTAAGTAAGTATGCAGTGCAAAGAAATAAGAGAAATATGAAAAGACAAAGTAGCTTGCATCTGAGTTTCCTAGATCACTTCACTAATCAAGAAAAAATACCCTTTCCTTTGTCTACTTCCTTATCCCAATCCCCAAAGCACAGGATATTTCATAACTACTGTTTCTTTAATTCTCACTTTCCCATTTAGTTTGCCACATCTTGTTGACTGATTTGATTATTACCACTTTGAAATGTATTTCTCAGTCGCCTTCAAGAAAATTTTCTTTTCCATGCTCTTTATATTCATCTCTTTTTGACTGCCATTTATTTGAGCGATGGTCTCATTTATTCCCAGGAGTTCACCATTCCCACTGTGCTAATGGTTCATACAGTTATAGTTGTCCTACTTCTCTGTACTTTCAGCATTCAGACCTACATTCCAAACTTATCACTAGCAATTTGCAAAGCTGTCTAAAATCTGACATGTCTTAACCACACCTATTTTTCTGCAAATGCATCGTTCGTTCTGTCCCCCTTCCTTCACCACAGTTCCCATCTTTTCAAGTCACTATCTTTGGGTATCATTCATAATTCCCCTAACTACTCGGGCTTCTGCTTACCACATCTCTACTTACTGGTCTTTCAGGGTTTGATTCCCTATGTGATGTCCCTGTCTGGTTTTTGTACCACTTCATCTTTCCATCTGGTTCCTCTCATGCCTTAACTTCAAATATCTCCTTCTGTCCATGTTACTTTCATTACCACATTTACCTTCGAATCTTTCATGGAAATTTTCCCAGCAAATGGTTATTTAATTGAATCCAATGTAATGGCATTGACACTCCACATTCCGTATGCACTGTATGAAATGTCAGCTATAACTTCTGTGACCTTTTGCTATGAATGCTGGGTTGGTGAGACGTGGCCTCACATTAACCAGGAACAATGTGCACAATTCAGCCTAGGGACTGTGGTTCAATGGAATGCGACCACAGAACAGCACAGGAGGGGAGGATCAGCCATGGGTCTCCTAGTGACGTCATGGGCATGCGTGGTGCACAAAGCATCCCAGATAGGAAAACCACAGAGTACACATTTGCAAATACAGATGAGTAAATTTAGAAGAATTTTAAACAGTGGGATGCGATTCTATCATATGTGTATTGCTAGAACATTTTATAAAAGTTCATATGGACATCATCTGGATATGTCAAATAATAAAAGAAAAAAACCAAGTGTCCTTTAACTGGTGCACATCTGTTTCAGAGGAACATTTAAATGTGTGTGTTTTCAGTATTTCTTCCCATTCTTGTGATAAACATACTCTCAGACCAGTACTGAAAAGAGAAATAATACTAATAATAATGATAAGAAGAAGAATTCATGGCGAAAAATCTTCCTATATTCAGTAAGCAAAATTGACCAGAAACAAGATTTCAAAACAAAGCAACTTAGGTTCTATTCTTCAAATGCAAATAGGATTGGAAGGGAGATCAACATCCATCAGCCTGACTTAAAAGGGCAATTATTAAAATGAAAACAAAATATAAATAAAATTGGATTAAAGATAAAGTCACTAATAACAGAAAATAAATAATAAAATATGAACATAAATAATAAAAATAAATTAAGATAGGAATGTGACATAAAGACAAAAATATCCACTAAATTTATTTGGAAGAATAATTATGAATATAATTTTCAACCACAAGTAAATCTTTTCTTAAAAAAAGTCAATATAATATTATATGATCTAATGCATTCTATTAATCTGTTTAAATTTATTAATAGAATTTATCTTGCAAAAAATAGGAATAACTTTAAAAGATTATTTACAGGCTCCTTAATAAATTGAAAGCATTATTGAAAGCATATATATTGTCAATGATTATTCATGCTCATAAACAAGAAAAGAGACATATAGTTGGCCTGTTTAATTGGTTCCATTTGAATTAAGCTTCTGCTGTCAATTATATTACTGCCAAGATTTAGAGGGTTATTTTTTACATGATAATGATAACTTGATTAGAAAAATACAACTCAAATAATTCAATTCTGATTTAATATGAAGCCTTCAAACCCATTTGATAATTATTTTTACACTAGATCTAACATGGGTATATAGAGAAAATAAGAGGTAAATATTATTTCAAGAGTTTTTTTTTCCATCTCAAAGATTTAACTTATGAAATAAAAATGTTTTGTGAATGTATTGATAATTGGTTACCTGTGCAATATTTCTTTCTTTTCTCTGTGCCTTGAACTTCTCTGATGAGTTTTCTACTTTCTGCATATATCTAATTTATAACAATCAAGGCTATATCCCTTGGACATAAGGGCTTTCATTTTGAAGGCAAAGATTGTTTTTTGCAATTTTCTTATACTTTTTCAGTAAAGCCTTGGTCATATATTATTTTCAACACTTTAAATCAAAATGAATAGCCTCATCTTTGTAAGCATATGATCACCCTATGAGACAAGAGACACAAAAGATATTATTCTGCTTTGCCACATTCAAGGAGAAATGCTTTGCTTACAAACAGATTTGTATCTGAAGGAGAAGATGTAACAATGGAAAATATTTTGCCCTAGAAGAAGAATTTTGAGATGAATAGATTTCTCAGTAAGTGAATTAGCCCAGAGGTTAAGAGTGCTAAATACACTTCCACAGACAGGCTTCAGTTTCCACACCAGAAAAGATGCTTGAGAATATCCTCAAATGTCACACATTTCAAGATTTTATGCATAATTCTGATGAAGGCAACCACAGGAAGCAGTAGATATAATTTATAGGAGAAAAACAGCAAGAAAGACTGAGACAGTACCTTAAACACAACCAAATGCATCACCTACCAGTACAATAAAAATTCAAGGTAACCCAATCCTTGAGCCTGGAAGCCTCACTGACTGAGCTCCAATGTCACTTTGAGATTTGATGGGAGATCCTTTCTTAAATGTCATATGAGCTCAAGAGACTGTGTAGTTTTAAAGGAACAAATTCAAATGAACAAATTAAATACAAAAAGAGTAATATGCCACACATTTTATCTTTATTAATTATTAATACTAAGATTAGAAAAGAAAGGACAGAGTCTGTTTAGCATATTAATTAGTCTTTCCCCCCACTATTTTTCTCTGTTAAAGTGAACGTTTGAAGCAATTCAAAGGGAAATGCGTATCAGTAGAATATTATGTGCAAATGGAAACTGAATATAAAATATGAAAATACAAAGATGGATCAATAAGATGGATAGGAATAGAAAGATGAGAAGGAGGAGGGGGAGTAGGAAGAGGAGGAGGAGCAAGAGGAAGAAAAGGAAGAGGAGGAGAAGAAAGAAGGTAAGACCAGATTCCAAGTTCAGTGACTTAAGTCTCATTTTAGCTAAATGAGATGCAGACATCTGGAGGAATGATTTTGAGGCCAGACTGTGGGAAGAAAAAGCTCACAAAACTCCATTTCATCAAATACAGGCACACATTTTCTCATCTCATGTATATTGGTAAGCACAAATAGGGGCATCATGGCATTGATTGACCAGGGCATTTTTGAGACCACCTCAAAAACAAATCAACAACAACAACAACAAACCTATACAGGCAGGCAGAGTGGCTCAATAGAACACCTGCATAGAAAGCACAAGATCCTGATTAAAATCCCTTGGGGTCAAGGGGTGGCCTCCTGACATTCAGTAATAAATAGTCCAAAGAACTGGGTCAATTTGATACCATCAGACAGGAAATTTTCTTCCATTCATTTTAGAGATACTTATCTCCAGACAAGCAAACAAAAAGCCTACTTAAAGTCAGTAATAATTACACTTTTATCTGAGTGATTTTTAAAATCACAGTAAAAAAATTTTAACAAGTATACAGTAGCTGTATATGAATTAGTACATGATTTTCATAGAGGTTCTTCCCCAATGTTGTGATTTATTACTAAAGAATATAGGACTAACATTACTCAGAAAAATCATGCTTTTAATAAAAGATGAAACTAGGATCCAAATTGATGTCATTAGACTTCAAAAGTGGTTTTTAAACCACTGGATTCCACCCACAACAGCACCAGTTCTCTAGAATAATAGCTTCTTAGTGTCTGTTAGATAGTTCAGGTCCTTTCCACTGCAAAAGTGGTAAGCAAGTATACCTGGACAAGTCCTGGCTTACAGACAGCCATGTCACACTAGGGCCCTCAAGAGCTGATGACATGTAGATTTCTTAGGGACACTATAATACAAATAATAGAAAAATAGAAATAATGGCTTCAGGGAGAGAGAGATTAAGAATGGTGAAAATGAATCTTTAACAAGGTATGTTAGTTTGTTCCTTATCCAGAAAAAAAGACAGTGTTAGATGTTTATGACAGGTAATGCTTATCATACACACAAGTATATGAAGATCATGGGGAAAATGGAATAGCTAGCCTATTTTATAATCCAGTCTACATGAAACAGCACAAGTTAACACCAAGGTGTTAACTGAAGATGTGTTTGCTGAGAATTGGATATGTGAGAGAAAGGAAAACCACGAGGGGGCAATGATAATGTCTTTACTCTCCAGTCTCATTACTTTTGGCCATATAAAAATGGTAACTTATTCCCAATGAATCCTCCTGTGCTTCTGAATACACTATTAAAAGTTCACACAAGAAATGTGTTCAGTGTTTCTGTACCATGTTTTACTCATCAAGAACAAGGCCATCTAAGTGCTATTTAAAACATGTGGAATGATGAAATAAGGCAGAAAGAAAGAATAAGATAATGAAACCTGCCTTATATAAGTTTGAAAATGGTTTAGAAATTCAGAGTTCAAAAAATCCATGTATCAAAGTCGGATGTGTCTTTAAATACCTGAGAAAACCAAGATGCGTAAAATTAATTACAATTTTAGAGTGACCATATTTGAAATATTTACTTTTTATAGCTTGCATTATGGATCATCTGTTGTTTTCTTGTTTAAATTTACTTCTGTAATATATTATTTGTTAAAGTTTACCAAGAAAAAGCATATTATATTCTACTTCTCTGTATTCTAATCTGATATATCTTTCTTTTGTCAAAGATGAAAGCAAATATTCATATTCCATAGTAACTGTATTAACCACAGTTAATGTCTACAAAGGGGGCTGTAGCTGGGACTAGATCATATCTCCAGATGGAGATATATCACCTATAGCATGATATGAAGAAGTTCCAAAACTGTCCCCACACTCCCACATATCCACTCACCTGGCCAGAAAAGACAACCCTGACTCAGTCCATTTTTTTTAATTTATGTAAGAGATGCATTGTCTAGTATTAGAATGTACAGATGTGGTGTGGGTTGAGAACAAGAAATTAAAATTACTATTGGCCTGCCCACGTTAAAAGAGTCATCTCAGTAAGAGACATCAAGGCCTTTCTGTTCATCAAGAGGGGAAAAAACATAACAGAAAAAAAAAACGATATGAGAGGAAAGGCACCATTTGTAATAGCAGGGTAAGTCTTCTGAGTGAATTTTATTGTCTAAGAAATGATGAGAAGAAAACACAGACAAAAAAAATTGTAACCTGCCTACTGCTGATGGCAAAATTTCTATCAGAGGCCAAAGTGTAGGGTGTTCTGTATTTAGGCATATTAAACATTGCCTGTAATCAAGTCATATAAGGGCGGAAAAAGAGGAACTGCCTTTGCAATATAGCTCAGAAAGGGGTTTTGAAATAATACATAGACTAGAGCATGGAGACAGAGGTAGAGACAATTATAATATGCCAAACGAGAAAGGATATCAATGTTTGTGAAGTTATGCACCTTCTATCTGGTGAATATAATGTACCCCTTCTATTAATCACAACAAAAATTTAAAAAATTAAAAAAAAAACGTTAAATACCACTCTAAGGGGAAAGACGATTGTATTAGCAAGATAAGGGGGAGCGCTGCATAGTGGATGTTTGTCCCTATTGCAGTGATGATTTTAAGCCTCACATTTGTTTTTACTTGAATTATCAATTACCAACTATTTGATCTTCTTATTATCAAATCTATGCAGATAACAATTAATAGGACACAGAGAAATAGATCAGTGCTATTTCTCATGAACAAATATGTAATTCACAAGATTTGTTTTTTTCAAAATGTGTTAAGTAGTAAAATTCTAACTATCAATATCAAAAGTCCCAGTGGGTTCCAATGCCAGATTGTAAGATATTGTGTTTATTCTTAACTTAAATTCCTTTTCCTCAAAGAATAATAGAAGAACACTATTTCTCATAGAGACTAATAAGGGCTGAAATATGAAGGGAAGCCTGGAAAGAGAATTAACCTGCAGGTAGGCCTTATTAATGGCATAATCTTTATCCTAGATTACATCAAATAAAAAAGTGGGCTAAGTTTAAGATGATTTTACTGTACACTTGTTTAAATTTCATTTTTAATGCTTCTTTTAAAAAGATATTCATGACGACTTACTTTTTTTTCATCATTACATATACTAAATTATCCCTGGTTTGTATCGTGGAGTTGGAATATTTTCTTCTGTTGCTTTGTGGAGTATCTTCTAAAATTTTACAATGTAAGTTAATGCCAAAATAGTGATAACTGTATTATCTCATATACAGGTTAAGATCCAAGTAAAATATTTGAGGTAATTGTGATTATAACAGCATCCAAAATGGTATTTTCAAGGAAAATTTGAATAAAAAATCCAACACAAACTTTAAAATCTAACCAACCATAACACTGCAGATTACCTGGAGTCCAGTTAAGGATGACAAATGAATCCTTGACAGGTTTCAATTCCAATTCTATTTGTTAGAATAGCCCATTAGTACTGAAGATGAAATGGCCAGAATTTAAGCAATATCAAAGCATTTTATGATTATATGAGTAGTGTGAAAACTGTTACTCAACTGTCAACTGCTGCAGGTTGATCACTCATAGTGCATCACCTCTCTATCTGTTATTATCTATATGTCATGATGGACATCAACCACAGCTAGCAGATGATATGAACTCTGTATTTCAAGTGTCAGTCACATACAAAATCAGGGAAATCAGTTACTACTACTGCTATAGTTTTTGCTGTCCACAGATCTTAATATTAAAATAAGAGCTAAAAGCCTTTGGAGATGTATGTTTTTCAGTAAAAGTTATGCTCTATTTAAGTGCACATCTGTTCAATCTTCCATAATATGGATTGTTTCTTGAAAAGTAAATGATATATACTTGACATTTATCATTATCCTTAGTTATTCTTCATGTCATGCTTATTTTAAAGGTGTGGAAAACCCTTAAAGTTACAAAATAGAAAATAAAATTTAAACTGTGTTTACAATGCCAGTGATACAAAGACATTGGTATTTGTATAACTGACATCCGAAAAACAAAAAACTTAATTGAATATTATGTTGTGTTCAGTAAAAATAATTATTTTTTAAAACAAAAATATCACATTTAAAAGGCAATCTCAGATTTACTAATACTCCTAAATTAAATTAACCTTACCTTACTACATAAGCAAATATATAGTTTTAATTTTTAATTTTAACTTTATTCAGAATTTTGAATATATTTGCCTTAATATATAATCATCAGCTGTTCAATGCATACAAAATTATAATTGTTTTTTAATTATTGACAAAATAGATTTTAAAATTTGGATCAAACTCCAATCCACATAAACACACCACCACCATACACACAGATAAGCATGCCTGGATAGCCATAAGGCAAAATGCCATTAAATTCTGGATAATGAATCAAGAGGGGTATCAATCATAAGACCCAGGTATCATAACTGTTCACTTGATGATAATGTAAATAAATAATTATTTTGTATGATTTAGTTTAACATGTTTGCCTAGGATATTTATGATACATCCATTATTATATTTTGGTATGGGCAAACTTCTACCAAAAAGTGTCTTTTCCTGCATATCATCATATATAATAGAATGTCCTATTCCTTAGAAAGCAGAGATGATGAAATACATACATTTTGGTTCAGGTTTTTACTAAGGAATATAATGGATGCAATTCTTCTGCGTTCATATATATATACATAGATAACTGTGTCTCTTTTTATATTTACTACTAGTGAGATTAGGAGAAAATTTATCTTTCCATTGTTTAAAATAAACACATTTCTCAAACATTTACTTATTTAAAGATCTCAGAATTAAGAGTACTGACCGAACTTTGGGAATACGAAAAATTTTGCAAGCACTATTTGCAACATAATTTTAAGACTTAAATTATTATGTATATTAAGCACATTTTGAGAAGAGCCTCATGATAGAGAAAGTATATGAAGAATTATGTTTTATTTTCTATCCTTCCTTTTGCACAAAAATGAGAAAACTTTAGACTTAAATAAGAGAAGGGCTGCATCTGCATTTAACATATGTTATGGAGCTCAAGAGTTCTGTTCTCTGACTGTTTCACTAACATTCAGAAAGACTGGTTTACAAATACTTTTTGAATATCCAGGAAAAGAAAAAGTGAAGCAAGTTGTATTTACAGTCCTTTCCTTTTACTAAGCTGGACAGTAGCAATTGAAGAAATAGTTGCATGACAAAAATGAATGGAAGAAAACAGTCAAACAAGATCTTTCCCAGCGGCTATTGTGTAGCAGTTGTGTACTAATTTAGTAATTCTTTTTTTTTTCTCTATTGCAGGCATTACTCTCATTTATTCGCAAGTGCATTTATTTCTATCAGCCTATTTTTAAGTGATGGTGCAATTTTGGTTAATTTTATCTGAATTGTTATGTTTATTCGTGGTTTCTACATTTTAGCCAATATTTAGCATTTCAAGTAGAATTGGTTTGATGTCAGCTATTTTATTTTGATTTTAGACTGACCTTCGCAAGCCTAGTGTCTCACGGCTCACTAGCGTGATTATGTGTGTGGATGTTGTGTTTGCCCCTACCATTTTCCATATGCTCTGCCTCACCAACACTGCCATCCGGCGTGGTCCTTTCATAGTTGTCCTCTGGGAGTGGAAGGGCACCCAGTCTTGGCCCTGATGAACTCTTACTGCTTGGTGTTTCGGACTCCTCCAGCCCGCTGTCATAGCAACTCTGCAGTGACCCTTGATGTGGGTCCTGAGGCTGACTCACAACAGAAAACGTCACTCTACGAAAAGGCTGTAAAAGAAAAGATTCTGAATGTCACTAGAATGTAAGATTGTAAACGATCTCATTTTTTTAAACAAAAAAAAAAACACAATTCACATACATTAATGTTTACTTTAAGAAAACTACTGCATTACGAAATGGTTAGACATGTTGAAATCTCTGGAAAACTAAATACGCTTGAACACGATGCTCGAACAAGAGCTTTCTGTTGGAAAATGGGATGTTCCCTTTCTGAACAGTCATTTCACCAAAACATGCATCTAAGTCTGAAATGCTACTTCCACATATTCAACTTTTTACTATTTATGATACCTTATGCTTTTCACAAATTAAGCTTCATAATAAAAATGGTCAGTGATTGAGGAAGGCAATAAATATTGAACTCATTATTTTAAAAGGGAAACCATTGAAAAAGGGTTCTTTCAAATTAAACAACACATTAAAATAAAATCTACATGACAGTAATCTTTAAAACTGCGACCACTGTCACTTGATTTAACTATTAGAATTAAACCTAAAAAGTAAGAAAGTGGATACGAACATATTCGTATTTCACCCCTAAAACATAGTATCTGTCTGAAAGGGTAAAATAAATGGATGTTTCTTTAATTGACAAATGGGAAAAATGTTTAATTGATGACTAATTTCTCATTCAAAAACAATGAACTCATGTGCAGCTTTTATTTTGTACTCTCAAAATACAGCAAACAGTCACTAGTGGATTAAACCTTTAATTATAGCTTCTCAGTAGTTTAAGATCTGGAAAGATCATGGTTCAAAGCCAACCTTGGGCAGAAAAGTTTGTTAGCCTCTATTAGCAAAATAATAAAACCTATGGCTGAAAGTGTGGCTCATAGGTTAGAGTGACAGCCTATCAAGTGTGTGAGGCCCTGAAGTCAAACTAGAATGCAACAAAAGAAGTAAATAAACAACAGCAAAGTACTAAGTGGAACTCATTATTTGTTACCATATTGACATTATTAGTTCGAGTAAATATTGACTGGGTAAAATATGTACAGATTACATTAACTACATAACAAAATTATAGAAATTCAGGCTTGTTCAGAAAATAATGAACACAATAAAATAACAGTGCTATGTACAAACAATAATTTGTAAAAGTGTCTGGTAATGTCTATTGAGCTTTCCATGGAAAATAGTTTGATATATTAAGTACTGATATGAATTGGCAAATATGTGCTGTAACTTATATATACATAAGCTGTAACTTATGTTGGTCCTTCCCACTAAAGAAGTTTAAAATCAATGTTACCAAGAAACACTGTAAACAATCTTTTCTTTTGTACTTTTATACCCTGGAGATTAGTGGTGAAACCATTAGTCATAACCAAAGCCAATAAAAATGTTGAAGTATAAAGATTATATGCATGTGTTAGGTAATTCATAGGAAAGTTAAGAATAATTGTGGTTTTTCATATATATATATGAAATATATATATGTATACATATATATATATATTAGTTTTGCTGAAGACAAACACATGCCTCCACAAATCTTCCCGTTATTTTTCTTTAGGTAGTAGATGATCAGAAGACATGAAATAAAAACACTCCACATTATTGGTTAGTCCCCAGTGTACTTATCTGAAGTATATACAAAATCTTTACAAGTCCTCTTTTATCCTAGTTCAAAATCAAGCTATTAAAAGGTGACTTTGAATGCGTGCTGGAGTGGGGAGGATAGGTCTTCCTGTTCCCTTTCTGATGGTATTTCAATGAACTGAGAGAGTGGTATTGGAAAAGTAATAAAGTATTTATGGTATGAAGAGCACACAGCACAAGCCAAAATTTACCATCAATGTACGATCACTCTGTGCTTATTTCAGCAATGATTTCATATTTGTTTTTGTAGTATGAATATAATATACTGTACATCCAATTAAATACAGCAATCAGTTTGCCAGGTGTGGTGCTATACCACTGTGTTTCCAGTACTGAGGAGCATTGGGAGTTATGGGACATTTCTGAGACACATTGAGTTTCTGTCTTGAAAAATGAAAGAAAAAAGGAAGAATGAGAAGGAAGATAGGCAGGAAGGCAGGAAGGCAGGCAGGAAAGGAAGGAAGGAAGGAAGGGAGGGAGGGAGGGAGGGAGGGAGGGAGGTGGGAGGGAGGGAGGGAGAGAGGGAAGGAAGGGTAGGGAAGGGAGGGGAAGGGAAGGGAAGGAGGGAGGAGATAAATCAATTCATATTTATCATGTTTTATCTATTATATGCACATTTTGCCCTTCCCACCCCCCATTTGGCAACTCCAGATCAATGTTAACTCTCCGTGTGGTTGATGTCTTTGGTGTCTTCATGGAAATGAGATCACTCAAACTCTCTTAAAGCCACATTGTTCTGTCTATGAAAGATACTCAGCAAGTACTACTGAACAATGGAATTTTAATGATAATGGTGAATTCAGGCAGGGATCCAAAGACCAGATCAAAGGATACAGATAGAAAGATATGCGGCATAATGAAAACCACCAAATGCTGTTTATGAAAGTGAGGAAGACGGAACAAAGGAATGGGAATATGAATATGGGAGTGAATTTGCTCAAAGTATACTGTGTACATGTCTGGAAATACAACAGTGAAAGCCCTTCATATTAAAAGTGTATGTCAATTTGAAAACAAAATGATGAAAACAGAAAATTCATAGCAATGGATTAAAAGTAAGTATAACAAAGGAGAATGAAATATTTTTAATTCTGTTTTAATGACATCCAAATGTTTTAGGATCACAAAAGAGAAAAGCTCAGAGCGAACACAGAAATGCAGGAATATATCAACATTATGAGAAGAACAGCTAAATAGAAAATTATGAGAAACTTTGCTTCATTTTGATATAAAGACTGAATGCAGGGTGACATTTGGGTGAGGGTGGTAACTCAAAATGTGTGCTTAAATGCTTCTTCCAGCAAAAGTCATGACAAAGTAATAAAGAAGCAGACTATAAACTAGAATTTTAATGAAAGTGCCAAAGAAAAAATGATCTTTTTTTTTTCTGAGACAAATTACATAGCTTTTTATTTTGGGCTATCTGATGGAAGAGTATTTATTTTCTTTAAAAAAAAGTCTAAAAAGTCTTAGAAATAATAAACTTTATAAATTAAAAAGAGAATATAAAATGATCATTTTTTATAGAAGATTATACGGTCACCACTATGAACTCAGGCTTTTTATTTTGTTGACTTCTCGTGCTTTTATATTTGTGCATACTTTAATTAACCTAAAGTATTTTAGAATTCTAACATCAATTTATTTAGAGGTACTGAAAATCTTTGAGTCTTCATTTTTTTTTTTTTTGCTTAAACCATCTCTACAATGGCAAGCACCAATGGCTCATATCTATAATTCTATCTACTCAGGAAGCTGAGATCTGAAGGTAATAATTCAAAGCCAGCTTGGAATGGA
Organism: Megascapheus bottae; assembly: GCF_031878675.1. NCBI lineage: Eukaryota > Metazoa > Chordata > Mammalia > Rodentia > Geomyidae > Megascapheus > Megascapheus bottae. The sequence goes on from NC_143521.1 coordinate 43,197,006, forward strand.
AAGTTCATGAAACTCTATTTCCAAAATAATGAGAGATAAAACACTAAAAAGCTAGGATTGGAACTGTGGCTCACGCGGCGATACTCTAGACTTGAGTAAACTAGAAAGCTTTTAGTTCAATGCCCAGCACCAGCACAAAAATAAATTAAAAGTTCGACTTACACACTGGGCGTGGTGGCTCATGTCTAATGCTAGCTACACAGGAGGCTGAGATCTGAGGATCAAGGTTCAAAGCCAGCCCAACAAAAAAGGACCTGAGATTCTTATCTCCAGTTAAGCACTAGAAAACGGGAAGTGGGGCTTGGCTCAAGGGTAGGGCAATAGCCTTGAGCTGCAGAGCTCAGGGATAAAGCCCAGGCCCAGAGTTCAAGCCCCATCACACACACACACACACACACACACACACACACACACACACACAAATAGTTCCACTTAGTGAAATATTGGATGAATTAAACCTGATTCTCAAGAACAACTGAAATAAACTTAAGCAATCGAGATCATCATTGATCATTTTTCTACGCCTGATAATATGCCAATATAATTCTACAATGCAATATTGTATTGTGTTGGGATACAATGAAGTAAACTTGTTCTAAGTTTGCCAAAGACAACCACTGAATTGTCACCTTGAATTTCCTCCCATATTATTAATATATGTTGATTCAAAAAAATAAAATTAACCCAAAATGTCAATAGCTATCCTTAGGGGGGAAAAAATGAGCTGGGTGTGGTGGGCATTGTGGCTCAAACCTGTAATCCTAGCTATTCAGGAGGCTGAGATCTGAGTATCGCCATTCAAAACCAGCCAAAGTACTACAATCAGTGAGACTTATCTCCAATTTACCGTCAAAAAACCGGAAGTGGCACTGTAGTTCCATGGGTAGGGCGGTAGCCTTGAGCTAAAGAGCTCAGGGACACTGCCAAGGCCCAGAATTCAAGTCCCATGACTGACAAAAATTAAAACAATGAATCAACACTCAAGGCATGACCTTGAATGCTACCCAGTTAATGAAGAAGCACAATGATAAAGAGAATCCTATTGTCCGGGGAAACGTGTGTATATGGATCAAAGGAAAGAAGCCGGACCAATAGGTCAACTAGTTCCCTCAGTGCCAACTACTGTTTCCAAGGAGAGATGCTAGATTGATGCAAAATTCTACCTAGAGACTTTTTTAAAAAAAATGCATGAGTATGCTTTCTTCCTTTACTTTCTGGCCCTGAAAATGTAAAATGATCTATGTAAAACAAGAAAGAAAAAAAAAAAAAAAAAAAACAAGGATCACATAGGAATTGGTCTCCCATACCTATGAAAGAAGAGGACCTACTAGAGCTTTAAACAAACCATGCAAGAAAATCTCAAACTATTCTTACCATTATGGTAGGGGATGTGAGAATTGTAAATAAACCAAGACCTTTATTTAAGTGAATGAATGATCAATTGAAAAAGACAAGGTCAATATGGTGAGTTAAAAACTCATGACAAGAGAAAAGAAAGGAAAAAGTTTGAGGGAAGACAAATAATTAAACTCTGTAGTGGTATTTACCTAGAGGAGTAGCTGAGAGATAGTGACTATTGTAAGAAAGTACGATGACATAATGCCTTTAAAGGAAATCTGACTAACTGGATTCAGCCATTAATTCATGTACTTCCCATTAGTTCTTAAATTTGGACACTATATTTCAAGGTTTAAACAATAATTCTATATTTTGCAGAAACCTGAAGCCTCATAGGACTATGAAAACAGACAAAATATAACATGCAATGAAAAGTCCAGTAAGATAGAGAATACAAAGGATTCTGTTAAATCTGAATCAGGAAATTTAAGTCAGGAATTGCAAAAGTTCAGGGATTGAGACCTCTAAAAGAAGTCTGATAGACAATATTTACATTCAAGGTTCCCAATTCTCATTATAAAATTAAGAATGATTTAATGTTTGTAAGCCAATCAGGTGCCACTAGCTCACATCTGTAATTCTAGCAACTAAGGAGGCTGAGATCTGAGGACTGAGGTTCAAAGCCAGCTCAGGCAGGAAAGTCTTTGAGACTCCAAAAGGCCAGTAGTAAAGCTGTGCACTCAAGTGGTAAAAGACTTAACTTGAGCACAAGAGCTCAGGGATAGTGATTAGACTTTGAGTTCAAGTCCTAGGACTGTCTACATACTCCTCTAAAAACAACTTTTGCAAACCAAGGGCTAAAACCATTGCCAAAAAGAAAGAAACACTAATATGATGGCAAGAATCAGTCATTAGAAAGTATGCTGACTACTATGTACTTAATCTGATTCACCAGTGAGGAGGTCACTAAAGCAAAATGGTGAAATATATGGAGTAAAAAACAGATGCAATATAAAGAAAGCAGGATGGTACAATTGTACAAGTGTGTGTGTGTACTAAAGCTTAAACCCAGGGCTTTCTGCATTCAGTTGTCATTTTCACCTGTGGCTGACACTACACTAGTACATGGTAGTTTTTCCTTAATTAATTTGAGACAGTAGTCTCACAGACTTGTCTGTCTTGGCTGGTTTCAATCTGTGATCATTACTTAACCTTTGAGTTAGATAGTATTATAGATGAGAGATATCAGTGCCTAACTACAAGTATGTTTTTTTCTTTAATTCTGCACAAGAAAGAAATAGGTACACATTCAGAGAAGAACTTTGATTCTTCTTTATATAAATTGGTTCTTTATATAACTATATTTTTGTCTTCATTGATACTAAAAGTTTGCTTTAAGCTAAATATGTAAGATTTAAACAAAAACAGATGCCCAACAACAGAAAATCTGAAAGAAAAAGGAAGAGTTCAATAATAAGAAGAAACTATCTAGAATTAAGAGAAGGGGGCAGAGAAAGCAGTCCTAATTCAGTATGCATCTTATGAAACTAAGAAGGGGAGATATTGGGACTGGAATGCAGCCAGTGGCAAAGTGCTTGCCTAGCAAGTGCAGCGTCCTGGGTTCGATCCCCGGTGCCAAAAAAGAAAAGACAAACAAAATACAGTTAAAAAATAGAAGGGGAGAGTCTGGATTGGACAGGATAGGAGAAAATAATGAAAGGAGTAACATTGATCAGAGTGCCCTGTACTTGTAACCTGATTTGTTAAATGGCAGCTCTTTTATACAATGACTTACAAACAATAAAATACTATATAAGAAAAACAAGTTACACTGAACGAACTTGTACAAGTCAAACACTAAAACGCATTGAGGATTTCACATATAATGAGAAAAGATGCACACTGGAAATAACAGCAATAAATATAGCAAAGATTCTATTCCAATAGACCCTACAGATTTTCTATGTGATCTTGGAGAAGTTAGCTGATCTGTGGTTCTTCTGCCTGAGGCTGAAGGATATGTAAAATAGACAACACTATCTATCCCTTAACCTAATTCCCTGAGAATTAATGAGATAGTTTATAAAAGAGCCTTAAGCTTCCTCAAAGACATATTCTGTAAAGATACTATACTTCAGGCTACAGCATATAACCAGAGAAAGCTCCTGTCATGTTTCAGGTTGTTTATTTTCTTAAAAGAAAAATATAGGGTTAGCTGAAGAATTCACAGACCTTCTATACAGAATTTCTAAAATCCATAGAAAATTTCAAACTGAATAATCCTACTAATATATTTCTTATGTTGTTCTAAGTATAGAGTATTTGCAAAACAAATATAGACATACAATAGCTCCTAAATATTTCAACCAATTTGATCTGGTCCTTCTCTGAACATGAATAATTTTGAGACTCAATTATTTTAAATAATGGAAAGACTTGGAAAGACTTTAATGGAAAGACTAGGAAAAAAATCATATTAAGTGAAGTAAGCCAGACCCATAGGAACATAGGCTCAGGGGTTGTAATAATTAGTACACATTTAGGACTCTCCTAGCAGAGAATTATAATAGCTCAAAACTTAGGTACAAAACTTAGGTCATATAGGATGAGACTAAATGAAATCATTTCTAGAATATGGTAACAAGAGCTTTATCTTGTGTAATTGTTGTTCTTAATGTACTAAGTTATTTCTCTTTTGTTGCCTTTTGCTTAATCTCATATTGTTACTATATCTGACTTTGTTACCTGTTATATTGTATATACTGTTATTTGTTTATTTGAAATAGGAAAGGGAAGGGGGGAAGCAAGAAGATTGGGAGGGGGTGAGGGGAGAGAAATGGGGACAAAAACGTGAGAAGAGGTATCACTGTGTGAGAAGTAATGCACCTTCTATCTGGCAAATGTAACTGTAACCCCTTTATACATTACCCCAACAATAAAAAAAAGAAAGGCTATTTTTTCGGTATTTTGTATGACACACTAGAGATGTTTACTTGATTGCACACACAAATATACAGCCTATTCAAATATCTAAGACACTGTGAAATTTATAGTTGAAGATGAACTAGTTAAGAAAGGGCCTTAGACTCAAAATCTGAGTAATCCCTAGCTGAAAGAATTCTATCAGCAATGATTTCATCCTACTAGAATTGTTATTGATAGTCTGCACTACTTATGTCATTTAACTCTATTTTCTGCAAATCTAGAGATCAAGTAAGAGGTAAGCAAAGGTTCTAATGGGTGCTTCTATCCTATCTTCCATTCTTTGCTGGAAAAATTGTTGAGTTCACGGGGCTGGAAGAGATGGTTATAATTAACATTTTCATATACAATGAATTTCAAAGACATATAGCTAATAAAGATTTATTAAGTTGAGTACTGGGGTTTGTAAAATGAAACATAATCCAATGTATGTGTTTGCATTTAATCATTTTATTCCAGATTCTAAACCCAGAGTGTTAGTAAATTTGAGGTCAAGAGAAAGACAGCCTGCTAAGATAAGGAGAGAAATTAGAATGTAACAGAAAGAAAATTGCATTCTAATACCATTTGTCAGGCTTTCTGAAGAGACAGCATGGTTGAACACTCAATTCATCATTTATTTTTTTGTGTGAAATTCCATTATTGATGTAAAAATCTCACTGTAAAACTTCATCTGGAGAGCATAGCAATTATAGAATATTGACTTGTTTTCTAAGCTCTACTGTAAGGCAAATGACCAGCTGAAAGATCAAAGGAAGTTAAATACAATAAATGCCAAATTCACTAAAGGACTAAAGGAATTTCCTAAAAAGTTGCCTCCCTGAAGATTTCATCACAGGTTTTGTGGCATCACTTTTTACTTTATTGTGAAGATTAATTTAAAAAATAGTGCAGGGATCAGGAGTTTGGCCTAGCAGTTGAGTGCTTGCCTAGCATGCACAAGACCCAGGTTCCATTCCTCAGTACCATATACATAGGAAAAGCCAGAAGTGGTGCTGAGACTCAAATGGTAGAGCTCTAGCCTTGAAAAAGCCCAATAACAGTGCTCAGGCCCTGAGTTCAGTCCCCAGGACTGGCAAAATAAATAAATAAATAAATAATAGTGTAATTGTTAGAGATACTTATATTCCATTCTTCCCCCTTTTCAAATATTGTTATAATAATATGGTCTATTTACAATTTGCACACGTAAGGAAATTAATTTTGAAAATAATATTACTTTATTTCATAATATATTATGATTATATTATCGTACTTTATTGTACTTTATTTTCATAATATAGTCATTTGCCATATCAATATTCTATCTAACAGTGTTTTCTATCAAAAATGTGAGAAAATTAATTTAGTTTCCAGGAAGAGCAGTAGAGAAGAAACAGGTGTACTTCAAACACCTGAATAACAGTAAAACCTTTACTGTCACTCTCTGTGCATTGCTTGACTGACTATAAAGTATCCAAAATACCTTAAAATCAAATATTGTACAGTATCCTTGATACAAAATATTCAAATAAATATTTAAAACATTTGCTCTAGAAAAATGTTTCAAGAATTTAGAGCCTACACATTTTTTCTTTCCATAGAGCAGTAGTCAATTCTAAAGAAAGAAAAATAAAGACCCATGTTATACAATTACAAAGTGCTTAAGGTGGAAGAAAGCATATAACTGGACCAGGAGTGCATTTGGCCTTAGAATTTCCTTTTATACCTAGTGACAATATCTTTGTCAGGATTTTATTTTGCAAGAGGCTAAGACCCAAAGGATGACATCTGTTGGAAAAAAAAAAAAAAAACCTTAGGTTATTTTTTTCCCTTGTTTAATACTGCTGTGTCTAACCCACAAGTTTATTGGGAACTTTAAATCTGCACCTTCCTTTCTAGCTTCAGTAGTTTCTCCATAAATCGTCTCCTTATCTGCAACTCGCATACAGCTGTCTCAGTCACATCAATTATTTCTGAATGGGCTTGAAAAGGCTTTTTTATTTTTTCCAATTCACTTAGTTATGTCCATCAAACAGACTTCTAATGACTCTCTTTGTCAGTCATAAAGCACTGAAAGAGTCATGGAAGAGACCCATTGCTCTATTAGGAGGAGCACCACATTTTATTTTTAAAGAGCTTTCTAATGCCAGATCTTTCCTTGCAAGCTAGTGAACATGTACTTGATGAATCTGCAAGCATTCCCAGACAGGGTGAGTGCTACTAAGCAAACATAGCTAGGATTCCACAGTGAGTCCCTTGCCGGACAATTGGCAGAACCCTCAAACAAACTTTAATCACGTCTTTAAACTTGTTAAGAGCATCTCTCTTGACTAAAGTCTTAAAGATGTCTCCATACTTCAAACCACCTCTCTCTCTTTCATGTCAACAATAGATGAAAGGATGTTATGAAGAAACATGCTGAAACACTTGGGCTAGTTAATTAAAACTCTCAGTTAGAGGAAGAGCAGTGAAGTAACTATCTCTTTTGACTACTGTGCAGTTGCCTAACTGAAAGAAGGAATGCAAGTGATCATTTATAATTCTTAATCCTGAACATCATGAATTGTTTGTCACAAAAGACCTATATTAAAAGGGTTGCAGGAATGTGCTCTAAACTTCCCTTATGTTGTCATTTCCCCTCCTGCCAACACTGCATCATGTTTACATTCTGATTTTGAAAATGAGAAAAAAAAAACATAAGAAATTTTAGTATGCAACTATTGTAGGGATCTAGATAACCAAAAAAAAAAAAGAAAAGAAATATTTGCTTATTGGAGTATTTTTCTTTCTTCTCAATACTCCAATATATGCAAACATTTTCTTGTGAAAAAGTTTTCTTCAAAAACAAAGATATGGTATTCTAACATATAAATTCTTGATTCTTTATATGAGAGACATGACTGTTTGTTCTATAGTTTACTATCGCTTATGGTTTTCTTTTAAACCCAGTCCAGGATATGACTAGTAGCTTTTGTAAAAAAATAAATGAATAAATAAATAAATGAAATTACATTACGTTAAGTTCTGGGAGTCACAACTACTCAGTTCTGCAGGTCTGATGTGAAAACAGCCACTGAACATATACACATACGTACACATACCAATGAATGCAGTTCAATGGACACAATCACGTTCTAGTAATTCTTTAGTAATGGAGTAAGAAATGATCCTTTCAGATAACATTCCCACTCCATGAAATGTTTTTTTAATTTTTCAGTATTTTCAAATATTAAAAAAATACCTCACCTGCCTAACACAATGTTATTCAACATTGGAAAGAGACATTATTGTTCAGCCTGTGGATTGCCTGGATTCTTTGTTTCAAAGACTTTTTACTAAGTCTTGGTTTGTTGAACCCCACTGGTTCACTAATAAATAGCATAAAAAATAAAATTATATAAGACTTGGTTAATTCTTTTCCATTTTTCATTTTTATTATGTAAATAAGATTTAAGTTGTATAAAAATGCTTTTTCCCTCCATGAAAGGTTCAGTTTAGAGTCTTATGTATTATGTTAGGCATTGACTAGATTTTCTTATGACAAAAAGTGAAAACAAAACAAAATGAATAAAAAGGCTGTAGATGCTCCATTCTTTTCTGTCAGCCTCTCACCTCCACAGCCAGAAAAAGCCACATGATATTCAGATTTGCACATCCCCAGACATGACTTCCTCCTGCGCAGATGCTTTCACCTTGCACAAGAATCCTTCCAAATAAAGACATACCAGATGCTGAGAGAATGCAGCACTCCTTAATTCATACCCCATCTTGTCGTGGTTCAGTGGTGAAATCAAACTAAACTTTTATATAGAAAATTTAAATGGTGTCCCTTATGTATCAGACACTCCGAAAAAGAGCTGAAATTTAGACACCGTGCACACACATTTACCTATATTAGTTTATATTCTTGTGGTTCTGGCACATAGATCACCATACGTTTGTAACAACCTTAATCAGATAAAAGATGTGTGATTCTTCCTATGTTGCATATAGAGACGTGGTGATTAAATGATCAGAACAAATTTGAATCCCATCCACACCATCCAGTAAAGACAAAACACCTAATGATCTTTTAAGCTATCCTTTCTAAGACTGAAAACAAAATAGGCATACACATTCTCATTAGTAAAAGGAGTTCAGTGACCACCACTTTGGACTACTACCTCATTTAAATGAGCTAGAAGTTTTATAGAAAACATGTTTTATGGAAACCTTAGTAAGGTTGTAGGATGAGAATGCTTGCCTTCCATAACCTGTAGCATCATTTATTACTTAGCATGTCAATAGATATGGTAGCAGATGCTATCATTGTTCATAATAGTACACATACCAGATGGATTCCAAAAGTTAAAAATCAATCTGATGTCACTAAAAATATGTGTGGATAAGTGTTAGGGATTTAAGATTAGAAAATATTATAAGGAAATGCATAGTCTATTGTCATATTGAGTTTAGGAAAATTATTTTACCTATCTAAACTTCCATTCCTGTAAAATTAAAACAATATTTTTATAATAATTAGAACAATAATATTAAGCTTAAAGACTTCATATCTGAATTATTTTGTGAATTACCTAAAATACCTCCTGTACCCTTGAATATATACAGATTAAATATGTATAAAGTGTCTTAAAGTGAAATGAAGCCTTCTTGTGCTGTTTCTTTTGTTTACATTTTCCTCTTTTCCATGTAACAATAAGGGGAAGACAAGAATCTGAATGTGGAATTCATAATCAGATCATTCTATTGATACTGGCATGACATGGAGCATATTTTCCCTTAAAAGTTAAATTTAATCTTGATACATGATATTTTGTGGGACATAAACTAATCCCCACAATTTTTATATTATAACTAAAGCAATGAAACATGCCAAACTAATTTCTATTCCCTGTACACTTTCTAAAAAAACTTCACTTTGTTTCTCCCTAGTTAATCAATGAGATGCTTTGGTGAGGAAGTATACTTGCTTAATTCCTTAATTGGTAGACTCAATAAGCCTAACTGCTTTTCATTTTTATGCACAGTTGCTGAGAATTCCACAGATAGGTCATTCACTTGCGTGGTCTCTAACTTGTGTTTTCTCTTTAACTTATTCCTTCAACAATGGGTATCTTAAAACTATTGCTGACTGTAATTGGCTCAATTTTTAATACTCTCAAATGCAAACTTCAAATACAATATAAGAGCATTTTTCTATAATATCAAAATATTAGAAAGCATAGTTACTATCACACCGTTTATATCATTCTTCAACACTTATTAATGCTTTTGTTGTGATAAAATCATTTTACACCCTTGAGAGCTTTTCATCTCTATTATAAAGCACTCATCATCAGTGGTTATCTATTATACTTCTGTTTCAATGAGAGTATAATTACTATTAATTAACATATTTTGATATTTCTTTCACTATTGGAAATAATGTTTGCATATTGGGAGATGTACATTCAAGGACAGTCTCTGATATTTAGTATGAAATATAGGAAAATAATTAAGCATTGAGTTTTAGATGTTTTCCGTTAATGGAGTTATAGCAGATGGTAAGTAATTTCTTCCAGTTTTTATTTATTTAAACCACAATTGTTGTAAAATTGTAAGATGCTATGTATTTAACCAGTGAATAAATAATTAAAATCAATGATTTAGAAATAAATTTTGTTCATCCATTAAGAAATATTTTAGTCCTGCTTCATGACTTTGAAATTATTAATTCATCTTAGAGTACAGTTACACATCAAATACTCATCACAAATATTCATCACAAAAAATGATTAATCAAAGGCCTTAGTTAAGTAGGTTAATGAAAAAAGTTGTAAAGATGGGAAGATTTCCCATATATCATTGTAAAAATGAAAAACATTTCCACAAAACCCAGCACCAAGAAATACACTTTTCTAAATCTTCCTTTCCTCCTGCAACTACCTCTTTTGTGGTTCCCTTTGTGATATAACTCCACAAAGACAGTAAGAACACATTCATCGCTAAAATGTGTAATCCTACTAGCAGGGGTTAGAAGCCTGACAGGAAATGAAATGGTGAAAGCAGGCTGGTCCGCAAATGGGTTTCACTCCCTAATTCATTTGAGACCCATTCCCTTTTTTAAAGTCTTTCTGTATGCTTGCACTAGAAGAAAAGAAAACAGAAAGGAGTACTAGGTAAGGACAAGAAAATGTTGACAGACAATTAATGAGCAAAATACCACCTTCACAATGACATTCAATCCAACAAAAGTATGCACTTTGTGGCTACCACTGTGCCAGAAAATCTACATGTGGCAAATATAGTCATTAAACCCTGTGGGGCAAAGTGTGAATTAATCATTCCAAAGCGTTCACAAAATGCAAGCAAAGATTTGTTCTATTTCTTTTTCCACTTTGGCATTGTGCTAATCATCAACAGCTCAGTTCTCATGCTGCTCGGTTGTTTTGCATGGCAACACTACACTTCTATGAAGCTCCAGAAGCAGCTGAGTGAGATCAATAAACCTGTACGGTAATTGACACTGGTGGGAACCAATCTGCGCAGTTCCGGAAAGCGAAGCTGAAGAACCAAGAGGAACTCCAACAGGACTTTTCAGATGCGTAAGTACTAAAACACTAGTACAATGATAATAACCAAATGACAAAAATAAAACAGTTAAAAAATCTACTTCCTAAAAGTACTTAGAAGCCTACTGGGGTCAGTTCCTCCATACTGAAATGAATGTATGTATTTATATTTTTTCGTTCCCCTTCAACAGATGCTCTCTTTTCGTCTCCATTTATTTTTCCTCCCCTATTCTATCTTACACATTTCATCTAAACTGCACCTGGTGAAAAGTGCATACATTTGAAAAGTCTGGAGTCTTCCTATTCTATAGAAGGAAGGCATGTGTCCTCAAATGGCTTTCCCTGCTCTAGATGGATTCATGCTTCTGATAGACATCAAGCTGGACCTGTTTGGATTACATCTCTGAAGCATCACTTTGCATTTAATTGTTAAACATAATGGAACCTGATTTGCAGCCTCACTATCACACTAAGAACTCATTTCCTTGGCCAATGAACTTCTCTTGACATCCAGGCAATTTCTCTGGGTCCCCACAAGCTGATTTCATTGGACTTTTATGCACTCTGTTTCAAAAGAAAGCTAAACATTAGGAACAGTGAGAGAAGGGGGAAGTAGCTGAGAATGTTGAAAGGGGTGACATGGTTGAAGATGCATTGCATTCACAGTCTGCTTTGTTATAAAACAATTCCTTTGTACAGCTACTTCAAGATAATTTTTAATTAAAAATATGGAATGTAAAGAGAAAGGAAAACTATATTCAATGGCATGTATATACTTAATTGTATTCCTTAGCATGCATCAAATGATTTTAAGGAAACTAGTAAAAAGTGAAGCACTAGGGAGAAGAAGAAAAAGAAAAGGACGATCCCTTAACAGATTTTTAAATTTCTGCAATATGTGTTTCACGGTATATGTAAGAAAAAGTAAGGCTAATGTGTAGAATCAAGTTTATTATGCAAGTCTAAAATAAGGAAACGTGATCTCCTGGGACAGGAGATTCCCTCTGTAATCACTGCAGGCAGAGGGTTTCTTAAAGGAAGAAAGAGAAGGAACAGGGCCTCCCAGCGATACATTTGGCAAACTCTGTTCACCTTCCTTTCTTTTAAGTGTGAAGAAAGTGACACAGGCCAGGACAGCAAATGTTCTGAAAAAGATATGGAAGCCACATGAGTCAATTCTTCATGAGCTCCCCAAATGCATAGCACTCTGCGACCACCTCATTTTGGGCCCAGTGATACACTTTTTTTTTCTTTTTTATTTCTGTCATAAAAATCTGTAAAACAAACTTATTTGCATCGCTCTAAGTCATTATATCCTTGGTTTTGCATTACAGATCCAGAGAAAAGTTATAAGATGGGTCACAAGTACTGGTTGTAGGGGTGGAAGGAAAAACAAATATATTATTAGAATACTGTAAATATATATTAAAATATATTATGCATTAAAAATAAGATTTATCTTATTTTTGCATTTACTTTTCGTATCATACACTGAAAGAAGCAATAACAGCAAGTTCATCCAAACAATTACTGTTTCCTTATAAGGGAAAATGACTTCAAATTTGTATTTCAACTTTCTTTTTTTCAGATAACTAATATTACATTGGGAGAAATCCATCAACTTTCATATCAGAAAACCAGAATTTCTTTTCCTGACATCAACTATAAGTTTAAAAACCTTAGGCTACTACTTAACTTTGCAGAGCCATAATTCATCTTTTGTACAAAATAAATAATAATCCTTCAATTTTTAAAGGAAGAATGAGACCCATTTCATTATAAATGAAACAGATTGGCCTATAAATAATGGTGAAGTCAGTTCAGAATTATATCTATAAGCCAAATACTTTTTTTCAGAAATCTATTGAGGAAAAAAAAATCTTTACATTACACCAAAAGAAAAAATAAACAAGGAAAAAAAGAGATTAATGTTAAGGATACTGATGACAGTGACAATGATAGTGATGATGATGATGATGATGATGGTGATATTTGATGTTCGAGATAGCCTAATCTACACTAGAGAGACATCATAATTAGAGATTTAACTCTTAGTGTCCATGTTAGAGTTAATACCTTTTATTCATTACCTTATCTTTTTTTGTCCTACATTCATGAGTAAAGACTATTTGGAAGATGAGTTTCGTTTCATAAAAAAATCAAAATTCTCACAGAAGAAATATAAATTCACTGAATAAAGTGTTGGTATTTTGTGATTTTTTAAAGAAATGAGGAAACTGAGAGCCTGACTATAACCCAAGAAGTCAAAGGCAATGTGTGTGTATACATGTGTGCATGCTAGTACTGGGTCTTGAACTTAGAGCCTGCTTACTGTCCATGAGATTTTACTCACTGCTAATACTCCACAGCTCTAATGGAGTTATACATCCATTCTTTTTTTGTTGTTGTTGTTGGTAATTGGAGAAAAGAATTACATGGATTTCCAGGTCTGCCTTCAAACTGTAATCCTCAGATCTCAGCCTTCTTAAGATGTTAGGACTATAGTAGTTACTCCACTAGCTCTTAGCTAACGGTAACTCTTAATAGCTTGAACTAAAATGAAAGGACACACTTGGCTGTCTAGAGTTCAATTCTAGGCTACACTCCGATAATATAATCTTATCTATTCAATATATCATTCCAATAATTATTAAATGATCAAGTATATATGTAATATTGAAATGTATATTCAACTTTCAAACACATATTTATTTATATATGCATGTACACTCAGCACTATTGAAACAACCTGCTTCATTTACCATTGTTTTGAGAAAAATAGAATTCTTCTGTTTATGAAAAAGAGACATTTTTAAGTATGAGGTAGAAGTCCATAAGGTGAGACTACAACAATCATATTTTACTCCTATTGATATTTGATTTCCTAAGTCTATTTGTCTTTCATGCTTCAGACTTGTTGAACTAAATCTGAAATAAAATATTTTTCTTTCTTTATTTTCTCAAATTCATGCTTCTATTTAAAATTTCTGACAGTAAGTCCTGTGTTTACAGACTTTACCATGTATGCAACTTGCCTTTACTGTTACCTTACTTTTCATTTTAGAAGGGCTAAAATGGACAATTGGGTAAATGCCTAGTAGTGGAACTGCTGGGTCATAGAGGAGCTCTATGTTTAGCCTTTTGAGGAGCTGCCATACTGCTTTCCATAGTGGTTGAATGAGTTTGCACTCCCACCAATAGTGTAGTAGTGATCCCTCCTGGCCACATCCCCTCCAGCATCTGTTCTTATTAGATTTTTTGATCCTGGCCATTCTAACTGGAGTGAGGTGGAAGCTTAGAGTTGTTTTGATTTGCATTTCTTTTATTTTATTTTATTTTTTTTGCCAGTCCTGGGCTTGAGCTCAGGGCCTGAGCACTGTCCTTGGACTTTCTCAAGGCTAGAGCTCTACCACTTGAGCCTCAGCACCACTTCCGGCTTTTTTCTATGTATGTGGTACCAAGGAATCGAACCCGGATCTTCATGCATGCTAGGCAAGCACTTCAACCACTAGGCCAAACTCCAGGCCCATGATTTGCGTTTCTTTTATGACCAGAGATGTTGAGCATTTCTTCATGTGTCTATAGGCCATTTTTATTTCTTCCTTAGAGAAGTCTCTCTTTAAGTCTTTGGCCCAGCTTTTAATGGGATGGTTGTTACTTTGGAGATTAGTTTTGGAGTGATTCAAGTTTTTGAGCTGTTGATATATTTTAGATATGAGGCCTTTGTCCGTTCTTTGCCTAGTGAAGATCTTCTCCCATTCTGTAGGCTTCCTAATTAATTTCCTAGCTAGGACCTTTGCCCTACAAAAGCTCTGCAGTTTAATGCAGTCCCACTTATCCAGCCTTTCTCTGATTTGTTGTGATTTGTGGTCCTTATTAAGAAAGTTTCGACCTGTGCCAAAGAGGCCTAGTGTGTCTCCTATTCCTTCCTGTAAAGTTTTCAGTTGGCTTTTCCCTCGAGGTCTTTGATCCATTTGGAGTTAATTCTAGTGCAGGGTGACAAAGAAGGATCCAACTTTAGTTTTCTGCAGGTGCTTAACCAGTTCTCCCAGCACCACTTGTTGAAGAGGCTATCTTTCTTCGATTCTATTTTTTGTCCAGAAACAAGGACATACTAAATCCACTAGCACAACGATGTTCATTGCAGCACTATTTACCATAGCAAAGATATGGAACCAACCCAGATGTCCCTCAGTTGATGAGTGGATCAACAAGATGTGGTATTTGTACACAATGGAATTCTATACTGCTGTCAGAAAGAATGACATTGCCCCATTTGTTAGGAAATGGAAAGACATAGAAAAAATCATATTAAGTGAACTAAGCCAGATTCAAAGGAACATAGGCTCAGTGGTTTCCCTCATTTGTCATAATCAGTAGAAACCTTGGGCTCTCCTAGCAGAGATTTGCAATAGAGCAAAACCTTGATACATAAGGCCATATAGTATGAACGTAAATGAAAGGACATCCAGGATGTGAAAACAAAAGCCATATAATGAGTGATTGTTCTCCTTAATGTACTGTTATCTCTCATCTCTTTTGCTGTCCCTTGGTTATCTCATATTGTTTCAGTATCTCACTTTGTTATCTGATATATTGGACATATTTGTATTTGTTTATTTGAAATTGGATAGGGAAGGGGAGAAAACAAGATGAGGGGTGGGGTGGGGAGAGAAATGAGAAAGGGTATCAATGTATGTGAATTAATGCACCTCCTATCTGGTGAATATAATGTAACCCTTTTATTAATTACAATAAAAATATATGAAAAAAAGAGTTTCATAGATTTTTCTGCCTGGGCTGGTCTTGAACTACAATCCTCAGATTGCAGTCTCTTGAGTAAGTAGGATTACAGGCATGAGCTGCAAGCTCTGGGCCAAAAGATGAGCAGGGGCAGGGGTGGGGAGGGAAATGGGGACCATGACATGAGAAAGGGTATAAATGTTTGTGAAGTAATGCACCTTCTACATTCTTTCTGGTGAATATAATGTAACCCTTCTATTAATTACAATACAAAATATATGAAAAAAGAAGTGCTAAAATGATAGTACCTGTGAAATTTGTCATTTGTTAAATTTATTTTATCTCATTCAAGTATTTGATCATTGGTGTTTTCACTCTTAGGGTTTCATTTTATGCCTTACATGCATTATGTAATAGCATACAACACGATATGGTGGTACACACTAGCTATCTCAGATAGGAGGATGCTGAGTTCAAGTATAGTGTGCAAAGTTAGAGGTCTGTCTTAAAAACAAAATAGAAACAAAAGCATTGTGAACATTATACCTGTGGTGAGCAATTATAGGGCCCTAAGAACACACACACATACGCACACACACACAATGAAATAGTAAATAAAACATGAAAATATGTAATTATTATTTTGGGGGAACAGAGTAGCGTGGACTATTTTTTATTATCTTTTTTTTCCACTCTTGAAGCTTGAACTTGGAGTTGGCACACTGTCCCTGAGCTCTTTTAGTCACGGCTAGTGCTTTATCACTTTGAACAACAACTCTACTTCAGTTTTTTGAGTGGTTAACTGGAGATATGAGTCTCATAGAGACTTTCAAGGCTTGGTTGGCTTGGAACCACAATCCTCGGCTTTCTAAGTAGCTAGGATTACAGGCATGAGCCTGCTTACATTGGCAGGTTATGTATTTACTAAGGATAACATTTATATCTTCACTCAGTTTAACAGAGTTCTCTAAAACAGAAAATAGTAAAAGAAAATAGAAATATATGACTAAGAAGGAAATTTCATGTTAAAACAAGAAGTCAGGGGGAAGAGAAACTGTCTCAGTATCAGTTGGTAACTCGAGGCCGGCAATCCTCAGAATACATTGAAGAAAGGCAATGCTTTATTAATAATATAATTAATAAGATATGTTCATTTAACAATGCATAGTGGTATATTCTATCACTAATTGATTATTTGCTTCATGTCAATTCATTACTGGTCTAATTACCAAGACAGAATTATGGATACATACTGCTGTTATTTGTATTTAAAGGTGGGGTATCAATGCTTATGGTAGCAGCTTGTTCAAAATCTGACAGTGGCTAAATCACCTAAGAATCACTTCTTACTCTCAGGCAATGTTGTAGGCTTGACTGAACCATCATAAACAGTCACTGAGATTTTTGAATGTACCAGTAGGAGTACTGCTCTAACAGCCACTTAGCTTATTGAAAAATGAACGATAGTAGAATCTGAACCAAAAGAGAAAACTAGTCCTCTGGGGGAAAATATCAATTATTTTAATCAATGATAAGGATATTGCAATCATTCTTTATGCTGAAGAATTTAGGCATCCAAATTTGAGCCCTACCGGACATTCTCTGTTACATTTAAGTCAATTGTAAAGGAAAAGATTTGTAGTATACTTTTCATCATGTAAGCTTAAGCTATTTCTCCCTAAGTCCAATGAATCTTTCTACCTTGGTTTGCACAGATCAGCCGTTCTCTGGTTGCACATTTGAATTACCTGGGAAAGTAAAATAATGAAAGAAATAAAATAACATATTGATGCCTGGACTACACCCTAATATTATTTTGGGAAAGGGTTGAATATCCATGTCAGCAAGGTTGAAAATCCATTCTGATCCAAAAATAAAATGGGAAATCAGTCTAATTTAATCTGCTTTGGCTACTAGCATAATCTCTGTATAAGCCTAAGCAGTTCAGCATATTTGCTTATTCCTCTTTGTGGTTTTTGAGGCACAATTTCTGTTCCAAGGGTCTCAGTATGAATAGAGTTTGTTGAAAAATAGCTCAAATTTTTGGAAGCACATAATCTACATTTTGAAATCAATTTCAGGAAATCTTACATTCCCAAAAAGTGGCTTAGGTGTTTCTCTACACACACACACACACACACACACACACACACACACACACACACACACACATATAAATGTATTTTATTTTATGTAAGTATATTTGATGTGTTTATATTATGATGTATTTACATGTAATAAAACTTCCCATTCTTGGAAGTGTAATTTGTAGTTAAAAATCAGCTACACCTGGGATTTTATAGCAAAAATCCATTGAAACAAGTATTTCATTCTCATGAATTAATTTAAAATTCTTACCAAGAAGCTTGTAAAATGTGCTTTGCAACTGGTGAGACACTACTTTTCACCATATTATGGACACATATGACTGTGTTTTACTTAAGTTCCATATGGTTAAATACTAGTTCCTCCTTTAAGACTAAACACCCTTGACTACAATGTTATCACTAGGCAACATTATGCAGCATTTCTAAAACGCAGTTTTTACCCTTTCTCTGGCTTTGTTATCCTTATGTCATTGCTTTTCATACTTTTTCCAAACCTCAAATATTTTAAATTACTCTGCTGACAAACTGCATCCAAACTATCTAGGGAAATTCATCTTTCATTTTGTAACCTCCACACATTGATTTGCAAATACCCTTCTAGATGGCAGCTTGTTGCCTTCAGATCACACTTTGCATTAAGCTAATTAAAATTATCTGTGCCCTAAGAATGGTTCTCATGAGTGATATACATTTCAGGAACTGTTTTTACGAAGGTTGAGTGATCTTTGAAAAAGAAGATTAAGAAAGTGGATTGAACTCTGAATCTCAAGCCTTTCACTCCTTCAACAGGAAGATCAGTGGACTTGGAGTTTACAACTGAACTTTCCCATTTTAGTAGCAAATTCGATCTTTTTCTGGTTCCTTCCATTGTGATGTTATATGAGCTCATTTTGAAGCTCCAGATCAACCATCTTTTCACTGTCTATTACAAGCTCAGATAACTCCGCTAAGCTTCGGACATTCAGATTTGAGTTGTCTCTCTTCCTCCCCAGGGCTTCTCACCTTCCCATTCCTGTGTGTTCCCTCCTGCACACCTTAACACTGCATGACCTCACACATCCCTCACATGAGCTGATGTGTGACATTGTATTCAGATGAGTAAACTGAGGCCCCCAAAGGGTGAATTTCAGGCATAAATTTAAAACCCTTTTTCAGGTTTATTTGTTTTTCCTGTCTTGGAGATTGAACCCAGGGCCTCACGCTAGGTATGCACTCTACTACTTCTCCCCTGCAGCCCCTTCTTTGAAGTCTTAAACTGATCTCAGAGTTCCCATTAACAACAAGGAAGAAGTTTAAAAAAAAAATCTCTCAAATGCAATTTATGGCTATTTAGTTCATGCTGAGTTTTTCCCCCTGAGGCTACTTTTATGGTTAGAAAATAGGAACATGTTAAACCAATTTGACTGAACTCTGTTTTTTTTAATGTATATTTATCTTGCCACAAATTGGAAAACATAGCTTCTCAATTTTCTTATTAGGGTTCAACCACAAAATGTACCTTTGGGGAAAGG
Organism: Megascapheus bottae; assembly: GCF_031878675.1. NCBI lineage: Eukaryota > Metazoa > Chordata > Mammalia > Rodentia > Geomyidae > Megascapheus > Megascapheus bottae. Next base: position 43,216,221 of record NC_143521.1, read on the forward strand.
AGGCAACATTTCCAATGCACTCTGGAACTCTATCAGTAAAGTGGACCATTATAGAACTGAGAGCTGCTTAGCTATAAAAACATTTTCCATTATCGTCAAAGACTCACACATATTGTACTAATTGGCTAAAATTTGAAAAGATTTTTCAAATAAACACTGTGGCAATTTCACTAATAAGCCCAGGATATTACAGGAAAGTAAGCACAACTTATTCATTTGCATACAACATCGACCTATGTGATGATTACTCTCTATCATCAAGAATAAAATTACTGATTCACTTAGCTTCTGCAAAGGAATTTAAGAATCCTAGAACTCTAGCCTGATTCTAAAAGCGTATACCCAATGGAAATATAGCCAATGAATATCTATCTCTATTAAGTACCTACAACTAATTTTAAGGTGCTAATCTATTCTTTTTTTTTTTTCTTTTTTCTTTTTTTGATGAGTCATGGGGCTTGAACTCTGCCTGGGCACTGTCTCTGAGCCCTTCAGCTCAAGGCTACAGCCCTACCCTTGAGCCAAGCCCCACTTCCTGTTTTCTAGGGTTTAATTGGAAATAAGAGTCTCAGGTCCTTTTGTGCCCAGGCTGGCTTTGAACCTTGATCCTCAGATCTCAACCTCCTTAGTGGCTAGGATTACAGGCATGAGCCACACCTGATGGCACTGTTCTTTTATTGTAAGAATTATACAGATTCAGAATGGATTTATACTGTTAATTCCCTTTAAGTGAATCTAATAAACTTTCCATGAGCACTTAGTCATGGGTATGAAGTTACTATTTGCTTATAATTTAGTAAGTAATAATACTTAAAAATTGTTGATTAATGAAGTAGCAAATGAGAAGAGTGACTTACATTTCACAACATCAAGGTGCTTTGAATGTTTGCATTGAAAAAGGAGTTTAGGAAGCAATTTGCTGCTGTGAAAAAAGGCATGGCAGGGGGTACAAAGAAGTGTGAATTGTGTGGATAACATTTCAAAAATACTCAGGGATTTGTGTATGTGCAAATATATGTACAAATTGAAAAAAAATAGTTTTACTATGAGAAATAGTACATTTTTTAAGAAATCATTTTAAAACTTTAGCAGATTTTTCCACTGCTTCATTAAAATTTTCCACATCATCAGTCTGAATTAGAGTAGTTTTGTTGCGCCTAATAGGCTAAATTACTATTTAAATTGCTCATTATAGGTAACACTAAAAAGAATAAAAAGAACATTTTTTCCATTGTTGAGGCTTGTACCACATATACAAAGTACAGGATAACTCTTGGGGACATCTAGTTTTGTTGTTTTATCATTTATGGTGGGTTATATATAACCCAAAGGAGAGCAAGAATATTACAAAACTAGTGACAGCCAGATCAGCACTGGATTAACTATACAATGTAGCAAAAGTAACTCTACTTAATTGGGAGAAATAAAAATTCAACTAATAACGTTTGATGTTTATAATTTCACAGCAAGGATTTTCGTACCTATTCAACCCATATAACTAAACTGCATACTAGACACATTCCAGACATTATAAATTTAGAGCTCAAATGCAAATATAATTGGATTTTGCCAGAAGACTTTTATGCTAAAAGAAAGATAAAATGCCATTAGAATAGTGAATTATATCAAATTTGGAAAGAAACAGTCACCTGTGCAACTCCTTACAAAGTAGCTTATATAGAGAAAAGCAGGCTTGTTTATTGGACCCTTTGCCTATCTTCCCTACTGAACCTAGAGCTCCAGCTGAGGTGCGGAATGAGAGCATCAATTTATAGTTTTGAAATACTGATATTTCCTGTGAACAAAGTAGGTACTTTCATTTGCCATATTTGCTCCATTCTCTCATTTAGTATGCATGGATTTGTTGTTATGCCGTTTCTTTAGCATATAAAATAGTCTGACCAAGGTGATTTATAATGACATTATAACTGGGCCCTATTACTTGCAGCTATGGCCGTCCATGGCGTCCTATCATTTTATCACTAGCATAAAAGAATTGCCTAATCCCTGTGATCATTGGCAAGGCAAGAAAAGAACTGACAAAAGTACCGATCTGTTTCTACTCACAGAGTAAAATAAAGGCAGGGAAACAGGATTGACAGTGTTGCTATGACATGCTGAAGTTCTAACTCATCCCTTTAGAAATCACCTTACACAGACTAGTTCAAAGTACACCGTGTATTCTCACAGTTTGATTATTTAGAGTCTTCCTATCAAGCTGCCACCTGAAACATCATTCCTAATTTGGAGGTATGTTAGATGCTTTGACCGTTTCTGTTGCTTTGCATAGCTGAACTCATATGTCATGAGTGTGAAAGATCTAAGACAAGAAGCTATGGTAATGTGCAGCTGATTGTGGCCTGCATGTCATTCTTCCCAGTCTGAAAGATTCCCCAGAGCACTGGATTTTGTTTTCTTTTAAACCCTTGCCTGCTATTGGTGTGAAGTTGGTATTCATTATTTTTGCTGAAATCATCATGTTCTTCCTTAAAATGCAATTCAGATGAAAAGAAATGTAAAGAAAAGAAATATAAAATGATTTCCTGTAAGACTAGGAAATGAATCCATGACATGAAATTCTTTTTTAAAATTAGTAAAATAACATGGTAGAACAAATAAATTATTAACAATTATAAATGCAAAATCAAATGCTAGGGGCTGAATAAATGTTTCTTGTTCCTGGTACAATTCATATGATATGAATTGTTACTCTACTATTATAGGGAAGGAATCTGAGTTTCAGAGAAGTTGACTGACTTTTCAACAATCAAACCCACAATGACAAGCCAAATTCCACTTGGAGGAAGGGGATTAGATATTTTTTCCCTCCTAGCAAAAAAAATAACTGCATTTTTCTCATCAAACACTGTTCCGGATCAATGCTTCCACTGAAACATTACTTATTTGAATTAAAGTATGGGATTATAACTTCAAAATGTATACCTTCTTTTGGCAAATGAAACTGGCAACTACGTACCATAGTCTTGGACTCACCAAAACCTCACTCGACTCATCTGAGTTTCTTTAGACAGCTACCAAAACCACAAGCACTTGTAAGGATCACTCACTACTTCCTGGCAACAGAGGTAAGGTAGGTTTTCCTTATCAGTGCTGCACTTGATAGGATTTCCAAATAGAAGAGAATTGTTCTAGGGGTTGAGTATTCTGGAATGTTGAATAATATCTGCTAAGATGAAAATAAAATATCCTAGGCAGTTAATGAATCATTATCAAATAATTATGGGAAGACTGGAAGATTCTCTATCTAGTTCTCCTGGAGTTCTCATAGACATCTATCTGTCTAATGTCCTGTACTGGCACTCAAAAGCGCATGAATAGCTTCAGCCAAGGGTGATCTCTATATATAATATTGATCACACAAACCTTCAGCAACACAAGCTTGCCTTACATTTTCTAGACAGTTGATGTAACAGGCTCTGCCAGGTCTGTGCAAGCAATAAGGTCAGTTTTTCCTAGGGAGGACATTCATTCCTTCTATTGGTAGAATAAGTGATATATAGTATTTAAATAAAACTAAATCTTTGTTTGATATCCAAATGAAACCATTTTTTCTGAATGCATAGGTACATTATTTTTTGTCTAGTACTCAAACTCACTCCAAATGAGCCTTATCCAGAAGAGAGTGAATCTTTTAAATAATACAAAGAGCAAAAGCTGGGTGCAGCTCACGCCTGTAATCCTACCTACTCAGGAAGCTGAGATGTGAGGATCTCAGTTCAAAGCCAGCACGGGCACTAAAGTCCATGAGACCCTTATCTCCAGTTAACTACTAGAAAACTGGAAGTGGAACTGTGGTATCAGGGTAGGGTGTTGGCCTTTAGGTGAAGTGCCCAGAGTTCAAGCCCAGCAACCACCACCACCAACAACAACAAAATGCAAACAGCAAGTCAGTGCTGCAGGATTGCTATCTCACATACTTGTAAACCCAAACATGTCCAGAACTGAAAACAGCCTGTGAGTTGAGAAGTAACTCTGCCTTGTTATCACCATAAAAATATATTGAATATTTGGTTACTATGATATTTAAGGGTAGTCCAAGAGGAACATATGTGAGTATGTGTATTTGCATGTGTGTGTGTGTGTGTGTGTGTGTGTGTGCTTTGTATGAGGAAATGTAAATGTATCACTTTTCTCCTTCAAAGAGAAGTATGTCAAATTTTGGAAAGTAAAAATAAACCCATGTGTCCCAGGAATAATGACTCACACCTATAATTCTAGCTACTTAAGAGGGTCAGATTGACAGGATTGTAGTTTAGGTCAGTCAGAGCAAAATGCTGTTAGCCCTCATTTCAATTAATTAAAAAAATAAATGAGTAAATGCTGATAAGTGCCTGCTCTTGTTCTATGAGAGGTTGGAGGAAGTGATGTCCCCCGATGGGGTATCAATACATCCTATTTCTGGTAAAATAGGCATATTGTTTACCAGATCAAAAGATCAAGTTAACTTAGAAATCCAGTTTGTGATTAAAGATGAGTCAAATGAGAGCTAATAATTATAGGTCTCTCTTAATGCACACAGTATGTATGACACATAACTTTATGTGACCATAAGTGCTTTAATTTCTCATCCAGCCTTTATGGAACATTTGCTGTGAGCCTTTCCCTATCCTGAAGAACATTCTGTTCATGTTGTCTCATTATGGTTAATAATAAAGAGGTGCTCACTTAGCTGCTAAGCTACAGAATTGGAAAGATTGCATTTCCTGTTTTGTAACATCAGTTACTTCATTTATGCCATTTATTGCACTAAAATTATATTGTTTTTTCTAAATACTTTTGCCCCTACATAAATAGCATACAGTCCATTTTTTCTAAAAGATCTTTCACATTATCATATATTAACTTCCAACCAACAATGAAAACTACCAAGAGAAAATAATGACTGAACGATATTGGATATCAAAAGAAACTAATGTTTTTAAAACTTTTTCAAATTGATAAAGGAAAATTGCCAAACATTGATATTACCTGTTTATATGTTCCAAACATCTGAATTTTGACAGTTAATATTGTAAACTATCCAATGACCAAGACAACCAATAAATAATTAAAAAGAATGCAATTCCATCTTTATTTAGACATGGAAAACAAAACACATTATAAATTATGTTTCATTACCAGGTATTTATGCTAAGCATGCAATTAAAATGAAAGTATATTAAGTATGTAGGACACTTTTTCTATCTCCTCAGCTTCAGAATCCTTCAAATTAAATGAGTATGAATTGCATTAAATGTAAATCAGACACACTTGACACATAAATTACAATTGTCTTTAACTATGCTTTTCATTATGTTTTAAAAGACATCACCGTAAGTGCCAGTCAGTGGCAAAATTTACTCTGAAGTTTCTATTTCTGAAAGCCTGAGTATAATAATCATAATTTAAATGGCCACAAGCAAAAAGGTGGACATCTATAAATGCCAGGGCACATTGCTGCCCTTCCTTTTATTTGTCACAGACATATATTCCCTATTCATTGATAACAACATTCAATGTGCAGCTCTATCTTCGTTGTTATTCTTTTACAAATTTTTCACATACTGAGACTGTGCTTTTCATTATGTTGGAAATGATACCAACCTCCAGTGCTTAGTATACCTTTGAGCTCTAAAATTCATTTGTTGCTGATTCACTAGCCTTTTCCTTCCTATCCATTTCCTTTCCTTCCCTCCTACTAGGAAGCAAATTCTAGTTATCTCTTCATTACAGGACACGATTATAGGGTGATGATTAGATCATGAGTGAGATTAGTGCCCTTTATAAAACTGGCCCTACAGGACTGCCTTGGCCTTCCACAGGTGAGGATACAAAAGGAAAGTTTCATTTCTGAAGGACAAGTTTTTACTAGTCAACAAATCTGTTAGCAAACCTAATCTTGGACTCCCCAGCCTCTAGAAGGGCAAAAAAAAATTATTATCTTTTTATAAGCCACTTACTTTATGGCATTGTGTTATAATAACCCTAAGATATGACTAAGGCAGATATTTAGAGCCCATAACTCTTTATATTTTGAACCATCAACTGCAACCTTTATTATCTTTTCAGGTCTTACATTGTTGAAGACGGGTATAAGGGCACCTTTTTTTTTATTATAAAATTTTGTAATGGGGATTTAGGAACAAATTTCAATAACTTCTGTCACTTTTACTTTGTAAAGGAACAGTAACATATATTGCCTTGAGAGATCCTCAAACATATGTAACTAATTTTTTTCAATTCTACCGTTAATTTCAAATGACAGTACACACACATTTCCTTTAAGTCTTTCTGCTTTTTATTTCTTTCTAGCCAATTTGTGAATAGCTCTAAAGTAACCAATTGTATTTGCAAGCTAGTTCACAATGACAAACTTCATATACATAAAATAGAATGAGATCTCATGTACCCACTGGACAATTCCTGCAAATATCATCCCAACAAAGAATCTGCTCTAACCCTTTTCCTATCTACTTCCTTTCTCAGTTCCTAGGAAACAAATCCAAGATACCGCTTTATTTCACCTACATTTCATTGTTTGTAAGAAACAGACTATTTTAACCATACCACAATAGCATTAGTACTTACATAATTGTCAATAGTTAAATGCAGCAAAAATCAATCAGTATTCACATTTTCAGTTGTACTGCACACATAACAATCTGGTCTATGTTTTAAGAATAGAATTTAAATAAGTTCTGTGCATGATTAAAACAGCAAAAATTTGTATGGTTCCTTCTAAACTATCAATTTTCTATTTTCCTCCATTTCACCTTTGTAGTTTACATGTTGAATAACAGAATCATCTGAATTTTAAGGATGACATTCTCATAGTCAAATTCAATGAGCCCTTGGATTCTACAGATTTACAAGCTTATCAGATTCTGCGTATATGTGATCACTTTTAGTTTTGATTAGACTACTTCATAAAATATTACCTATAGGACAATGGCAATAGATATATGACTTTTAAAATTATGGTGAATGGAACTACTATATAAATCCATTTAGAAAAAGCAGAAGTTTGATGTGTCCTCTATTATAAATATTAAACAAATTCCATATGAATTGAAATGTTACAAAATTCCATGCAGATAAGTCAAATCATCTGTAAGTTAAATTACATATTCTGGCCAAAAAAATTATGTGTAAGACTAAATACATAAAATTGAATAGTCTACATTACCCTGTCTGTGAGTTTTGTTTAGTTGGTTGTTTCTCTTCTTTCTTTCCTTTTTATTTCTCTCAGCCTGCCTGCTTGACAGCCTGCTTGCCCTTCCTTCCTTCCTTCCATCATTCATTCCTTCCTTTCTTCGTTCTTTCCTTCTTTCCTTCCTTTTTCGTTTCCTTCCTTCCTTCCCTCCCTCCCTCTTTCCCTCCCTCCCTCCGATCTTCCCTCTCTCCCTTCCTCGTTCATTCCTTCCTTCCTTCCTTCCTTCCTTTCCTATTTCCTGTGGTACATAGGGTCCCGTGATGTGCTCTACCATCTGAGCACATCTCCTCTGATATTTACCAATTATGTTTAGAATTTAGTAAACTCTTCTGCCCAGGCTGGCCTTCTAGCACAGGAGACCTCAGCTTCCTTAGTAGCTAGGGCTGTGTAAGGGAGCCACTAGTGATGAGATTAGTCTGTTTTAACCATACTATTGCATAACCTCTATAACTCTTAATCAAAATGTGTGAGAATCCAGAGAAAGCAGCTGATTGTATAATCAGGAAGAAGTAGAATATGCTTACTTTGAGAGGATTCTGGATCTATTTCTTTGTACAAAGTATATCACGTTTCTTGTTTGAAAAAGGCTAACACTGATAGTATCTACTACACATTTCTTCCAACAGGACCTGCAAAAGGGCATCTGTAATGTCAGACAATCAGTTACAAACTCAACAATGTCTGTTATTATTTCATATTTATATGCTCTTAACTATACATTAACATTTCAATTTATTTAAAATATAATATTGAAGTTAGTAGAAAATACTTCTCCTTCCCCCTACAAGAAAGAAAAGCAATAGAAGGATATGGCAAAACTCGAAATGCTAGGTATTCTCACCGTTACTTCACTTAGTATTTGTTTTAATTCAACAACAAAAAAATGCTTTCCCATTTTACACTCAGGAAAAGTAAGCTTTGTTCATTATTGAATATCAGTTATTAAATGGCTAAGTCTATGAGCTTTATATCTCTCTGCAATGTCTTTCTGAGTGACTCTATCAGTACTTTTCATTCTATTGGCCACAGCATCTTAGAATGCAAAGTGCTCAGTTTTAGTGGATCATAAGCAGGATTACAAAGTAAGTGGAAGGGAAGTCAAGGCATGGGTGTGAACAAATGAAGTAAAAGAAAATACAATTGGATAGAAGACATACAGGGATGTGTGTGTGTGTGTGTGTGTGTGTGTGTGTGTGTGTGTGTGTGTCTGTGTTCTCTTGTCTACTGGTTACCATGGAAATAATACTTCTTCATATCGGGAACAGACCAGAAGCAAGAGAACACACAGCATCGTGTCACATTCCTCACAGTGGTGTGACACTCCTTCAAATAAACATATATTGAAATCCCTTATTGACCAGGTCATTACCTCATTGGAATGTACCACATTATGGAAGCATTTCCATAGAAAGCAAACATACACAGAGATGGAATGACATGTGGCTTTATTCTCTTTCTCACATCCCCAGGAAGTATGTGGGAATTTTTTTTTGGATGATGGTTCTACCTTAATTAACAAGCTGAGTGGGTTGAATTCATCAATTAAATTTTATGTTCTGCTTTTCTTCCCCTCCATAAAAGAGGAGTAATTCTTTCTCACTAATTACCTTCCTGGGATCCTAAGCCATTTAGGAAGAAGCCAGTGTGGTGATTTAGAGAATGAAATCAGGGAAGGTATAGGTTTGTATACATGTGCACACACTTGATAAGAAAAATTCAGCCCCCCACAAAAAGGATGACAGAGTGTTGGACATCTAGGCAAAATATGTGCTACAGTGAGAGGGAAATCACAGTCCCACAAAACCAAGAGATATCCGTTATTTCTCGTTTGGATTTATGGACAATAAGTGTTACTGATGATTAAGTGAAAAAGGTGAAGCATTTGAGAAATGGGTCAAAGTTGTCACTCATGTAAAAAGATATGAGGGGATGCCAGGAAACAAGTATTGCCTACTCACCTCCAGCACAGGTTCAATTCCCAATAATTGCAGCGATTGCTAAGTCAGTGACTTCCATGAGCCAAAAATTTATTTTACTTTTGTCTTCTTTCAGCTCTTCAAAGAGAAAGGCATGTAATGAAAGATTTATTTCCCTACATGACTGAAGTTCAGAGATGGGAGCTTCACCGAATATATTTTATTTATTGGACCAACTGGTACAAAAATAATAACAGCAAAAAAAAAAGAAACAAGAATCAACTTTCTAGCTAACATCCTCTCCAGCAACAGAAAATCTTCCTAGCCTTATAGGGCCTAAATTTTGTCATCCAGGTTGACTTGTGTCCCTACTTGGGTGGCCTTCAAAGCTACTATGATTTTATGTTACTAATTTTTTTAAATTTTTTATTGTAATTAATAAAAGGGTTACATGATATTTGCCAGATAGAAGGTGCATTAATTCACATACATTGATACCCTTTTATGTTACTAATTTTAAAGAAATTTTACTTTATGAGACCAGGAACATGGCCTTGTGACAAAGTGCTTGTCTAGCATGTATGAAGCCCTAAGTTCAATTCCTTGGTACCACACACACAAAAAGCTGTGTCTCAAGCGGTGAAGTGTTAGCTTTGAGAAAGCCCAAGGACAGTTCCCAGGCTTTGAGTTCAAGCCTCAATACTTGAAAAAATGATACTTTATATATATAACTGTTCCTTATATCCAACATTGTTTAAAATAAAAATAAATAACCAAATAGGAAAAAATGTCCCAGAATTTTTTTAAATGCTCCAACACAAATTGATCAAATTAAGGAATATTTGTAAGTGTTAATTTCAAACTATTATTTTTTTAGGTGGAATGCCTTTATTCCAGGGTAGAGATATTGATATTTACATTTTATATCACTTAACATTTTAGCTTTTACATTTCCTTAGTACTTCTTTCTGAGTTTGGTTTTGTTTTTTTTTTCATATATTTTTATTGTAATTAATTGAAGGGTTACATTAAAAAAGGAAAGAAAGAAATCAAAAAGTGAGGGTAAAAATTGTAAGTCACATAAATAAAGATTCAATTTTGGCCAATTTTAACTTAATATGAGAGCAGCAGATGGTGTGACTTATTGAAAGCACTTTTCAATTTTCTTGGCAAACTAATTTCTTAAGTGAAAGGGCTCTTCCAGGCACACAAACACCACATTCCAAAGCTGTTATGAGGCCTAGCTGCAGTCAGAAAACTAGAAAGAATAGCTGAGAATCACTAGAACTCAGAGACATGGCCTCCTGGATGAACTGGAAGTGACTCAAATGCTTCCATAATCTCTCGCTATTGACATTACAAATGCCTCTGTGTGTGTGTGTGTGTGTGTGTGTGTGTGTGTGTGTGTGTGCGCACAAGTCCTAGGGCTTGAACTCAGGGCCTGGGCACTAGTCCCTGAGCTTCTTTAGCTCTGACTACCGCTTGACTGCATGAGCCACAGCGCAATTCTGGCTTTTTGTGTTTATGTGGTACTGAGGAATCAAATCCAGGGCTTCATGCATGTTAGGCAAGCGCTCTACCACTAAACCACATTCTCAGCCCTGAACGTTTGTTTTTAATGCATAGATATGAGATGTCATTATTTGGGTTTGCTAGGGTGCATCTATTTATCCTTCTTCTTTTTTTGATATTTTTTATTGTAATTAATAAAAGGGTTACATGATATTTGCCAGATAGAAGGTGCATTAATTCACATACATTGATACCCTTTCACATGTCTTGGTCCCCATTACCCTCCCCCCCATCTTGTTTTCCCCCCTTCCTTATCCAATTTGAAATAACCAAACACAAATATATCCGATAAATCAGGTAACAAAGTGAGATACTGTAACAATATGAGATAACCAAGAGACAGCAAAAGAGATGAGAGATAACATAGTACATTAAGGACAACAATCATTCATATTATGGCATATGTTTCTATATCCTAGAGATCCTTTCATTTAGCGTCCTACTATATGGCCTTTTGTATCAAGGTTTTGCTCTATTGCAAATCTCTGCTAGGAGAGCCCAAGGTTTCTACTGATTGAGCCTAAGTTCCTTTGAGTCTGGCTTACTTCACTTAATATGATTTTTTCTAAGTCTTTCCATTTCCTACCAAATGGGGCAATGTCATTCTTTCTGACAGCAGCATAGAATTCCATTGTGTACAAATACCACATCTTGTTGATCCACTCATCAACTGAGGGACATCTGGGTTGGTTCCATATCTTTGCTGTGGTAAATAGTGCTGCAATGAACATTGTTGTGCTGGTGGATTTAGTATGTCCTTGTTTCTGGATGATTGGGTAAATGCCAAGTAGTGGAATTGCTGGGTCGTAGGGGAGCTCTATGTTTAGTCTTTTGAGGAACTGCCATACTGCTTGGCGAGAGAATCTAGAGTTTCCAAGTTAGGCTACCCCTTCCCAAATCCCTCTTCTTTGGGTTTCGTTCTGATCCAGTAAGTAACTCCAGAGCTGTAACAAGATCAAAAGCCCTGTTGATCTTTATTTCTAACTTGACCTTCACACAGTTAGGACCCAAGTTTAAGAAAGTAGCCAGTTTGTACAAAGTATCCAGTTTGTACAATCCCATTTTATTCAAAGTATTTGACTCGGAAAAGAAACGTAGCTGAATTCAAGCTAATCTGTTGGTCTTGTAGCATAGGAAAGACCCAAGTTTGAATTCATGGAAATCACTATTAAAGTTAGGCAAGGAGTTCCACATGAGAGCAAAGCAGAAAGTATATAAAGTGAGCATGTCTTCTGATTCTTGTTTCATTCCTCTCTGATCCAGTCATATCTTCAGCACCACTGCTTTGCAACTTTCACTAAATTGTTTTTATTCAATTTCGTACCCTACATGTTTGTTCTCTTTATCGGAGCTCTTTATTACTGCTTATTACTTGTTACACACAAGTACTATTTTCTTGTGGGCTTTTTTTGTTGCTGTTGTCTGTTTTGTTTTTTGCCAAAAAGGCACAGTGGGCCAATAAGGTTTCATACAGCTTAAAGAAATAACTATGACAGTGAGAAAGAAAATGAAAATAAGCTGACAATGACATAAAAGAACTCATGATCTAGTATTCGTTTCTTTGTGTTTGTTTGGAATCTCATGACAAAAATCAAATGATACCTCCGTGGATTAAAATAAAATCTATCTGAAATTCAATTTGGAAGTGTTAATGCTGAACTGTACTAATAGAGATTTTACTATTCCCACTGTATTTGCTTTAATACTCTTTGCGCTGAAAGGTTGGTTATTCAGACTATTTTAATTAAACAGCTTACATGAAAAGTTCTGTGTGTTATCTATTCTCCATAAGAAGTTGAAAATTGAGTTGTTTCATGTTCCTGTGTAGTTCTTACTTTCCTAAACAAGGATTGGTGACCACTTACAGATTGAAATCTTTTTCAGTGCCTTTTTCATTAATTATTTTACTAAAGATACTAAAGTTTCTTTGTCATCCTAAGTTGTGAAATATCTAGAAGATACATTCCTTGTGTTGTTCTGGAACTTTTGTGCTCAAGAATATCACTCTACCATTTGAGCCATATGCCCACTTCCGGATTTTTTTAGTGAATAATCGGAGAAAGAATATCATGGATTGTCCTTCCTGGGTTGACTTTGAGCCTTAATCCCCAGATCTCGGCTTCCTAATTAGCTAAGGTTATAGACATGAGCCACAATTACCCATCTTAAAGAATATTAACAATTTCATGAATCATTCTAGTGTGAATAGGTGCAGGAGTTTTCAAAATTGCATTATGAATGAGTTTAAGAAATCTGGCAAGCACTGAAGTTGTATGAAAAATATTTCAGAAAGAAGTGTTTAGATAACTATCATATTCTCAGAAAAGTCCATGATCTAAAAGATATTATTAGGCAGGAATGAATAGAAACAAAAAGTCTTTAAAGAGAAAAATCAAGGAGAAACTGTCCTTACTTTTTTACCTTATAATTTTCATTTTCTTTTTAGCTTATCAAAAACCAACTGCATCATAGTGCCAGCACATGAAAGGAGCAGAATTATGAATATGCAAGATTAACCATGGCATAATTTGTTTAGTATTATATATCATCACAGTAATAATTGCTTTATTGTTCAGTGGTCAGGTTCCCTGCCAGAAAGCAAACTTCAAATGAGAATTAAGTGCAAGAAGCACATCTCCATGATATCACAATTAAGCTCAGTACAGATCGACCTGAGCTTAAAGGGCCGATTTATTGACTTCCAAGGACATTTTCACATAAACATCCAGAATTCAAAGTTGTAAAGAGAAATTTCATGAAAATAACCTTCTCTAACTCATGTGATCATACTCCTAATATTCAGTTCCCTTACATAAAGACTCTCTTCTAATTATCATGTTAATTAAAATAAAGTTGATTCAGAAAGACATATACTACACGCTGTCTCTCATATATATTGTCTAGACTAAAAACAAAACAGGACAACAAAACAAAGCAAAAGAAAAAAGCCAGCCAAAGACTGGTGGCTCAAGCAAGTAATCCAAGCTACTCAGATGGCCAAGATCTGAGTATTGTGGTTTGAAACCAGGACGGAAAGACAATTCCCTGTGGAAATCTTCTCTCCAATTAAACACTTCAAAACTAAAAGGTGGAAGCTGTGGCTCAAAGTGATAGAGTCCTAGCCTAGAGTTCAGTGACAATGACCTGGCAATGAGTTCAAGCCCTGCACTGAAAAAAATAGCAACAACAACAAAAGAACAGGATATGAATGTAGAAAGGGATACCAATCAGAAAGAAAAGAGTAAAAATAATGAGTGACAAGGAGGGTTGAATTTGACTGGGAGTTTGGCTTAGTGGCAGAGTGTTTGCCAAGCATGCATGAAGACCCAGGTTCGATTCCTTGGTACGACATACATAGAAAAAAGCTGGAAGTGGTATTTATGCTCAAGTGGTAGAGCTCTAGTCTTGAGAAAGTCCAAGGACAGTGCTCAGGCCCTGAGCTCAAGCCCAGCACTGGCAAAAAATTTTAAAAACAAAAGGAGGGTTGAATTTGATGAGGATATTTTGTTTGAATTAATGAAAATAGAAAAATGAAATCTATTAAAAATTGAGGGGAAAAGGAGGATGAATAAGAATCAATAATAAGGGCACTGAAATTGATCCAAGTACATTATATATATATATATATATATATATATATATGTATGGGACTATCACAATGAAGCCTTTTTGTGTAATTAATATATGCTAATAAAAATGAATGTTTTAATTCATGTTCATTCACTTATGATAATCCTGGAAAAGTATTGCTTTTCATGTTTGTTAGACTAAAAACTGGGAAGATTGTGTCTCATGTGAGTTTTTGAAGGAAATAAAAGAAACAACAACGAAAGGAAAGACAAGAAAGGAAGCAAGGAAAGGAGAAGGAGAGTGGGAGGAAGGAAAGAAATAGAAAAGACGATAGAGGGGGAGTAGAACATAAGAGGAAAAAAGGAAAGAAGTCTATGTTAACACATTTTTCTTACTTTTTTCCTTTCTTTTCTTTGTGGGAACAGGTGGTATATGGAGTTGAACTCAGGTTCTTACACTTGCTAATGGGGCATGTTCCACTAAAACTTAGTTCCAGACTTACATTTATTGCATTGATTATTTTGAGGATAAGGATTGGTTTCCTATCCATGTATGCATGCCTAAAGTATGATCCTCCTATTGTGACCCCATCAGTGGTTGAAATGGGCTCAAGCTGGTCTCAAATTGTGGTCTTTTCATTTTCAGTCACCCTTGTAGCTGGAATTCCAGGCAGGAGCTACAGTGCCTGGCTGAAAGATTTAGTCTGTTGTATGAAGATGTCAACAAAAAAAGAAGCATAATAGATAAAATAATATATAATAAAATAAAACACATAATGTATAATATAATGTCTTGATTTTATATCTAAGAATCGAGGTAAATGTTCAAGGTGGCAGAATCTCTCTACTTTTTTCGTCTCTGGAGACTCAGTCTTTCAATCTTCCTTCTTCCCTCTTTGTTCTCAATACAAGTAACACATGAAAGCTCAGAAAGAGATCTCCTACCTTTCCTTCCAGGTAGAGAATACCATCTAACTAATTTGTGGAAAACAGTCTGTGTGCACAGATGAGGCAAGAAAATGGGTCCTTGATTCATCTGAGTGAGAACTGGACTCTGCTACATTTTATTCCCCTACAGAACTATGGTTCTGAAAAAAAATACCCTATAAGTAAATGGGTAGTTTTTAGTAATTGAGCAAAAAAAGAGAATGAGTCCATAAGCAAAATCATGGCTCTCTCACTCTAGTGGGTTTTTGTCCAAGAAAGGAATAACATTCTACGTTTAAGCCAGTTCCTTGTTTAATCTAAGTCATAGAAATTGAACATTTTCCCCAATATTACATCAATATCATGTTTCTGTGCTCTTCTGTAGATTCATTTCTTCTAATAAAAGTATATCTTTAGGCTTTATCCTCTCCAGTTTTTCATATTTTATTCTTTGACATAAGTAAAGGTGTCATGGCCAAGAAGACAAATAACGACTTCCAAAAGCCATAGTTACCTAACTAACCAAAGTAACACATACAAACAAGAGCGAGCAAGTTACACATTTCCATTTCCAATTATTGGCTCCACTGTGAACTGCATAAGTACAGAAAATTTTGCCTAAAGCCTTGTGTTTTGAAATAACCATAATAACCAGCTAATGGAATAAAAGTGAAATCGTAGAGAAAATATGTGATAAAAAATACTAGGAAAGAGTATAAAGCAATATCACCAGGCACTGAAAGCAGACATGTAAACATGGATGTGAGGCTAGCATGCTAACGACAGAATCCCTGGCAGAAGGCAGCTGACATGCTGCCTCATCTGCTTGCTGCCTACTTCCTTCCTGTTCAAGTGTATTTTATTTTATTTTATTTTTGTTACATACAAGGATTGTTGCCTCAGGCATATCTTCTCTTTGATAGCTACAACTTCCTTTCCTTCCAGCCCACCTCTCACTAATCAATACACAAAGAGGTGCCAGAATAATTTCCTTTTTATAAGACTCTTACCTGACACTTTTCACATTTCTTCTCTAATTATTTTCTGGATTTGACACCAGATAGAGAGCTCTTGTCCTCCCTCACTGACATTCACCCTTCACACTTGGCTTTAACTTTTGCTGTGCTCTGGCTTGTCATGCTTTTTTCCTTCCTTTTTTATGTTGTTCCTGTCACTCATCCAAAATTCGAAGTCCTTGTTTTTTTTCCTTAACTCAGTCTTTTTCTTCCTTTTACCATACACATTGTAACAACAAAACACTTCCTATAACTGTATAATGTCCTCAGTCCCTATTATGAAGACTAGGAAGACAAGAAAGAATGCATTTATAACTCCCAGAAATGTTGGTAGATGTATTACAAATTATATACCAGAGATAAGTAACTTGCCTTATGAGCCAAAGTAAATTCCTGGCTTTTGAGGTCAAAAGCATTTTGTTATAAGCTAAAGCTCTTAATAAGTAAGTCTCAAAAATTTTGTATACTATTATAATAAAATCATGCACTGTTTTTTAAAAAAATATCTGGAATGCAAGCATCCTGGATGATTGTAAATTGTTAAATCTTTGAGATCCTTTGATCTTAAAAATAAAAAAGGGTAATAAGAACAGTTGTTTTACCTTCTCACATTTTATATATATTAAGCCCAAAATAAATATACATTTAATATATCTCATACTTGACATATGCTTACTGCAAGGGTGTCTATAAATAATTTCCATTCTCATGTGCTTTCCTGTTCAGTGGATGATAAAAGATAAGAATATTAATGCTATAGATTGATGTTAATGTCCCTGCAATCTGCTACCTTTTCTGGCTGATAAGTGTGTGAGCAGCCAGGGATGAGGTGGCGGGGATGTGCTGATTTCGATTTCCGAAAGACTGACTAATTCTTCACAGATATCACAAGAACAGCATCAGTACTTTGAAATGTTTCAGATATACTTAGTTAGAGGTAACAAATGCACTGTGGAGAGCAAGCCAACGTCAGAAGCTACTTACATAACTGTTCAACAGCACAAGACTGAAAACCAGAGAAACTAATTTTCACCCTACCTCACATGAGAGAAGAGAACATTCACAGGTCCTGTTGAAATTAACAGTGTGGTGTCTAACCAACACCAAGATGATAGATAGGGCTTCTTAAGATATCTTTTCTGAATGAATAAATAGAAACTAGGTGTAGAGAAATACATAGAAAATTAGGTTACCAATTCTTTCAGAATGAAAAACCTTCAGAACATACATAGGAAAGATGGAATGAGTAGACCTTTAGTCACATGTAGATATATTCATCAGAGCCTAAGTGTAAGTCTGGCTTTTATATACCCTCTATCTATCTAAATAGAAGAGAGGGGGAAGTTAGAGCATAATATTCTAAGTAAAAAAAAATATGAGAGTTTCTCTTCCAGTTCTGACATTAAGAAAATGCATGAGCTTGGGCTGTGGCCTAGTATTCTACTTTCTTGTCTCTCCCAGCAAAGTGGTAGATTTCTATGTAGTCTGTTAAGGATTAAATCAATTATTCTAAATCCTTACGGTGAAGTCTTAAATGCCCAGTGCCTAAGCCTGTGACCTTATTTGGAGATAGAATCTTTGCAGAAGTAATCGAGTTAGGATGAGCTCATTAGAGTGGGCCTCAATCCAATACAAATGAAGTCCTTTAAAAAGGGAGATTTGAGGCACAGCAATGCACACAGGAAGAATGCCAGGTGAACTTGAAAAAAGACTAAATACACCAAGACCAGATGCCTGGAACGGCTCCTTCTACAAACCACCCGAAGGAAATAACCCTGAGAATGTTTTACTTCTGGACTCCTTCCCTCTTAAAATTGTGAGACAAAGAAATGATCATAATCATACCACTCACATTGCTAAAGTGGCCCAAATTAATATAGTCATGAGTTTGTATCTTACTCAAGGGACTGTTTTATGGAAAAGGAAGTACTGATGAGCTTGTCATGATGGCTTCATAATTAGAAATCCCAGCGATATTGGAAGCAATTTGGGAAGCAGAGAGCTAGAAGATCAGTTTGAGGCCATCCCAGGAAAAGTCATATCTTAACAAATAATCTGTATATATTAGTGTATGTTTGTCATCTCACTTGGAGATTCAAGAAACATAGAATACAGGCACTAATGTCTCCCACCTGTAATCCTAGCTACTCAGGAAGCTGAGAGCTAAGGGTCAAAGTTCAAAGCTAGCCCAGGCAAGAATGTCCCTGAGACTCTTATCTCCAATTAACCACCACAAAACTGAAACCAGAGCTGTAGCCCAATGACCAGGCCCTGAGATCACACCCCCAGGACTGACCCCCCCCAAAAAAAGTAACATAGTTTGAGTCCAGTCCATGAAAAATCCTTAAGAACTTTTCAGAAAATAACTGAACAAAATGAGCTAAAAAGAAGTCATTGAATTAATGAAAAAAAGGAAAATAAAGTGTCTAACAGAGATTTACTTTGCCATATACCATAAAAATAATTTTGATAAAAATGAGCAAAATCTTTACCTAATTTAGTGGCAATGCTTTTAAAGTGGTATCATTATCCTCATCTATAGTAGGTATTTTACACTAAAGGTAACTTTTACTTTTTATTAATTCCTACTTGTACTATGGTTGGAAAACTCCATGTACAGAACTACTGCAAGGCACAGGCAATGCCCTAACAGTGTGACACTTATTTCCTTCTGAGTTGAGCAGGAACAATGCAAAGAATGAGAAACTACTCTTTCATCCTACTGTAACTGATAACCCAAAAAGAGAACACACTTGGTCCTGAACAGTCATCTTACATTCATTTAGCACACTCTTTGACATGAATTCAACAAAAGTAAAATTCAATAATTCATCCCATTGCTAAGTAACAAGGGAAGCCAATTATAACAATAATGGCCCATATGAGTAGGTAACATTTACTGAGTGCTTATTATTAAGTGCCAGACGATGGACTAATTGCTTGACATGTATTAACCCACTAGAAGCTCATAAGCAAGCTAAAAAGTAAGCACTGTTATTATCTCTATTTTAATAATGAGAAAAATGAGACATAGAGATGTTAAGGAACTTGCCCAAGATCAAACACTACAAAGAGGCATTGCTCTCCTTGCTCTCATGCAATTTGTCATATTGCCTTGGCAAGAGTTATACAAACAACTGCACAGAATGGCACAGAATGGCTACAGTAAGGGAGGCCCTGTGAAAATGAGTTAGGAGAATTCTCCTCATGTTGGTGATGAGGAATTGAAACTAAGAGGTTAAGTCATCAAAGCCCACAACTACTGAGGGATGGTCAGAATGTAAATATATGTGCATCTGAATTCAGTGCTAAAACTTATTTGACAAAGTTCATATCCTGCTTATAATGAAGTGCGGTCAAGAATAGGAGTTCAAGTAGTATGGCCCACAGGCCAAGTTCATTAACACAAATGGAATACAATGAAATAACATCTTATTGGAGTAGAGATATGCTCACTTATTGACTGTTGTCTGCGTCTCTGTTTTGTGCTTTACTGATAGAAATAGGAAATTATGAAAGAGACTATAGGATTTGAAAAGTCAAGATGAATATCTACATTTAATCCAGAGTTTACTAATTCCTACCCCTTATCTTGACCTGTATTAAAAATCTAGGTATAATTACAGTTGTCATTAATTTATTAATAGATATCTATTAGATCATCTTTTAATATTAGATAATATTCTAATAGATATATAATGATTTAAGAATAGATAGTCACATAAGCCTTGAGCCATTAAAAAAAATCCAGGGAAGAAAGAAAATAAATTTTTCAAAGTAATAAAAGGGATCAATTTCTCTTTTATAGACTGAATTGTGTCTATCATGAAGACACAGTAAAGTGTTAACATTGGGTACTATGAATGGAATCCTATTTGAAACACTATGTAATGATGTAGTAGTCAACATGCGATGACTTGTATAGACCTTAATCCAATGACAAGCAGACTGTGTACACAACGCAGGGCTAGAGCTCACATTTAACCTGTGGAAGGCCTCAGGTTAATCCATAGCACTGAAAAGAGAAAAAGCCAGTCAACAACTAGATAGCAGTGCTACAGTGAAGTGAGAAGAGAATCGATGTAGCTATACCACTAAAAAACAGCAAAGATCAAGGAACAGAACCATAATCAAGGAAGAGGCTAGAAAACATTTCAGCTAGTCTCCCAGCACTCATGGCCTTCCTAATACTGATTTCAGATGTCTAGCTTCTAGATGTGCAAGAACAAAAGTCTATCCTTGGCACCATTTTGTGATCATTTCCCATGACAATCCTGAAAATAGTATGATGCCATTTTGGAGATACTTAGGCAGAGGAAGGCACTAAGTTACTTGTTTCTGACAGTATGGCAGACACTGCCAGCTGACCATCCAAACTTTGTTCCTGAGTTCTGTTTAGTACACTTATCATTGCAAGGTGAATGTAATGCTGGAGGCAACATCTTGTTGCCTTCTCTAGCTATGTGACTAGTATTTGCCAACACAATATCAGTGGAAGTAACATGGTGGAAGCAATTAAAAAAGCTGTGTGCCGTCTAAATTATAGGCTGGATGCAGAATACTTTAGCAGATGGCCTAGAAGCTTTTTGGAATGGTGATAATGGGAGGAGCCTGAGAATCGAAAACTGCATAAAACAAAACACAATTCCTCCCAACTCCTTTCTCTACCAATTGGTGTCTATATAAAATAACCATAAACATAGTGGATTTGGTCCTTGCATTGTTGTTGTTATACCAGTACTACCGTCTATAATGACGATCCACAGAAAAATGCATTTCTCACCTAAATTCCAATGTATTATGAACTCTATAAGTATGTTAAAAGACAATTGGAAAAGGACATCACACCAAGATGAAGTTTGCATGCACCTGAATTCAAACACAAGCAACATTTGCTAGCGGTAAAGCCCCATGAAAAAAAATAAAGAAAATGTAGAAAGAAAACTTGAACCTTAAAGCAAGTGCTAAGTAATGAGAGAGACTGAGAGGATGGGAGGGGAAGAGAGAAGGGGAATAATCTCTCAGGGTTTGAAGCATGGAGGATTCTTATAGAAACCATGAAGAATGAAATCTGATGGTAAGCTAGTCATGAATTCTGAGGAAGAAAAAACATGTCTAAGTTTAACTTTACATACCCAAGAGTGAGTTTGAAGTAAGTCATTAAGCAAGAGGTGAGGATAAATGAGTCACCTCACAGCTCTGCCTTCCACAAACAATAGCTTTCAAGTGACGCCAAAATTGATCTTTCTGGGGGTGCTATTTTTGTACTTCCTCAATAGAATAACACATCATCAGGAGAAAAGTCTTTGTCAGAGAAAAGTTTTAATAACAGGAAAGCATAGAAACCATCTATGATTAGAAGGTATAGTCACTTGTCTTGAATACAGGAAGAGGAAGCACCAATAATTAAAATGATACAACAAAATATGTCTTCTGGTTCTTCTTTTGCTACAGTAGGAAAATCTATTTTCTAAATTCATATAGACCAGTTTACTACTTATTCATGCATTTTAATAATGTTTCCTTTGCCCTTGATCATAACTTCTTTTACTTGAAGTCCTAATGTGACTTCAGATTTTTCTTCTTGGATTGGCAAGATGCTACCACCCTGCAGCTGATACTCTACCTTAGGATAAGTCTGTTCTATCTGACAGAAGGCACTTAAGATTGTCATGTTTTTCTCCATTACTAGCCAAAGAAAATCAGCAGGAAAAATTTGGTAATATTCTTGGACTTTCTTTTGTTTTTGAATATTTTCAGTTCATTCTTTTTATTTTATTATTTCTCTTTCATATGGCAGAACATTTTATTTGCCAAATAAGCATCAAAAATTAAAAGGAGAATATTTGAGTGGAAGTCATATTGTATATTAGAAAGACAATGTAACAGACAAAAACATCTGTCAACATATGGCCACGCAGATGTGCTGCAGCACTTTAGGGTGTGACCACTTTAGTTTTGCTCTTGAATGAAAGGACAAATTTCATTTGTTTTCTCAGGTTCTGAAACAACAGACCTGTTCTAGGGATCAAAGAATCGCCATATTAGATCTCAGCTCTTCTAAGTCATACTAACATTAGCATAGAATGTTTTCTACTGAACAGTTTATTATTAGATTCTATAGTAAAAATGCATACAAAGTATCAAAAAGAATAGAAAAATGATATGGGTAAAGGAATTGCTTTTGTACAAATGGAAGTCTTTGAATAAACATCATAAAATAGAAAGAACTGAAGAATCCTCAGCAAAGAAGCTAAACTAGAAAATACACAATGCCTGCTCCTATGTGCTCAGGAAGCAGCAAAGACTAACTCAGCAAGGAACCAAATCAATGGCACAATGCTTAAAATCAGGGTTTTGCATTCTGACATACCATTTGCATTTCAGCTGTAGCATTCTGTATGGTCATGACATAGAGAATGAACATACCAGTGAACGCAAATCACTATTTATTCCTCTTTAAAATAGCTTTATGATAGGGATTAAATGAGGTAATGCATGTACAACAGCACCCTACCTGGTATATAGAAATTATGTAGCCAGAAATGGTACCTTTGAAAAGTGAATATTCATCACAGTTGGTATCATTAACTGAAGACCAAGTAAGGAGTGCATGAATTTTATTTCTAGCAGAACACATTTCTGACAGAACCACTGAAAAGTAGTGAAAATGATGGATTTTGCAAGACAAGTAATGACAGATAATAAGCATTAATAATAACTAACGTGGCTTCAAATTTGAGCCTCTTTCAGGGAAAGGTTTTGTGACATCCTCTTATAGAAACACCAGAGTGACTGGCAGACCTAAATTTTAACATATATTAAAAACATTATGCAATTGTAGAGCTGCATCTTAGACTAGAACTTTATGTTAGTCTCTGAAAATCAGGAGTTCACCTCTGACTAAAATTCAAATCCTGGCTGGATGGCAGGGATTTATCCCTGTAATCCTAGCATCTCAGGGGATTGAGGCCTGAGAATCATAATTCCAAGCCAGCCCAGGGCAGAAAAAGCTGCATGTCTCTTCAGAATAAAAGGAAATGGCACTGTGACTCAAAGTAATAGAGCAAAAGAGCTCAAGGACAGCACCCAGGTCCTGAGTTCAAGCACTGTGACTGACCATATATACATATATTATATATACACACATATATAATCATAAAGCACATCACAAAACATACACACATTCTCCCTGCTTGGAAAGTATTAAAATCCTAACCATTTACTAGAGCAGTGCCTTTGGGATATGTGAATTTGGCTCCTCACCTCCAACCCTACCTTCTTCTACCTTAACACACTCAGGCTAATTCCACAAAGAACAAGGGAATCAAATCAGAACAGAAAGTTCAAACTAGCAATAACTCTTAATATGTGGTGTGTGTTCCTGAAAAGCCACTGCGAATGTGATCCATGGACCTGTGCAGACAGCCTGGGCTGACATCTCAATTTGATCTTATCATCTTTGGCAAACAGGTTCTCTAATTCTATCCAGAGAGGACTAGCAAAAAAAAAAAAAAAAAAAAAAAAAAAAAAGGAGGAATAAATTTCCTACATAAATGCTAGTGCTACCCCACACCTAAAGGGAAGGTTATATTTCAGAAGGCTCTATGTTCTAGGAAAGAAAAGCAACCACCACCATGACTGCTACAACAAAAAGAAATCTAAGAACAGAAGAGCAGGTTTACTGCCCTATCAAGTGAGGGCCACATGCAGAGACTTTTTATTGGCCACAGGACATTTTCTCTCTGCTTTCCAAGCCCTATTCTACTGTAAACGACTATCTTATTCCAGTATACCATGTAAGGATTTCAGTGAAAGAAGTTAAAAACATCAAAAGGAACAATATTTTTTTTTTGCCCAAGACACTATTTGTGGAAAGCTTTTTCCTTTTATGGCCATGACCAGAAAGCAAACGATTGCTGAGCGGAGCTGTGTAAGCAAAATACCCGTTCAGTTCACAGAAATGCGACCTGAAAACCGAATAGAAGAGTCAGAAACTAGAGTAAATTCTTTCAAACTCTGTAGCCAGCAGCCTAAAATCAAATGCCTAAATCAAAGAAGGGAGGCAGTGATGGGTAAGGAAGAAAATATGACGGGAAGAAACAGAGCTCAGCTTTCCTGTTCCTGTGTGAGGCACACATACTGATCAAGTATGCCTTTAAATTGATGGTGTTAGCAGTAATACCTCTTTCTTGAAACAGTGTAGAGATTTTAATAAATAACGTATGTTTGTAAGGCTGTAAGAACACAATTTGGGCAATGTGTGTGAAATCAGACTTCTCAATGTGTCTTTATTTTGAATATGCAAATTGAACTTGAGAGCGTACCACCTTCCTTGGTTTTACCAAATGAGATGGTGAGAAGTAGGAAAAAAAACCTATATGATAGGAAGCTAGTAAGTAAACTTTACAGAGACTGGAGGCATTTGTCATATGTACTTTTAGCATGGAGGAATTTAGAGTATTGGTTTAAGCAAAGATCAAAAGAGTTATAGAATGTACAATGTTTTCCTATTTTCTGTCCATGAATGTATGTTCCCAAGTTCACATGGACCTGCTCTCACCTCTATAGCTCTGCTTCTAACCATACACCAAACAGAAGCATTTCTCCATACCAAGCATGCCACAAAGCTATTGATACAACATAATTCTTTGCAAGCATATCAACTAATGTCAGTGGGAACCAAATGTGAGTCAACTATTGGAGAAAAGTCTGTGTTAGAATGACAGCAGGTAGGTACACTTTTATCAGCTCTTCACTAGAAAGTTTTCCAAGGTAATTCTCTTTAGAGTGTGGCTTCACAGTAAATCATTAAGAATGGTTAGCAGCAACTAGTGACTTTCAACCATCTGGCATATATGTCCAGACCCAAATGCTCAATAGAATTATAACATTATATTTATTATGACTGTAGTAAAAGATACTCGGGTGCTTAAATTACTTCTGTGAAATTCAAGGAGCAGTCCACCAAATAGTTGTCCAGATTCGGTGGAAAACTCTCCAAGATGCAAACTCATGAATTCAAGGCTACTCGGTTCATTTTTAAATAAGCACCATTGGACTGATCAAGTACAAACCAGAAGACTCTCAGAACTTTCTATTACTGTCCCAAGTACCACATCTTGAACAGGAGACATATTCAAGTTTTCATGATTTTAAATGAAGCTTTATGAATATTCCAAATCTTACATTTTCAAAACCCAACATTATTAAAATACCAAATGTTTCCTTAAATGACCCCTTATCTACTTACAAATTATTCACTTCTTGAAAGTCTTTCTAGGTTTTAGGTGTAGTGCATGTGCCATATTATTTGAGACACCCAAAAACAAACACAAAACAACTCATAGGCTATATATAATCAAGGTGGAACCATGTAGAAGTTCCTATGTTCCATATGTTAGCATCTTCATCAAGCATGCTAAGATCACATATGCTCATTTTGTTGTGAAAGCAACATTCAGGGCTAACTTCTGTTACACTTACTAGAAATTCCTGAAGATTTTTTTGACATCCATGCTGTTCTTGATATTCTTGTCCCACATTCTTTATCAGAATATCTTTTTTTAAAAAATTCCCATTTTTCATATAAAATTGCACACACACACACACACACACACACACACACACACACTAATTCAGCCTGTTCACTCTGAGATATTTGCACAGTCAACCAAGTTCCAGTGCCTTGGTACAAGGAAGATACAACACCAGGGGGTTCCTAAGTTGAAAAATGAAAATAGAAACTTTCTTATTCATAGCATATAAGACTCTTGCTAGAAAGGCATCCAAAAAGCACTGAGTTCTTGTAGATTGGTTTTATTATGCAAGAAAAGCTTTTGTTATGCATTTAAATTTGACTTAGCATGTAGAACCAAAGAAAAACAAAACCAAACTAAACAAATCTTCCTTAGTAAGCTAAGCTAGCTGATTTAGAAACAGCATGTGTGTGTGTGTGTGTGTGTGTGTGTGTGTTCTTTCACAGAATTTTCCTGTTTATTAACTTTGAAAATACAGCTTCTTTTTTAAAGGAAGAAACTACAAATAGTGCTTGTATAAGCTTATTTTACAATTTCCCACACAGCATGGATATGCCCTAAAGGTCAAGAGTCACATTTACGTTTATTTTTTCTAGTATAATTAATATACTCCTGGTGTAATTAACACATTGTATTGAATGAATAAACATATAAATAGATAAATGAACGGATGAAAAGGTCATGGAGTTTGAAAATCAATATGAGAACAAAGAGATGGTCTTGGAATAATTAACCAACTTCCTCTCTGGCTGCAAAATTCTTCTGCCAGTCTTTTGTGCACTGTGTTGAGCTGATTACAGATTAAACTAATTACACTGAATTTTTGATTACTGGCATGCAGTCTAGCTATTTTGTGGATTACCTATCACAACTAATTCCAAACTTATCTGCTGCTACCCAGCATATGTCTGAGTTTCACTCAGCTTCCCTGATAGCAGATGCATGCTTCAGGAAAGAACATTTATGTTGATATTTCTGTACGGAATATATAATTATGACAGTCATACTGGTGGGGATTTCAAAGAAAACCAAGAAGCATTCTGAAATTAAAAGCATAGTTGTTGTTTTCTTTCTTGTTCTCTATGTGCTTGTGTGTGTGCATGCCTGTGCACGTCAAACTTCCATTTTTAAATAAATTTCCGAACCTCACTAATGAATATACGGAGAAAGAAATATGCAAAAACATATCATCAGCTTCCATTCACCATTCAGTATATGAATATCATCTCTTAGGTTGGAAGGTACTTCAGGAGGAAGAAGGCATATTCTTGCTCAGTGAAGATTGTACAAGTCAAGACACGTGAAACATGTGAAAAGCAATAAACATAGAAGAAAGTTTCTTGGCCTTAGAGCTACTGACACTTGGAGATCAATAAGTCAAGAGGCCTAGCTAGCTAGGATATCATGATATTAGTGGCATTCCTGCTCTCCATTCACTTGATGCCAATCATACCTCTCTCAATGTGACAATGAAAGACTTCTCTGGGCATTGTCAAATGTTACTCTGGAGATAGACTCACAACCAGCTGAGAATCAAGGCTTCACAATTCCAGCCAGAGGTTTGGGATTACTAAATAGAGAATAACTAGCTATGTAATCAGGAAATGAGGCATTATTTTCTGGGCAGAAAACCAATACAATATCTTTCTCATTCCATAATATTTTGGAACAAGGGAAATTATCCCATAACCACCAGGCAAAAATCCAATTTTGGTTGAGTTGCAATCCCAGAACACATATGAATTTGAAGAGATCTTTGAAGCTGTGAAAGGGACAATTTGTTGGTAATGTTAAATCTGCCAGGCAAAAATAAATAAATGAAAATATCCTTTAATTGTTTTAATTTCTATGTGAGGATTTATTTTACTTTAAAAATTGTCACACACATATTTCTTTTTCAACTCACTTTGTACAATAAATTCTGGCTATCAGAGTTGTGCTTTTATGCTCAGTTCCCAGGACTGGCCAAAAAAAAAAAGCAGTACATTTTCTCTATACTTATTTAACAGCTGCAGTAAATGAAGACTCATCAAACCCAGATTTTTTTTTTAAAAAAGGTGTGTGGTGGCGGGGGAGGGGACTTGAGTGGAGATACCAGTAATCAGTATAGGCTATTACCTAAATCACACACACACACACACACACACACACACACACACACACAGCCATGTACAGTGGCTCACACCTGTAATCCTAGTTACTCAGCAGACTGAGATATCTGAGAATCACAGTTCAAAGCCAGCCAGGGCACTAAAGAACATGAGGCTTGAGCTCAGGTCCTGAGCACTGCCCTTGGACTTTCTCAAGGCTAGAGCTCTACAACTTGAGCCTCAGCGCCACTTCCGGCTTTTTTCTATATATGTGGTACCAAGGAATCGAACCCGGGTCTTCGTGCATGCTTGGCAAGCACTTTAACCACTAGGCCAAACTCCTGGCCAAGAACACGAGACTTTTATCTCCAATTAATTGCTAGAAAATGGGAAGCAGGGCTGGGGCCCAAGGATAGGGCAGTAGCCTTGAGCTGAAGAGCTCAGGGACAGCACCCAGGCCGAGTTCAAGCCCCATGACCCACAAAACACACACACACACACACACACACACACACACACACACACACACACACACACACACTGAGACTATAATATATTGTTCATTGAATTTGCATTTCAATTCTGAAATGTAGTTCATTGATTCTCATGAATGGGGATTTCAAGCTGTAATTAATTTGGAAACAAATTGATGCACTTCACAATTGCTAAACTTCTCCCATGTGAACTTGTCTCATGTAAACACCTGCTCATATGAGTAAGGGCCTCCCCAAGATCCCAATAAAGAAAGAGTAGATTTTTATACTGTGAAGTATAGACTAGTAAATGGGAAGATGTTTACTAACAGGAAAAAAACATGTCACTACAAATATTCTGAGTTTTCTCAAGAAAATATGAGAAGCTGTAGGGATTGCCATTTTTGTTTTTCTGAAATTCCTGAGAAGCACAAGTGTTTCACTGACATTACCACCAGGTTTATATTCTAGTCATTGCCAACATTCTAATGTTATTTTCAAGTTTAAAGAAAGGTATTATATGCAAAAACTCAACAAACACTTGAATTAAGAAGACTTTGATCTTGACTTTAATTTCTTCAACATAAAAGGAAGGCTCAAAGACATTGTGCCACAGACACTTGTAGCTCCTCAACTCCCTAATGTGCTTTTAATAAGATTATATTTTTCCATACTTAGAATTCATATATAGATTAAAACCTAAAACAAGGGTCAAAGTGAACCAGAAATTTAACTTTGTACAAAAAATGAAAATGCAACAAGAAGCTTAAGCCAAAATATGACTAAAATACATGAACATGTTACTATTATCACGTTTTATGGTCAGACATATGTATTCAGAGGTGTTAGCATTGAATTTATTTAAATTTTTTATTCTTTCCTTGGTATTGAGTTTATTTTAAAGTGTACCTTGATTGAGCACATTTGGGGCATCAGACCATTTTATATGGTCTTTCCTTATCATCTTTCTTATTGTTCCTCCTGTACAGATGAAGATGTCAGTCTTGTGAGTAAATTTCAGTTTTGTAGTGCTTGGAATTGAACTCAGGACCATGAATATGCAAGGGAAGCCCTTTGCCATTGAACTATATTCCCAGTCTTATGGTACTATATTTTAGCTCAGGGCCTTACACTTGGTTACTTGGTACCACATACATAGAAGAAGTGGTGCTGATCCTTAAGAAAGTCAAAGGACAGTGCTCAGGCCCTGAGCTCAAGCCCAGGACTGGCAAAAAAAAAAAATCTATGTCAAATTCCCATTTCACAGGTGATCAAAGAAAGCCTATGTATAACAGAATAAGTAATAGCACTAACAGATTTTTTTTCTGTTTTTGTTTTTACTTTGTCATTTTTTGATGTGTGGTATGTCAAAGAAAATTGCAAAACAAATAGAATACAATACCACACATAAGACTACATACTCGTTTCGTTCAAATGTTATAATACGTAGGCAAAGTAATGCATGCAATAATTGCCTTAAAACATCACCCCCATGTTACACCTGCATGTTATATCTGCATACAAGACACCACTAGGGAATCGGGACCACAAGCATCAAAATGAATCAGAGAAATATAATTACTTCTACCAACCAGAAAAACAACTTCAGAACATGTAATGCTGATGTCAAATCATTCCAGGTGTCATCTTCACAAACAGAACATTAGAAAAAAGAAAATATAATTTTAAGTGCTGAAGATTGAGTTGTCATGTAGGACAACTGATTCAGTAAGACAACCCATGTATTAATCTCTCTCCCTCTTCCTTCTGCAAGCACCTTTTCTAAATTAACAGGAATGATCTTGAACAAATTAAAAAGGTCTATCCATCACGTATTTAATAGGCTATGACACATGTAGATAAGACGGGGTTTTTAAATGATGTTGATACAAAAACAAACTTGTAGATGAACAGCAGTAAGATAATTTAGTAGGAAAGCAGAGAATGGTGCTAGAGATTCCTAGGCAGCAGTAAGACATCCAGAAGCCTATCTCCACAAACGTACAACTAAATTATGGAAACAAAAACAAATATTATTCTGTGAAACATGTTTATAAGTTACATCAAAAATTAATACAGATTTCATCATCTCAAACTCTGAACATTGTAAAAGAGTAGATGATGCCAGAATTGGCTTTATGCATGCTAAGCAAAATGGTGGTCACATGGGAAGAAAGCTTCCTGGAGTAGATAGTTACAGTAGTACATCTTCACCAACATTAATTCCTGGAGTACTAACGAATGATGCACGAGTCAATACTACAACAAAATCATCACACTTTAACTATTTTTTCATATGACAACCTAGGGCATTAGT
Source organism: Megascapheus bottae (assembly GCF_031878675.1). Taxonomy (NCBI): domain Eukaryota; kingdom Metazoa; phylum Chordata; class Mammalia; order Rodentia; family Geomyidae; genus Megascapheus; species Megascapheus bottae. The sequence goes on from NC_143521.1 coordinate 43,246,853, forward strand.
AAAGCAAAACACTAGATGCTATTTTTAATACTCACCCAGGATTCTCTTTTGTAGTTCCTCTGGGTAGTACAAAACTTTCTTTTTCCTAGTTCAGTAGTATTTGTTTTAACAATCAGCAAATTTGTCAAAGGCTTTTATTCCCTTTAGAAAATTTCTCCATTCTAGAGCCTTATTGGAAATAGATGGATTTGGAAGCCAGAGAGAAACTGGCTGCTTTTAACCCCTTTGCCCTTCAGATTTCCCCATTTGTATAATGGAAATAGAAAGCCACCTTCAGAGCTCTGACAATAATTTCTTTTTGAGGTTAGTATCTAAAGAGATAATAGATATCCAAAAGACTAGTACATGTTTAGGGGTTTTTTTGACTAATGTAATATTTCAGTTTGCTGGAAAATCTAAATATTTCCAGTCTTCATCACATTTTCAAAAGTTTCTTTTTTACTGCCCTCTCCTCTTTTGTACTCACTTAGTGAGTATTAAAGAAACACAAACTCACTTAGAGACACATTTTGCTCACTTCTAATGTGATTTATACAGTCGTTGCATTTTGCCATCTTTAGTAGAAGAAATATTCTTCAGACTTTTAGTTTCCTTCTAATCATCTACTGTTTTGAAAACAGCATATACTCAGAAGGTCATATTCAAGTATTGGGACAGATTTACTGACTTCATTTGATAAAAGTATAATATAATTACAAGGTTAGGACTGAATCAAAGTTTAATAAATGAGGAACACTTTGGAGGACCTGCATCTTTTTTGTCTTTGTTGCATAAGGAGGAACCAAGAAGATGAGACAGTTTTAGTTTGGCAAATAGAAATCCCTAACAAGAGGGATTAGTATCCCTAACATGATACTAAAAACAAGAACAACAAAAATGCTACCACAGGAGCAAGGATGGCAAGAGTAAAGAACAAAATGACCAAAGGAAATAAAGCTTATTTATGGGGAAGCAACATAGCTGCAAGCTGTAGGGCTCAATATGAAAGATAGAGAACATTCACACTGCTTGGAAAACATATGTGTGGCTATCCCACAGACAACAATACAAAATTCCTACAGGCAATCGATCTTTATTTCCACTATTCAGTGACAAAATAGCATATGGCAAAGTGGAATAACTCAAGACAGGAATGCAAAATATTCAGCTCAGAATCTACTCTGACATAGAGCACACTTAATAGTAAGGAAAAAAAGAAAACATCATCATACAGAGACTCAGCACAATAACAAGATGAAGAACTAATGCTCTAGGGATACTAACTCAACGCTAAGAAATCAGTAAACAGCTAATTAGCCTCTTACATATACTCAGGCTTTTGCTACTCTCACCTAAATGAGAGACCCTCTGTTGCTACAGAGATATTACCAATATTACTTCCTTTGAAGAAATATTTTTTAAAAATAATGTATAGTAAACTGCTCTATTAATATCTTTATCTATAGGCCTCTGGTTGACTATAACTTCAGTAATAAATTAACCTAATTACTTGCTTTAGAGTAATGCATTTATCTCCACTGTAAAAGAAAGCATAAGCTGGCAAAAGAGAGCAATATAAAAAGATAAGAAAAGAATGGACAAAATGTTTATCAAGTATTTCTGTGAATGGCCAAACAAATGAAGAGATTCTGTAATCTCCCAAACAAGGAAGAACTTGGACCAGCAAATACATACAAAACAAAGGCTATGCAAAGGTGATTCAAAGGATCCATCTCTGAGTTCATGGCTCACAACAAAAACGAAAAGAAAGAAAACATCTTTGAAAGAAATGGCAGCTTACCTATTACCAGTGCTGCATTCTTATAAATCAATGCAGGAAATTGCTATTAACATATACAAGCAGGTAAATCAAATTTTGGCACAGTTATGATTAGATTTAAACATTCCTTCCTTCCTACCTTCCTAGCTACCTACTTACCTACCTACCTTTCTTGCCCGCCTGCTTGCCTTCTCCCTCTTCCTCTCCCTCTCCTTCCCTCCCTCCCTCCCTCCCTCCTTCCCTCTCCCTCTCCCTCTCCCTCCCTCCCTCTCTCTCTCTCCCTCTCCCCCTCTCCCCCTCTCCCCATCTCCCCCTCTCCCCTCCCCCCTCCCTCCCTCCCTCCCTCCCTCCCTCCCTCCCTCCCTCCCTCCCTCCCTCCCTCCCTCCCTCTCTCTCTCTCTCTCTCTCTCTCTCTCTCTCTCTCTCTCTCTCTCTCTCTCTCTCTCTCTCTCAGCAGTCCTGGGCCTTGAACTCAGGCCTAGCTGTTGTCGCTAAGCTTTTTCTGCTCAAGGCAGAAAAGGCTCTACCACTTTGAGACATAGAACCAATTCCTCATTTTTTTTCCTTATTATGCTTTGTTTAAAATTTGCAAACAAAACATATGAAGTAATGTGGCAATTTACTAAAAGCCTGTGCTCTTTATATTAACAATTCAGTCTAAGAAGAATAGACGGGGTAACACTGGTCAAGGTGGATTATACACATAAATTGACATATTCCATCGAAACCCCTTTATATAACAATTTCAAGATAACAAAAATCAGTTGTTAAAATAAGAGAATAATCCACCTGGAAGAATACTGGAAAATAGGCTAAGATTCATCATAAACTAGGGAGAGATAATTCACAATACAAAGGATTGATATAAATTACATGGATGTTAGAGTCCTCAAGATGCTAGCGACAACTTATACAGAATGACTGGATGAGTAGAAGAGAAAAAGCAATGAAAGTGTATCAAGTTCTGTTGTGTGAATGCTCCTAGACAGGATTTACCCACAAATTTAAATTATCTTATTTCTAAAATGAAAATCCTAGGGGGAAGACAAACACTACAATTTTAAGATCATCATTCACTCCAATTATGCTTTACTTATTCAAAAAATTCTTCTATGATCTGCAGGAAGCAATGTAGACAGTCATGAATTAAAAGAATAATGGAAAACAGCTCCACATACAAAGTTGGCCACATCCTTTGCGGAGGTGAAGGGACTGTGGTCTTTAACAAATGAGAAGACACTTGGAGAGAAGGAAGATAAAGTTAACTTCCCTGTGTCATTCTCAATAACGATGCTAATGACTTGATGAAAACAGCATCCAGACAGACTAAAATTGTTAAGTTTGCACAGTATCGTTGATCTGAAGCAGACAGCAAAATTAGATTTCTAAAATATGCCTATTAAGTGAAAGGCATTCTGAAAACACACCCAGAAAAGAAGTCATGTAGCAAGGTTGCCATGAGATTCAAACAAGGGGTGGGGGGAGTTCTGTTTTGACAGTGGGTTTGAAAAGGTTTCATTCAAACATCATCATGAACCTTGTTTTCTAATTTCAGCACTGTTTTATTACCTGTGTCAACCTCCATGTTGAGTCACCGCCACTACCTCTGTTCCCTAATAATTGAGATGCCTGACAAAGTAGAGTCATTTGAAAGTTTAAAGGGAAAAAAAAATGCTTCTAAAATTACCTGAACTTAAGAGTGAGACATACAAAGTCACGATCCAACACTACAGAATTTGGCTTTCATGAAGTCAATTTTGTTATCTGTCTTTTTAATGGTAACATGAATTTTAAAAGTCATTAAGCCCAGATTTTTAGCAGTCAACCTGTATCTTTGTTTGCAAGCACTTGAGGTAAGTTAATCTTCATAGGTAACATCTGCTTAAAATATACAAAATGATTTAAAATTGGCTTCTCAGTTATAGTTTCTTAAATATTAATAAGATGACTGTCTATGGAAGGAAGTTTGGCCTAGTGTTAGAGTATTTGCCTAGGATGCATGAAGACCCGGGTTCACTTTCTTGGTACCACATACATAGAAAAGCCAGGAGTGTTGCTGTGGCTCAAGTGACAGAGCGTTAGCCTTAAGGAAAAAGACCGAGTACAATGCTCAACTCCTGAGTTCAAGTCCTACGACTGGCAAAAAAAATATTGTAAACTAGTGTAAAACTGTGACTTTATATTTTATAGACAAAATAAATTGTGATCACATTCAGTTATTTATGATAGCTGCCAGCTGCTGTAGTTTGCTTTCAATATCTAGCAATTAATCTTTGTAATGTCTTATCATCTTGAATTATTAAACCAAAATTGTAATCTGCATTTTTTATTTTATGTACACAACTCTCACCCAGAAAAGGAATGCAACTATATTTTATTATGAAAATTTTGTCGGATCCCAGACAAAATTTCACTTGTCCATCCAGGATGGGCAAAGAATTCAGACTGTTCAGAAGTAAAAGGTAAATATTACGAATGACTACTATGAAGCAGTAACTTGGTGAAAGACAGAAATAAGGGTGCATTAAATTTTATGAAGTTACTTTCCTTTGTGTTAATTCTTCTTGGCACAACCTCTTTCATGAGCTAAAATTAGGTGGCAAGGTGAGAGACAGTTTGTTGGAAATGGACATCCAAGTCACTACATTTTCCCTAAAGATCTTCATTCCATCAAAGCTAAAAAAATAAGTTCAAAGGAAAAAAGAAATCAAGACAGTTCTGCTCCGACTTCATACTTGGATAAAATTACTTGTCGGTGGTGGGGATGATGATTACCTGCACAGCGCCCCTTACATTAACTATGCCGACAGATCCGACATCTTTACTGATGGCAACAGCCAGCCGGCAGATTAAAACACAATGTAGATTTAATCTCCTCAATGACTCCACAGACTCAAATGAAGGATTCTCAAGTTTCGGGGTTCTGACCTATTCAGGGTGAATAAGTATATAATAAATTACCTGTCCTTTAGCTTTCTAATAAGAAAAAAAAAAGAACAGGGTTCAACTATTCCTATGCTAACTTCAATGTATTATTACGTTTACCAATATAATCTCCGTGAGACAGAGCAAAAGATCACTCTATTGTAATGGATCTCGGGGAATTATTTTGCACTGATTGATGACTGAACTTGATGCCAATACAGTATGGTGAGAACAGCAGGTAACAGGCCAGCCAGATTTTCAAGAGCTGCCCATTGGACACATGATTAAGGATCAGTTTGAGGGGAAACGATTTCTCCTCAGGGAGAAAAGGCATGTTTGTGGCAGAGCCCCAGTGCCCACTGGCCACAGTTAGCCATAGTCACAGCAAGCATGCACAGCACAATCATGCTGCCAGATTGAAAGAACAATGGGACAGTGATATTTAGAAAGGGCAAGAGTCAAGAAGAATAACACAAACCAAGAAGCAGGTCTACCTGTATGCTTTGTTGTAAATGTAACAAGTCAGCCATCATCACAAAGCTTTTTATGTTGTGTTTTCCCTAACTCAGCTGATTAAATTCAGAACTTCATTAGCAGGCAATAGTGCTGCCAAGCCATAGGGCACTTCACCAACCTGCAGACCCAGAAACAGCACAGCAGCAAATTCTGTAGACACTGAAATTTAACTACAAGCCTTCTGGCTCCAATGAGCAAAACTGCTTGTCCTTCAATTCCCAGTGTCCATGGATAAATAAATAAAAGTAAATAAATACCATGCGAGAAGCTTGAGCCAATGTAATGGCTCGTTTACGATTGTAGATAAGTCACCTAACTCAGGCCCACAGAGGTACTAACAGAGATAAAAATAATAGGACTTGTTTTACTTCCCAAAAGATAAACCTTTGCAGGTGAATTTTACTCCTTGAATGCTCTTAGAAAAATTATTATTGCCATCCACCCACCACCTGCAACCTTCCACCTTCCCTCCTCTTCTACTCCTCCGATTCCTTCCAACTGATTTCCATGGTAACAAAGAACAACTATAAAACTGCTAGGTAACATTCATAAAGAATTTGCATGACTCCAGTACTTCTGCTCTTGCTGTCAACAATTTTAACCTATTTCTTCATAGTCCTGTTTAAATCCCCAAGACCATTCCTCAAGGAATTTCTGTCTGTTGATTATTGTTTTTCCCTTAAGAAAGTGACAGGCAGATGAAACTAGGTAGTGTTAGAGCTGAAAAACGTATAACATCTCATATATATATATATATATATATATACATATATTAGGTAAAATCTTGTCTAGACAGAATAAAGTTACAGAGTTTGAAAATAGTGGGGTAAACCCAGGTCTATTAATTTTCAATCAGGACCAGGTAAAAGGAAACTTTTTTTATTGTACATATTAACAGTGGAAGGGAGTGACTTACAACTGGCATGTAGTCTCTAAAGACTATGAATGTACAAGGCAAAAAGAAATAAAATTATATAATCAAAGTATTGCCAAGGCTGAGAAACACTCCTTTAGCCAATAAAATTGGAGAAATAGTGATTTTAATTGACATATTTTAACAGAAATTATAATCAATGTTGAATTACATCTTGAAATGTTAAAGACAATTTGTTAATACTGGTTTTACTTCCAAATTTCCATTCTCTGCCCAAATATACCATGGACCAAAATGATTCCAATTCTATGTAGAACTGCTGTCATTGCATTTCATTTTACCTTGAAATGTTAATTGCAGTACAGAGGGGCTAAATAGTTTATTTAAATTTACATTTGCTTTTAAATTTGATAAATCTGGTCTCTTCACAATATTACTGATGATGTGGAATTTCTGCCTTAACTTACACCTCTCTTGTGGAACATTAGGCATTAGATACTGCTAAACAGAGACCACACACCCACTGCAAAAGATCTCATGGGCTACTTATAAGAAAGCATGATTAATCATAAACAAAGAGACATGTCAGTGCTTAAATATCCAGCACACACTCTTTTAGACATTTTATCCCTTACACTCTCTCAAAACAGACTGAAAGATGGTTATCATTTCTTCAGAAAACAACATTATCACATTAGTTTCCTTCACGACCCTATGATTAAGACAAACACAGTGCTCTTTGAATTTCTATCTTTCTGACTCAGAAAGCATACTTTTATCTGTGCAATTATTATTATTATTATTAGATCTCGCTTTCCAAACAAGAAATGGGAATAAGAGAAGGCACCCATCTCCTTCATATCTCAAAGAAGAATTCTCTAATCAGTCAGTAACATGGATCTGCCATAGAGTCCTTGTCAAGGCAACACTACATGACCAATCAATCTTTATGAAGCAGCAGGTGGAAGGAAGTCCATTTACTCTCTCCAATAAACACTTAGAGCCAAGGCAATGCTCTTCAGTGAAGCAGAATCAGCATTCTCAAATACAGCTCATGCTTTGATTTTTCTTGAGCCCGGTGAAACTGTGCTTCAAGTCTTTGCTCTTTTTCAGTCCTTCAACTTTTTTGTAGTTCTCCATCAGTTTCTATAAGGTGCTTAACCTTAGCCTCCACCTCACTATAGGAAAGTATGAGTTCAGTTCTGCAAGAAAACTACTGAAGTTTGAAGGGCAAAATATTATTAAATAAAGATTTCATCAGCAAAGTTTTAATGTCCTCCTCCTTCAGGGAATTTTATTTTTGCAGAAGGACCATTATGATTCAATAAAGAATGTCAAGGTCTGCAGTTTGATTTGATCACCAAGAGGTTTCCTTCTCGACCACCATTTTGGTTAACATATTAATAACTCAAGACTACTTCAAGTAGTCTCAAGAGATAATTTATGATTCTGGCTGACTAGATGAAGTGGTATTGATGAAGGACACATTCTCCTTTAACATCTCTGACATCATTAATTGACTGTAGTGTGGTGTAAGATCTAGAATTAGGACTTCTAACAAACTTTACCTTTTACTCTTCTGACTTTGCCATACTTGCATATATCCAGAGTTTGTGACTCAACATATAGCCACATAGACTTCACAGGGACTTCATTGCCCATCAAGATGACTCTGTACCTCCATAACTATTGTATATATTTTGTCATACACTTTTAAATATAAAACACTAAAATGGTACAGAGATACTCAGCTCACTACCCAGAAATAGAGATGCTTACATCACAATATTTTTTAGCCAGGAATACACTATTTTTAGGTCTTTTGTCTAAGTAAACAACATAAAATAGCACAGAGCTTAAAATGGCAGCTTCACATATTTTGCCCATTGCGTCTGTTCAACAGTATTTCTCCAAGGTTGTAAATAGTGACTTCTCTATAAAGAAACCTGGGAGATTTATTAAGTCAGTGTAGTAACCATAATATATGAGCAAATTTTTGTGTGTTACTTTTCAGAAGTAAACTACTGTAAATTATCATTTCTAGCTCATCATGTCACATCAAATCTATCATCTTTTACTTTGCCAGTTATGGGGCTTGAACTCAGGGCCTGAGCACTGTCCTTGGACTTTTCTCAAGGCAAGAGCTCTATTACTTGAGTTACAGCACCACTTGCAGCTTTTTTCTATGTATGTGGTATTGAACCTGGGTCTTCGTGCATGCTAGGCAAGCACTCTACCATTAGGCCAAACTCCCGGCCCCCAAATATACCATCTTAATGATATTATTTAAAAATAATAATAATATGCATTACTTCAAGGAAACAATTAAATTAGCTTCTAAGCATAGAAAGAAAAAGTCAGTTTTATTATGATTATTTGCGTATAATATCATTCATAAATATATTAATTTTGTCCTACAAATCTCTCATGTTACAGCTAAAGCAACTAATACCCTCAAAACATTAAAGAATTTGATCAGGTTTAGTCTTCAATCATTTTCCTTCATATAGGATGAAATCCACTTACCTTTCTTACTTGATGTTAATATTTTATGAGTATATACATTTTTCTTTTTCTTTAATTTTTATTTTGCATGAGATAAACAGTCTTAAGGAGAGAATGTCTTATATTTTAGGGCTGGGAGTTTGGACTAATGGTAGAGTGCTTGGCTAGCATGCATGAAGATCTGGGTTTCGTTCCTCAGTACCACATACATAGAAAAGGCTGAAAATGGTGCTGTGGCTCAAGCGGTAGAGTTTTAATCTTGAGAAAGCCCAAGGACAGTGCTCAGACCCTGAGCTCAAGCCCAGGAATGGCAAAAAAAAAAAAAAAAAAAAAAAGAATGACTTATATGTTAACATGTAAAACATGGAATTTGGTAAACCTTAGTTTAAATCTGACTCTGATTTCTAATTTTTATAAGGTCAAATATTTAAGATTTGGAGACATTGGTATCAAAATGATATCAATCTTTCTCACTATACTACGAGGCCTACTTAAAGGAATCTTTCCAATAACATTACATTTTTAAATTTCTCATGTAATACCTCAATGTAAAAACACAGAGAGATTCACAGGGCTCAAAGGAATTTACAAGGTCATAAAGAACATATCACTTATCTAAAACAGGACCACACATTTTTAAAAAGCCATTCTATAGGACTCCATAAAGAATTTCTAGGGGAGGATTCTTTGACCATTTTAAAAAAAGATATCATCATGAGCCATAACATTAAATTAAAAATAAAGACATAAGATCAAGAAAATTAATAACAACAGATGCTGGAGGGGATGTGGCCAGGAGGGATCACTACTACACTGTTGGTGGGAGTGCAAACTCGTTCAACCACTATGGAAAGCAGTATGGCAGTTCCTCAAAAGACTAAACATAGAGCTCCCCTATGACCCAGCAATTCCACTACTTGGCATTTACCCAATCATCCAGAAACAAGGACATACTAAATCCACCAGCACAACAATGTTCATTGCAGCACTATTTACCATAGCAAAGATATGGAACCAACCCAGATGTCCCTCAGTTGATGAGTGGATCAACAAGATGTGGTATTTGTACACAATGGAATTCTATGCTGCTGTCAGAAAGAATGACATTGCCCCATTTGTTAGGAAATGGAAAGACTTAGAAAAGATCATATTAAGTGATGTAAGCCAGACTCAAAGGAACTTAGGCTCAATGGTTTCCCTTGTTTGTCATAATCAGTAGAAACCGTGGGCTCTCCTAGCAGAGATTTGCAATAGAGCAAAACCTTGATACAAAAGGCCATATAGTATGACACTAAATGAAAGGATCTCTAGGATATAGAAACATAAGCCATATAATGAATGATTGTTGTCCTTAATGTACTATGTTATCTCTCATCTCTTTTGCTGTCCCTTGGTTATCTCATATTGTTACAGTATCTCACTTTGTTACCTGATATATTGGATATATTTGTATTTGGTTATTTGAAATTGGATAGGGAACAGGGGAAAACAAGATGAGGGGTTGAGGTGGGAGGGGGAGGGAAATGGGGACCAAGACATGTGAAAGGGTATCAATGTATGGGAATTAATACACCATCTATCTGGCAAATATCATGTAACCCTTCTATTAATTACAATAAAAATACATGAAAAAAAGAAAATAAAATAAAGACATAAATCATATTTCTCTTGGGCAAGCAACCAGAGACTAAGTTAGAGGAAAAGCATGAACATGGTACCTGAAGCAAAGTGGCCAAGAAGGAATCACAAGAAAAACTAAGTGAACAGTATCAAAGGACAACTAAGTGAGCAGTCTCCAGCTACTCAAGGTGTGGACTATGAGTAAGCATGTAGAAGTCATGAGGTTAGGCACATGTCTGTTGGTTAGTGTCCACAAATGCTGCAAGAACCTGACATAGGCTCCCAGGACCTTGGATCCTAGAAAGTGAAGAGCGAGTCCTCAAACAACCAAGTTAAACAATGAAGTTTAAAAAACAGTGTTACAGAGTTAGAAATTCCAAAATTAGAGCCAGGGTTGGAGGCTCATGCTTGTAATCCTAGCTATTCAGGAGGCTGAGACCTGAAGATCACAGTTCAAAGCCAGTCCGGGCATAAAAGTACCTGAGACTTTTTTTAAAAAATATTTTTATTTTCTTCTAATCCATATTCAGAAATAGACATAATTATGGAAAATTTATTAACTAGTTCCTGGTCAATATATGTCTTTCTACTCCTTTTACTTATAAGCAAATAACTGCTTGATATGTCTCCTAAAGTCATTAAAAAAAAAAAACAGGCATTTTAATTGAAAGAAAAACTAGCAAATACAATATATTCCTAACTAGTTCCAGGCACTCTATATTTTTTACTTTTGCAGAGATAATCATTAATATCTGAAATGAGGGCTTTAATGTGCATTTCAAGGTGTTTATCTCTGAATATTATGCTATCAACGAAGAATTAGATATTATCTGTCCTCTTTACATCCATATTTCCTGCACACTCTTGAATGTGAGTTGAATTGATCAACAATAAATATTCTAAAGAAACTCAATACTTCAAAAGTTAAAAATGCAAGTTTCTACCTTAATGTGAAACAAAATAAACCAAACAAAAAACCTACTCCATTTCTTCTAGAACTACCTGACTTCAACATTTTAAAGTAATTTTAAGTATTTATATTCCTGTTTATAAGACATTAAGGCACGCTGCTTTGCTTAGTAAAATGCTTAACTATCTTGAATTTACATTGTAAAAGAAAATAATTTATTTTTTTCATTGCCCACAAAATGAATTCCTTTCTACTTCCTTCCAATAGAGCTATGTTAATATTTTCAAGAAATTGGAGGTCATAGTTGACATTATCATACAATGAAAACATCATTTCCAGCAGAAGCATAAAATAGATGATGATCATACATGCGTTTTGTATATATACATATATTTATACTTTTTTCTGAAATGAACAGTTGTTTTTGCTTTTATTAGCTAAATTGCTTATATTCTTACTACAAATTTAGTCCCAAGAATTTTTTCTCAATGTCCTAAGTCACGTCATTGCTTTCTTTTCTTTTTAATTTCCTTTGTCTCTAATCAAGTGCCCAAAGTTCTCTAATACCATTATATTTCACCTCTGTTAGGACCTGAGACTCTTATCTTCAATTTAACTCTAGAAAATGGGAAGTGGGACTTGGCTCAAGGGTAGGGTGGTAGGTAGCCTTGCGCTGAAGAACTCAGGGCCAGACCCATGACCCACAAATAAAAGGAATTTTAAAAATAAAACTCTCTCATATATACATATATATATATATATATGTATCGAGTTTCTAAACAAATCTAACTGGATAGACAGCAAATCATTTATGCTCTCTGGATCTCAATTTTCTTACATGCTAATAGGAAATTAAAAACCAACTTATCCATAAAGCTATTTCTGGCATAAAGGATCTATAGCTTGTTGAGAGGAATGAGGAGAAAAGCAGGTATCAAAAGTGGAAGTAAGGGCTGGGAGTTTGGCCTAGTGGTAGAGTGCTTGCCTAGCATGCACAAAGACCCAGGTTCAATTCCTAGGTACCACATACATAGAAAAAAAAAGCCAGAAGTGGTGCTGAGGCTCAAGTGGTAGAGCTCTAGCCTTGAGAAAGTCCAAGGACAGTGCTCAGGCACTGAGCTCAAGCCCAGGAGGAAAAAAAAAAGTGAAAGTAAGAGTAAAGAGAAAAATCAGTATCCATGTAGACTCAATCCTGAAACATCAAGTTGCAGCTGAAAAGGCCATGCCCATGTCGTCTAGAGAGACGGAGTGTAGACACCCAGATATAGTAAAACCACTTGCAATGATAGACAGATATGATTTATCTACATTAAAAAATAATTTTCAGTTGGTCTACAAAAATAATCTAATTTAATTGTAGGTGCAGTGAAAAAGGACTTTAAGAGAAGGGTTAATAGTGGAAGCGGGTTTAGAGCTACATGGAGAAAAACAATTAAAAGATAGAGGGTCCAGAGGAGAAAGGACAGCCAAAAGAAGTGGGAACTGATTCTTCTGCAATGAGTTACACAACAGACATTGATGAGGGCTGAATTTAAATTTGCAAGGGAAGACTTTCGACCTGAAACTAGAAAGTATAAACCAACTCACTAGCTAATGCAGCTTTATCTATACTTTTGGAGGGCAGAAAACCTATCTGCCTTGACTTCTAGAAATAGAAATCAATGAAAAATGGGAGAACACTGAACTTAAATGATTTGGATCTTGAGGAGGAGGAGGCAAATATAGGCATGTTAGTGGAAGAAAATGATTGAAATGTAGTAAATCTGTTCTCTCTTAAGAAATAGTAGGTTTTCATTTTACATGCAAGAAAACTGAGGTCCAAAAGGTTAATATAAATGACAAAATGGCAAAATGATAGGGCTCATTTTGAATAAGCACAAGTTACATATTATAATAAATTACTTTATACATAGAAACACATGGATGTTTGAAGATATATATCTCCTCATCCCAATTTGTCTCTACCATTAGGGAAGCATCATCCTTTAAATCCTAGGGGTCTGTCCCATGAAATAGCAGTCAGTGGCTTTATTTGTTTGTTTGCTTTGTGCTAGTGCTATACTAGATGATCAAAAGGAATGGAGATTGAAAGGAAGGAAGGTAACACTGAAGAGTGTCCATCCACTTGCATTGAAAATTAGGAAGTGGCTAGGCAGCTGTGTTTCATACCTGCAAATCTCAATACTCAAAAGGCTGAGGATTGCAATTCAAATCCAGCCAAGACAGCAGAGTCTATGAGACTCTTATCTCCAACTAACCACAGAAAAACAAAACAAAAGAAATCAGAAGTGGAGCTATGGCTCAAGTGACAGACCACTAGCCTTGAGCCAAAGGAGCTCAGGGAAAGAATCCGTGGCCCTAGATTAAGACCTATGACCAACAAAAACAAGGAGGAGGAAAAGGATAAGGAGGAGGAGAAGAAGGAAGAAAGGATATGTTGTCATTTACAGTTACTATGCCCTTACCTATAATTGGAGGAAGTAATCTCAAGTTGAAAATAAAGAAGCTAAACTAACATAATGAGTCAGTGACTTCCTCAAGCATGTTCCTTTTATATTTTAAGTGGGGGTGGTGGGAGATAGGTAGGAGTTGAATCTGATAAAGGAACACACTATTGTTATACAGGAAAGTTTCATCCAACAGCCGGTTCTTTCATACAGTCAGTTAAATTATTTTAAAAAAAAAATAGAAATGCTAGAGCTTTTTCTCTCCCCTGACAATACCATAAATAAATGAATGTTTTCAGTTGAAATGAAATGTTAAAGGCCAATAAGACTTATTAACAAAAGAAAGACTATTTAAACATCTTCATTTTAAAATCTATAAAGAACCTAGCATGATTTCTCTAAAGAGTTCAACCTCAGTAGTGTGCTTTTCCATCTTATAATTAGTAATAAGACAAGGTCTTGAGGAAAGAAAATAGCATTTCTAAAGCCCCCTAGCTGGGGCCGGTTTATCACCTAGCTAGGATAGTACAATTTTAATTGCATATTTAGGTCATTGGCTCTAAGCACTTATAAGCTGTTACCGTGAAACATCCTAAAATCAATAAAGAAAATGTTAGAAGGAGAGGGAAGTTGTAAATGGAAATGTTAAGAGATCCTTAACTATGCTGTCTTAAATGCTACTGTTGGAATACAAACTGAACTTTAAGCATGATTTAGTGGAACTATGAAAAGAAAGACCTCTGAACCACAACACTTATTTCCAATTGCACTGAAAGCTAGCAGTGTTGTGTTTTTGCCAGATAAATTTAGTCAAGAGTCAAAGTATTCATTTAGGCATCCAGCCCTCATTGCATCTGTGCTTATCTGAGAAGATAAACTATATACAAAAGGAAGGACTGCTTTTTACTACAGACCTCTCAAAAAAATGCTCAAAATCAAAATCACTACAGTGTGTCACCCACATAAGCCAGCCTTAAAAATGTAATTATGCTGAAAATCATTTGATGATGTATCACTTCTACTCTTTTTGTTTTTAAATTCAATAAGCAAGTTGTTTTTACAGAATGTTCTGGATTTCACAGTGCACTTTGTGCTGCTTGCTCCCTCGTCAAAGTTTAGTCTCTTGGTAACCTTCATATTTTAGATTTTCAATGCTATATTTGTGAAACAATTTTAGAAAATAGTTGATGGGAATAAAGTAATATTATTACATGAGTATATATAAGCTCACAGTTATAGTATATATAAGTAATCCCTTCACAAACAATGGATTAGTAATTATTATATGAAGCAAGAATACAAGTGCTCATTAAAGACATAGAAGCCATAGGTTAGAGTAGTTTAGCAGATATATATATATATATATATATATTAATAGTTTCAAAGTAGAAAGAGGTTTGCACTTTTCACTGGATGTCATTTTAAAAGTTATAGTCTAGCTTGTCTGGCAACAATATTTCATTGATCCCATTTCATACTGATAGATCACCAGATTTAGAGCAAGAACAGCAATAGCAAGTATGTGCCAAGTAACACAAGAAAGGACCTATATCCTTTCAAATAAATGGCTTTATCAGCTATAGAATGCAATTCTCTGAAAAGAAACAAAATTATGTGTTTATTTACACAATTTGGCACCATTAAAATTCACTGTTAAGATTAACAGAGAATCATTATTTTTTTTACAAGTTCAATTTAAAATTTCCATCATTCAATGAAAAGAAAATTTCACTACATCATCTGTCTTTTGTGGGAAACAATTCCAGGTTTCCTTGGTTGGCTGAAGAAGTGGCAATTTAACAGCACACTGTTCACACTGCATTGTGTCTTTGTCTATGTGAAGTCAAACAAACATCTTGGCAAGTCAGACATTAATGCATGTGGGTGTGGGCAACAGTTCCTTCACAGGACAGCTGGATGCGTCCTGCAAAGATGTTTTAGCCAAATGTTTATTTGAAAGCCTTCTGGTGTAAAGCACAGGAAAGGCCTGAAGCACAACGAGCTTGAATCTGCCACTAATGCTCAGTGCTTGGACTGGTCACAGTGCCTGGACTTGCTTATTTTCTTTGATAAGCAGGGTCCAAATTTGCATACATCTCTTGTCCATCCAACCCACAGATAAAGAAATGGGAAAGTCTCAAATCTAATAGCTGCATTGTAAATTAGGAATTAAATGGAAACTTTTACTTATTTCTTCAACCTATTCAAGGACTGAAAGTGCTGGCAGCTTAGATGTACACAGGCACACATTTCCAGTATATATTTTGACCACCACTACAATATAGTGGTGGATGACTGTCCTAGAACCAATAGCTCTTTCAGGTGATGTTTTCCTCATGATATATTCTGCTGTTACAATTTGGGTGGCAATATTGCAATCTGGTAGGAAGATATCAAGAGTGCTGCTAACCACCTTACTCTGCACCAAAGAGCCACTTAGCAAAAAGAGTTATTTGAACTAAAATATCAGTAGTACCAAGGTTGAGAAATTCTGCCTTAACACTACCAAGACCATGTAACAGTCATGAAGTAGGTAAGTGAAAATTTAATGAATTGACTGATTACACTATTATATAAAAATAGTTCCAAACAAAGTCGAAAAATGCTTTTTTTCACTTTATACATATTATAGAGTCAGTTTTAAGTTTCTCGGGCTTCACTTAAAACTAGATGGCAAATGATCACAGTCTTTTGTACAACATGTGTTTTTCTATTTCAGTCATACTATCATATATGTAGTATAATCCCACATAAATTTAAATATTATTCAGGTAAATCTTGAGACTGGGTTTGTTTTGCTAAAAGAAAAGTAACTTTGTTGATCCACTCATCAACTGAGGGACATCTGGTTTGGTTCCATGTGTTTGCTATGGGGTATTTACCATGCTGCAATGAACATCATTGTGCTAGTGGATTTAGTATGCCCTTGTGTATTTATACACAATGGAATTCTATGCTGCCATCAGTAAGAATGACATCGCCCCATTTGTAAGGAAATGGAAAGACTTAGAAAAATCATATTAAGTGAAGTAGGCCAGACTCAAAGGAACATAGGCCCAATAGTCTAGCTCATTTGTCATAATCAATAGAAACCTTGTACTCTCCTAGAAGAGATTTACAATAGAACAAAATCTAGAGACATTAGGCCAAATAGTATGACATTAAATGTAAAGACCTCCAGGATAAGGAAACAAAAGCCATATAATGAGTGACTCTTGTCCTTAATGTACTATGTTATCGCTCATCTCTTTTGCCATCCCTTGGTTATCTCATATTGCTACAATATTTCACCTTGTTATCTGTTATATTTTATATGTGCTTAATTGGTTATTTGAAATTGGATAGGGAAGGGGGAAAATCAAGATAAGTGGGGGGTGAGGGTGGGAGGGAAATGGGGACCATGTCATGAGAAAGGGTATCAATGTTTGTGAAGTTATGCACCGTCTATCTGGTGAATATAATGTAACCCTTCTATTAATTACAATAAAAAATTATTTAAAAAAGCAAAGTAACTGTGACCCACAGCTTATAACTGTGAGCTAGTATTGAGTTTCATAGGATTTTGGTAAGGTTTACTTATACCTCATAATATATATGTCACACTAACATTCAAAATAGATTGTGAGACTATTTCCCCATCAAATTCACCATCTGAAAGGGCTTAATCTTTTGTTAAAAGAATGAATATGCTTTCAATCTGCTTCACCTTTTGAGACACTGTGTAATAAAACCCTCAAATTAAGTCGATCACATTTTAACGCAGATAAACTAATAGCACAATTAGAGCATTGCATAATTTGCCATTAGGGTTCCAAAGGAAATCACTTAAATATTTAAGCTCTTTAGAACTCCACTGATAAAGTCCGGCAAAACACGCCTGAGGATTAGTGGCATGGGTGTCAATGGTAAGTGAAGGTGGTAGGGTCACTTAGCTTTCTGAAAGGCCCTTCATATGGTTAAAATAAAAAATTTAAGGCCATTTGCTAATGCTTCTGATCTGCATACCTCGCAAAACATCAGGTAAGTGGTGCCATCAATGCCATCTGGGTTACAGGAAGCTTGTGTTGGTTAGCGGTACTATCAGATAGAGGCAATTTTTTAAACACATGTTGATTCACAGATGGAAGTGTTCATATTTAATTCCTTTGTAATATTTCTTGAGAGGTAAGTAATATGCCCACATGCCACATACCAGAACTTTCTATAGGTGCTAGTTCCCTAAGCTACATACAGAACTAAACAGATATTCTCATCTTTCCAGCTAAGGAATTGCCTGGATATTGAAAACAGAGGTGGGGGTGGGGGTGCAAGTGGTTTGTAACAGGAAATAGAATTGTATGTCAAGATTATTTATGTGCTTTTGCATACTATGGCTTCTTTAGGTTATTGAGCCTTCAGGAATATCTTCACCTTGGATGTCTTTCTGAGTTTTTGAAAGAATTTTAAATACCTAGGCACATTAAAGTACTTCTATGACAAAGTACAGCCCATGTAAACTTATTGAAATAAATTCTTATATGAGAAGGAAGAGAGCATTATTTGAAGGTTATTTTAATAAGTATTTTTTCCTAAGGTCATATGCATGTGTTACTGAACCCTTGTGATCCTCTCCTAAGAATATCCTCCTTTGTTCTCAATGTGTGATTACTTAGAATTTTGATTATTGAATAATGTCCAAGTGTAATTATTTGTCTTTTACTATTTAATGGATTTGCTTATAGATTTATAAGCATATTCTGTGGTTCTTTTCTTTTCCATTTTTTTCCTTTTCTTTGGGTTAAGTTTTTATCTTCCCTTGCTGCTTTTGATTTCTGTATCCTTTGTCTTGTATGTAAGTTTATCTGATTTGGGGAGAGGAAAGAACAGAAAGGAGGAAGCACAGAAGCATCAATATAAAAAGGTGAACTAGGGCTGAGAATGTGGTAGAGTGCTTGCCTAGCATGCATGGAGCCATGGGTTTAATTCTTCAGTATCACATAAAAAGAAAAAGCAAGAAGCAGCACTGTGGCTCTAGAGGAATACAAGGGGGAGAGGAAGAAGAGGAGGAGGAGGAGGAGGAGGAGGAGGAGGAGGAGGAGGAGGAGGAGGAGGAGGAGGAGGAGAAAAGGGTGAACTAATTCAGAAGTGAAGCTCACTAGAAACTATGTTGGAAATGAACTATACAATTTAACAGGAATGGGTCAAAACGGGGGAAATTGGGAGAGGATTATTTAACTTACATAGTTGGACATCACCTTTACAATAAAAATAATTTTAAAGAAACTTTTAAATTTCCAAATGCTAAGAAACAGAAGAGAAGATGACTCAAATCTTGATGAAAATATAAACCTAAGCTGACATAGCATCCTCACATTGTGCCCCCTAACGGTCCATCTTCCAACTTATTTTTTGTTCACATTGCATATAACTTATCGATGCATGCATGCATACATACATTCATTGAATATTTACTGTTATGTGTATAAATACTTGGTATACATATATATATACATATATTCATGGTTCTTTCTACTATTACAGCTTAAAATTAGATATAGAAGCCAGGCATCAGTGGCTCACACCTGTAATCCTACTTACTCAGGAAGGTGAGATCTAAGGAGTGAGGTTCAAAGCCAGCCCAGGCACAAATGTCCATAAGACTCTTATCTCTGATTAACCACCAGAAAACCAGAAGTGGTGCAGTGGCTCAAGTGGGAGAGTGCTAGCCTTGAGTTGAAGCACTCAAGGACAGTGCCCAGGCCCAGAGTTCAAGCCCCACAATGAACCAGAAAAAAAATTAGTATAGAAGATGAATATCAATGAAAATTAATGAGGATTTAGCCCGATGTAATATTAGTGATAATGCTAATCTTTGGTTTGGGGAGGCAGAAGCTGAATGGTCTTGAGAGCAAAGCCAGCCATTGCTTCTTTCCAAGAACCTCTATGAGACAACAGTCTATCAGTCAATCAGGAAATCAAGGACAAAAGTATGATATGAACAGAATGCACAAAGACAGGTAAGACAAAGGAAAAAAGAACCAGGCACCTTGGAATTTATCTTACTACATTCTAGTTAGTTGTTTTTCTGTGCACATTGTACCTGTGTGATCCTTGAGAGTGAGTTATCTGCAAGTTCACAATTCAGTATGTGGAGCACATATAAAATAATAAAAGTAATAAAGGTATTATGTCCAATATGTTTATATCTCTTATTAATGTACTGCAGATAGCTAGGAGTTTTGCTAAGAAGAGAAGCAGAAGGCTTTAGTCCAATTTGTCATTGTTGTTGTTTTGTTATCATTACTATAAAGGTGATTTCAACACTAACTTCTACCTTTAGTCTTTTAAGGTACTCACATGACTATAGACCTTTGTCTTTCTTTTTCCAGCTCTCTACAAAATTGCATTCTCAGTCTCTATTATTCCTAAAGAAAATACAATATTAGCCCAATGACATCTCCTGCAGATTTAACTGCATTAAATGCATAGACAGATAAATATTCTTGGTGGGGGATATTAAAGTGGACTCACTGCTTTTTGAGGCGGGAACATTCCTTATTTATGTATATAATATGTACCCCCAGATGAGAATTGTGTTAAACTGGAAATTATAAGAGATACAATTCAGAATGAGATATTCCTAGGCTGGCACAACATGGAACTTAATTATTCCCTTATATTCCTTATATTCTTGTGTATATGTGGTATTTCACATTTGTATATATTCAAGAGGGAACCGCCAAACACATATTTCGAGTCAAAACACTCAAACTACTTCTGTTTCTATTTATTTGTGCTTTAAATGCTTCCGGCTAGAAAAGTTTCGAACAGATCATAAAATCACATCAGAAAAAGCACTTTCTTAGAATGTCTGGAGGGTGATGATATGGAGAGATTAAACTAAAGCATCATATTAAGAAAGTTGCTAGCCTGCAAAGCATAATGTTCTCTTTAAGTAGAAAGATATGACACAGAGCTGCAGAGTAAGAACAGCAAAGATATTTAATTTTTTAATGTCTAAACAACCTGGCTCCTTGAACTCATTATATCAAGATGAAATTTGAGAAATCAATTCTCCTTACCAAGACCTCTAGGGGAAAAAAAATCTTACAAGGGAGCAAATTATGAATTCTTAAGGTAAACTATATGGCTTCTTTCATTATCTTCCTTTGTGCCTGTCATAATCTAAGATTATTATCTTGAAAAGAATCAAATTACACTAGAAAATGAATGTTTCTATCTTCAATTTAATTCTGTTGTTTTTTTTTACAGAGTACATTAGAAATATTGTAAAATAATTGTGGCAGATATAGTATTTCACTGTACATATGTATCAGGATCAGGCGCCTATACTTAACTCCATTTCTCACGTTTTAAGTATATGTTTAATGGGTCATTTTCAATGTTTAAGCAAAGGAATTTGAATATTTAAAAACTGAGTTTTTACACAAGACAATGTTTCTTTATATATGAAAGAAGACAACTCTTGATTTTTCAGGAAAAAAGGGGCCAAAGAAATTATATGAGAGCAACTGTATGTCCTTTTACAGCAAGAAGTTGGCTTTACACATTCCTCGACTCATAAATAAACAGAAGAGTTCTGTGAACTATATGCAGATGGCTGGGTCTACACTGGAAGGCCTTTGTGATAACTTTGATTTGCTTGTCTATTTTGCCATCTCTTAAAATATCTGCAAATTTTTGCTCTGCTTCTCAGAAATAGACAAGCAGAATCCTATAACTTGAGAAGCTGCCCTCAACTTATTTAGATCTTTACAAAGCTCAAATAAATCCATCTCTTTTCTTTCATTACTGCTCACAAGAATATCTGAGCTTACAGTTGGCATGAAGATACTTTATGTTTAAATATTAATTGCTTTATTTTAAAGAATAAAACAACAATGGAAGTACAATTAGAGAAGCAAAGCTATAAGGTAGCAGAAGAGAGTGAAATTCAAAGAAGGAAAAAAAAAACCCACAAACCACATAAAGGAAGAGATGAGATCAGCCACTTAAGGAAGTGAGTTTAAAGTTACCACACTGGCATTGAGCTACGGTGGTCCTGCCAAACATGGGTGAGAAAAGTACGAAGAATAAGAGCACTTGACAAGCAAGGAAGGAGTAAACGCACCAAAGTCAAGTGGAAATGCTAAGACAGCAGTTTCCTGTCCTTTCATTTCCCCATCTGATCACAGCGAAGTAATTTTAGTAAGCTGGAAAGGATATGAATGTATTGTAATTATAATATATATCTAGATCTATATATGTATTTAGATAGATGTAGGTGCATATACATATGTGCCTATATATACACATGCAAATGCACATAAATATATATTACACACAAACACATGTACATGGATACTTTTGTTCATATTTAATATGCACACAAGCATATACTTATATTCATATAAAACATAAGCATCTATATACACATTTCATTTGTGTATAAAACACACATGAGCACACCTATGTACACACATATATAACCCTTTCTGAATATATATGTATATGTATATATACATTTATGCCTATGTAAGCACTTATTTGTACTTCTGTATTTATGTACATATACAGAAACATGTACTTATAAATAGATATATACAACCCCCAAATATGCAAACAAGCATTTATTATTATCTAAAAGTCTCAAATCCTTTTTTCAACTATACCCTCACTACTTTAGATATTTACCTAAATTCTTTATCTCTTTCTCTCTCTCTCTCTCTCTCTCTCTCTCTCTCTCTCTCTCTCTCTCTCTCTCTCTCTCTCTCTCTCTCTCACACACACACACACACACAATCACCATTATTACCATAGTAACAGATATCCTCTTAGCTAATCATAATGCTTCTTTCTCAACAGCAAAAACCTAAGGATTTGGCAATCCTAAAAGTATTGGCATTTCTCTGATGTATAGTCAAAATCTATATTACAATTCTCAATTCAGCATTTATGAGTCAACAGTAGATACTCTGTATCTTTAAAAAGACATGAAGGTTTCCAGTCAAGCCTTTTAAAGCTTTACAAATAACATTTCAAGAGGGTTGAGAATGTGAACTAAGATAGCAGATGGCTTTTAGTACAATGCTGTTCTGGGATCCTTTGATTTTATTACTTTTGCTTTTCTGGTTTGTTTTGATGACTTTGTGGCCTAATGGACTGAAATCAGACAGCAAAGCTGAAAACCCCTCAAGTCTTAATGACAAAAGAATGACTTATTGGGTGATTCTGAGCAAGTGTCACAGTTCTTCGGTAGTTTCAATGATAAGAAAAATTTATTCTGAGTCCCCAAAGGATGAGCTGAGGATACTAGTAACTATAATAATAAAATAATGAATCAATATTTATTCTTCCATGTGCCAGAAACTATTACAGGGAATTTACATATTTTCTGTTTTTTTCCATATATTTTTATTGTAATTAATAAAAGGGTTGCATTATATTCACCAGATAGAAGGTGCATTACTTCACAAACATTGATACACTTTCTCATGTCTTAGTCCCCATTTCCCTCCCCTAACCCCCGCCCTTCATCTTGTTTTCCCCCCTTCCCTATCCTAGTAAACCTCAAAGGAACATAGGCTCACTGGTTTCCCTCATTTTTCATAATCAGTAGAAACCTTGGGCTCTCCTAGCAGAGATTTACAATAGAGCAAAACCTAGAACATAAGGCCATATAGTATTTTACTAAATGAAAGGACCTCCAGGATATAGAAACAAAAGCCATATAATGAGTGATTGTTGTCCTTAATGTACTATGTTACCTCTCATCTCTTTTGCTGTCCCTTGGTTATCTCACATGGTTACAGTATCTTACCTTGTTATCTGATATTTTCTGTTTTATAAAATGTCTGTATGAACTATTAATAATCAAACTTAAGACTTTGAGAACTTGAACTTACATCTGTGAAATAAATCCCCTTCTCATTCCTTTATGCTGCATTGTTTCTGCCAGTTAATAATGAAAATTAACAAAGCATTCAGCAGAAATTTTTGTTGCATTATATACAGTAATTTTATGTAGCACATATAATTGTATATAAATTATATATTATGTAGCAATTACTTTATGTAGTAATTATATATTGCACATATATACTATAGGCAGTGCATGTACTTTTATGTCATGCATATGTATGTCATAGATAACATGTAATTATTATGTTTAGTATATATACCAGTGATGAACTAGTGATACATTATTGAATTTCAATGGCCTTTACACTAGGGTTACTTTATACTGTAGCCTAACAGTGTATTCTTAGTTGAAAACAAATGCCAAAAAGAAGATGGAGGACAGAAGGAAGATAGGAAAACAGGAAAGAATAAAAGAAGAGAGGAAAAAAGGGAAAGAAAGAGTGAGAAGAGAAGGGAAGAAGAAAGGACAAGGAGGGAAGCAAGGGGAGAGGGAGGGATGGAGGGGGAATGGGGGAAGGGAAGGAGAGAGAGGAGAAGGAAGCATCTTCTTGAGTTGCCAGGGCACAGAGTCTTTTTTTTAAATGTGTGCTTGTTCTTAACGTGAGTCTGCTTAGAGATCATTTCCTTGTGCTGCAGCTTATTTTCTGTTTTTAATTCAAACTGGAATGAGAAAACCTGTAAATGTGTTTCACAAAAGGTACTAAGGGGGCCGGGAGTTTGACCTAGTGGTAGAGTGCTTGCCTAGCATGCACGAAGACCTGGGTGCGATTCCTAGGTACCACATACATAGAAAAAAGCTGGAAGTGGTGCTGAGGCTCAAGTGGTAGAGCTCTAGCCTTGAGAAAAGTCCAAGGACAGTGCTCAGGCCCTGAGCCCAAGCCCAGGACTTGCAAAAAAAAAAAAAAAAAAAAGAAGAAGCAATTTGGGAGTTTGGCCTAGTGGTCAGGCCCTGAGCTCAAGCCCAGGACTGGCAAATAAATAAAAAAGAAAGAAAGAGAGAGAGAGAAGAGAGAGAGAGAGAGAGAGAGAGAGAGAGAGAGAGAGAGAGAGAGAGAGAGAGAGAAAGAGAGAGAGAGAGAGAGAGAGAGAGAAAGAAAGATAGAAAGAAAGAAAGAAAGAAAGAAAGAAAGAAAGAAAGAAAGAAAGAAAGAAAGAAAGGTACTAAGGTGAAACAATGCCTTGCTGGTATGATTAGAGCCACTATCGAACACTAAGGTATTAAGAAAATACCTGTTTACATCCATCTCCTAAGAGTTAATTTCAAAAAAGGGAGGATTGTGTGAAAAGAAAAAACAATCTTTTCAACTCATAATTTCCTAATTTTGGTGCGTGGAGAGAACCACATACCTATAATTTCTTTTAAAAAATATTATTATTGATATTTGCATTTTCTCTGTTATTCATTCAGTGAAGTCCTGAAAGCATATTAGAACGATAATTTGTAAGAGATATGAAGTCAAATCCCCAGGAGTTTAAGGATGAATTTTTCAATGGAAAATAGGCCATATGGAAGACCCAGGCATTCTGTACAAAACTGGGATTATCTCTCCCAGCCCGAGGCCCCAGCAGAATGAAGGGGTCATTTGGCTACAAGAATTTAGAACCTAAGATGGTCTAATGGGTTCCTGATGTCAAATTGGAACAGAATTGATCTCACACAAAAAAAGGAATATATTCGTACAGTTATATTTATATAACTACATAGAGTAATTGATACATGTAATGAAAGGTAACAGAGGTAACCAAGTGAGATTTTATGCATCGAGACATTTACATGAGTGAGAATAAAGAAATTGAGAATATAAACAAATGGGCTAGCATCATATTTCCTTCAACATATAAAATATTGTGTGTTCAGAATAAATATTCATGTGCTTTTTTCTGAATGTAAAGGATGTATATAAAACCTTTATGAATGTTAATCTCAGAAGAAATGTAGTTGATATGCATTGCCAATCTAAACCCCTCTGTCCTGTTCTGAGACATTCCATACTCATGTATATTATTGTTTTCCTCCATTTTCCTTCTTATTCTCTTATTTCTGCACTTACATAACATCATGTGCTTCAGTGACATGTTTTTTTTTAAACTATAATGATAGGCAATTATGTCTGGAATGCTGTAGGTAAAAAAATACCTTAAGCTTCTAGCTAGTTGAGGAAGGGCTTACATTAATCATAGTGTCTCTGCACGCTTGTCTACTCTTAGCAGTGTCCAGTGTTAAGTCATACATTCCACACAGGGCCCTAGAAACAACTTTAAAAGGTCATTACCATCCACTGCAGGTGATCAGCAGAAACAAGGTTTTAGCCTTCAGTAAATTGATTAATTTCTATACAGATCCGATCCATTACTTTGGGGATATATTTGTTGGTGAGATAAATAATTGTTCTACCTATTAGACCATGAATTTGCAAAATACAACATTGAAAAAATGTACAAGATGCACTTCTAACTTCCCATACCTACTCTAGACATTTTTTCTCTCTGGATTTTTATTTTTATGTTTTTTGTATGTTATTTTTTTCTACAGTACTGACAATGAAAAACTATTCTCTTTGTTCCTTGCTTTATTTTGTATCTCAAGAAGGAGCTGAGGAAGGCCAACTGTGTTAGGAAGTAGGCTTTAAAGCAAGTCAGCTATAACAAACTCAGAGGTACTCAGCTCAGCTATTGAAGTTTAACAGTGAGTTATTTTGACATTTATTCAAGGTCACAATAATGTAAATGGTGAATTCATCAAGAGATTTTTATCTCTTTCCTTTGAAACCTCCAGATATTGTAAAACCATTTTGAAATGATCTAAACCAGCTACTGCCAGGCGTTTTTCTTTTTATTTATCACTATCCTAACCCTCAGGGTACAGGTTTTTATCATAATATTATTTTACTCTCAGATGTCCTGATCGTGTTTTCAAAACTACTTACTTTTTGCAATAAAGCTTTGGGAGAGAAGTTTAAAATTTCATAAGCTACAATAAATATTACTATGAAAAATTCACCAACATATATAGTCACCTTAGCAATACACTGGCATATTCTTATAAAGTAACTTCAGAAGATTTAAATAAATTAATAATATCTCTTCCTACATTTTCTATTTTTGTACATTGCTTGACTTCAAAATGTGTTTTTTTTTCCTGGCCCAATCAAATTAAGATTGTTAGTTGCATAATTCACTCATTCCTGCGCTTTCTCCATCTTGTGAACAGTTATTTTCTTACAATGCTTTGTACATATGGTTTTGTACACATACATTTTAGTCTTACCATCAGTCATAAACTACTCTATGTAAAGGTGAAGACTGAATCTTATTTATCTCTGTGCTATTTGTAATAACTGGTAAATAATACTTGTTCGGTAAAGTGATTAATTCAGACAAATTAGTCAGTACCACTAGGTTTTTAGGTTCTTAGCTCTCTGTTAACTATCTGAGTCAACCATCTATGGGCTGTGTAGCATGGTGCATTAAAGATTAAAACAAATTACCACTGCTAGCATCTTCATTTTCTTTGATGTAGTCCAATAACTGTCTGAGTCACCAGATATGGATTATGTAACATAGTTAAAATAGAAATAAAATAAGGTAGATGTGTGCAATGCTACATTAAATTTCAGTATTTCGTACTTGGTGATTTTAATGACTTGCAACTACACTCAGTGCAGAACAGCATCTTAATTTAAACTGTTTCCTGTGATTTGAAACAAAAGTTCAAGATGCATTCATATTTATAAATATACTTACTTGTATCATCTTGTGAAGCCAATAAAACAAGTATTACCCGGTCTGTTTTATAAATGGTAAGATGATATAGAGAATAGTTTGGGAACTGCCCCAAAAGGTATATGTTCCCAACCAGTGGGACCAGTATTAAGATGTCTGAGTCCTAGCCTTGGTCTCTTACTCTGACATTTTGTTATTTCTACTATTACTAATATTATCATTGTTTTATCATCAAGCCTATAGTACACATTAAACCCATAGGGGCAATTTATTACAAGTGTAACAACTAGCTGGACGTAGTGGTACATATCTGTAATCCCAACACTCCAAAACATAAGACAGGCTGGGTGCTGGTGGCTCAGCCTGTATTCTTAGCTACTCAAAAAGCTGATCTGAAGATTGAGGTTCAATGCCAGCCCAGGCTGGAAAAATCTGTGACTCTTATCTCCCGTTAAAATCAATGTGGTAGAGTGCTAGCCTTAAGCAAAGGAGCTCAGGGACAGTACCCAGACCTTGACTGAAGTCTTGCAACAAAGATAAAAGGGAACCTAAGAAAGGAGGATCATGAGATGAAGAGATGAGTGGAAGCCAGTATGAAGCCCCACATAGGGAAAACTTGTCTCGAAAGACAAACAAACAAACAAAAACAAGTCTAATGACCAAGAAACTTTCTTGACTTTTTCTTAACTTATTATTACTATTATCTGTGATATTACTATTATTACATAGGGCTTATTATTTCATAACTCTTTCCACTCTTAGAATGTCAGAACCACATGTATATTTATTGATAGAAGTTTGTAAAACACAATGTTTATTGAGTTTGAAGTTCTTTAAAATAAATTAGAACAGTGGAAAAATACTGTTTAGTTTTATAAGATCTCTCTAGAAAATTTCACAGTATGAAAATAACTAATAAATAATAAATAATGGACCTTGCACAAACAAATTTCCTTAGACAAGACTATGTAAGAAAAGGAAAAAAGTCAGTTTTGCTCTGTTTGAGCAAATGTCTTAGAAGAGATTCACGATTTCTTTTCATTTTCATCTGTATTATTATAGAAGTGAATTGAACATTTTTAAAGATCATCAAACTAATTCAATTTGACAAGCACTTAGCGAAAGTTAAGTATGTATCAGGCAATGTTTTGTAGTTGGAAATTAGACAAATTTGATGAGACATTATCCTTTACATCAGAGAAGTTAAGAAAGCAAACTGCCTCAAGCCTTATTACTTCTCTCCATCAGACCCTGGTTCTACTGTGTACCACACCCCAGACCAATTAATCCTACTATGTTCCTGCTTCCTTTTCTCCAAAATGGTGACAAATATATATATATATATATATATATGTTCCATTCTATGCTGGAATGAGAAGTATTGGATCATTTATGAGCCTAGTACAAATTGAAAACCAAGGTCTTGGGTTGAAAAATAATTATTAACAATTTTAAGACAAAAACAAAAAATCAAACCAAAAGAAATCCCTCTTCCATACGCAACTCTCCCTATGTTCAAGTCAATGTCCTAGAAGTACATTTTGGTAATGAGCAAATGATTACTATATGAAAAGCAGCTAGCTAAATCCATGTCATGGACACAAAGGGTCATAAAAATTAGCTTACTATAGCTGGGTGCTGGTGGCTCAAGCCTGTAGTCTGTAATCAAGGTTGAGATCTGAAGGTCTCAGTTTAAAGTCATTCCAGGCAGGAAATTCCATGAAACTCAATAAACTATTTGGAAAAAGCCAAAAGCAGCACTATGGTTCAAGGCGTTAAGAGTGCTAGTCTTGAGCAGAAAAAGAGAGAGCACCCAGGTAGGTCTTGAGTTCATGCCCAAGAACTGGCAAAAAAAAAAATGTTTAACCATTTCACTAAGTTTTTAAACATACTGAATAGGAACAAGTCTTAGTTGGCTAAAATCTGGGCATCAACGGAGTTGTTTCCCATTCTAGAGTCTTTAGGAGAAAAAAACTGTTTTCTTATCTTTTTCACCTTCTCAAGCTGACTACAGTTCTTTTCCACTTCAGAGTCCACATATGATCTTCATGGTTCCTCACCCTTCCTCTTTCACACTTAGAGCCGTTGAGATTACACTGGCTCAGTGGATTTGGATAAGTCAAATCAGTCTCCTATTTGAAAAGCAACTATTTAGCCTCCTTCCTTCCAACTGCAATTTTTATCCATCCAACCCCACAGAAGATAACACATGAGTCACTTCCAAGGATTCTAGTGATGAGATTTGGGGTTTAAAAGAGGACTTATAATTCAGAAAGATGTATTATTTGCTTCATTTTTTTCATTAAGGTTTGGATATTGGGATGAAAGTAGAGAAATAAATAAACAGAAGGTGGCTTATATCTAAACATGAGAGACATTAGGACTTGGATCTTTTGATCAGAAACTGTCTTATTATATGTACTGTACACCATAATGAGCTAGAAACTATATAAATAAAGAAGAGAGAATGCTGTCAAAAATGATTTCAAGGATGATGAGCTGTAGGAAGAAAATACAGAAAAGTTGACTCTGTATGTCCACAAGAGGTGATGAGTGCATTTTAGTGATAAGTTTCCAAATCGAACCTAGAAGAAAAGAGTATTTTTTACATAAATTTCCGAATCAGTAAAAACTCAAATCTATTCAGCAGCTTAAAACATGTCATTATGTTAATTATTTCACTAACCTTAGTGAAATCATGGCTTTTAACCATGCATTATTAGAAGTCATTCCTCAACAGGGATTGGTGAGCAGCAGTTGGTGTGATCACCCATTAACAAAAACTGTCATTTCAGAGAACACAGAATGTGCCAATAGGGCATAAATATAAAAGAAAATTAAATTCTTCTAAAGCCTGAAATCAAGACACCATCCTGCTGCATGTTGAAGGATAAGTGAGAAAAAAAAAAAACTCTTCAGCAGTGGAGTTGCAGGATCTATTTTTGTGTTTTTATGGATTGGATTCTTTCTTACTGAACCTAGTTTCACTCACCCATAGCAAGCAAAGAGCTCACAAGTCTACATCAACTTGTGATGCCGAGTTCACTTCTAGGTGTGAATAATTTTGTATGGTCCCAAAAGAAATGTAGCAAATCCCACATACTCATGTGTGAGTTACTGTGCTTTTTTAATATGTGGCTTTAGGTAAATCATTAAAATATCAATTCATATGGCTACTGATCACAATGAAGGCACCATGACATAGGGTGAAATAATAATAATACCTGCAATGTGAACTGTCTATACTAATTTGAAGATTAGAATGCTTTTGCTGAAAGAATACTTGCAAAACACAGTATAATTTAAATGTTTTATTAATGATTTGAAACTCACACGGTTTGCAGATTTGATGTTGGTCTCATAGTGTGTTTGAAAATTAAGACTTCCCTAGACATCTCCTTACCTATAACTCAGTTTGATGCCAATTCACTTCTTGGTTTACAGTCCAGCTGGTGGAAAAGAGTGTGGGCTCAAGTAGTAGGAGCCTTCTATCTATTCTTGTTTGCTTTTATTTTGCTCAAATCATTCAAGTAAAAATAGTTTCACAAAATACGTTAATGATGTAAGGAAATACTTTTATTAAATCTCCTATCGTACCCATGCTGAGACCAAATCTATCAACTCAGTCCAAGGACTTTGAAAATATGATCTATTACACTTTAAAACTGTATTCACTTAATGTTTATAATTTTTGTTCCTTAGTTAATTATGGCATAGTCTAAGATTTAAACAATTTGAACAACTGTTTTTATGATGATGCAAAAAATAATAATTTATTTTGTGAGACTAATTCTACTTATGATTCTCCTTACATGTCTGTCTGTCTGTCTGTCTCTCTCTCTCGGTGTGTGTGTGTGTGTGTGTGTGTGTGTGTGTGTGTGTGCATGTGCATGTGCATGTGTGTATGTTTGTGTGTATGTGTGGGTGTGTGTGTATGTGCCAGTCCTTGTATATGTATGGGTTCATGCACCAGGCCATAAACTCAGGATCAAGGTATTGTCCCTTGAGCTTATTTTGTTCAAGGTTAGCACTCTACCATGTGAGTCACAGCTCTACCCTCTGTTTTTTGGGCAGTTTATTACAGATAAGTCTCAAGGAGCCTGTTCACCCCTGTCAGTAATCCTAAGTATTTAGGAGGCTGAGATCTGGGGATGGAGGTTCAAAGCCAGCCTGGGCACAAAAGTCGGTGAAACTCTTATCTCCAATTAACCACGAAAATCAGAAGTGGTGCTGTGACTCGAGGGTAGCCTTGAGCTGAAGAGATCAGGGACAAAGCCCAGGCCCAGAATTCAAGTTACACACACACACACACACACACACACACACACACACACACAGACACACACACACACGAGAGACTCACATGGTTACTGTATCTGCCTTTGTTACCTGGTATATTGTATATACATTTATTTGTTTATTTGAAATAGGGAAGGGAAGTGGGAAAAACAAGATATTTGGGGGCTGGTGGGGGGAGGAAAAGGAGGACAAAAACATGAGGAGTATCAATGTGCAAAAAGTAATACACCTACTACCTGACGGATGCAACTGTAACCCCTCTATACATTATCCAGACAATAAAAAAAAGAAAAAGAAAAAGGAGCTAATCACATCATAGCTCCATGACAAAGGAGAACCAGCTTATGTGGATGTAAGAAAACAAGTAGAGCAAGATTATCTTATGTATCTATGTATCTATGTATGTATCTATTTACCTATAATGGATATTAGTCAACTCTCTGTTCTTCCCTATAAAATCAGAAAAAGATAATAAAAAGAAAAGAGTCTCAGGGACTTTGCTGCCTAGGCTGCCTTTGAACCATAATCCTCAGATGACAGCTTTCTGACTAGCTAGAATTACAGGCCCGAATCACTGGTGCCCGGCTTCACTGTCTTTCTTAATTGTCCAGGAATAAACACATGCAACCTAGGAGGAATTAATATATGTCGATTTGGATAGGACATGGAAACATCACGGATAGTAAGGTAAAATTGAGCTGGAGAACAAGTGGCACACAGAGCAGAAACCAAGCACACTGGCACCACGAAGGTCCAGTTGTAAGAAGCTGCTAAACATGCAGATGTTTGTGCACACACAATTTCACAAAATTATTTTGATGCAATGTTTTCAATCTACTTGGAGTGGTTACATTTTTACTATATTGAATAGAGAGGACAACATTGAAAAAGATGATATGAAGTAGAAGAGTATTGAAACAATAGAGGCCATATGAAAAAATAAAAATTAGAAAGTGGTATTCTAGCAGGATTTTAGTAATATAGTAATAAAGCAAATAAGGATATGATACATAAAACTTTCAGAGTAATACAATCAAGCTGTTTGAGAAGTGTAATAAATTCCTGAGGCCATTGAGAGGATCATAAAAGATTCTTATTTTAAAATAGCTAGAATAACTTCAATGCCCTCCCACATTTGCACAGATCTAGGTCCAGGATTTCTATTATTACTACAGAACACTCACACTACTCCTGTGTGAGCACTACAGAGCAGGGGAAAAAGAGTGAAGATAAAGAAAGAACAACAAGTCCTATCTAAACTGGGGAAATGAGAGCCAGACACGGAAGGAAAGCAAAAGAAGCGTGAAGGATGATTTTAAAAAGGAACTAAAATAAAGGAAACATGTTATCTTATTTTTATCTTCTCCAGTCTCAAATAATAAAATAGAAAATGTGCAAACTGTGGTACCTAGATCTATCAACAGCAGGAAGTACAAAAATCATAATGCCTCTATTACATCACCATGTATAGTATTTCTGATTGCTAATTGCACTATCAGATGGATAGATGCAATGTGAATAATTTATTTTATGAGGTTGATTTTTTAAGAAAAAAATCTAACTGGTACTTGCAAACATTGACAAGATTCACATCTGAAATGCACATACTGCGGGAACGCAATGTTAAGAAATTATACGTGTATACTTTTTAGGACATTCATACTTAATTAAAATAACATGAATTAAGGTATATTAGTTGAATTTAATTTGACATGTGGTGCATTTTAAATATCTCAAGGTAAGGATTTATTAAAAGGAAAAAAGTATGTAAAGCCAAGACTAATAAAGAATAAAATAAAAGAAGAAAGAGTAAATTTAAAAAATTAGCTGTCTCAAAATCAAAGCACAGTCTGATTGGATAGCTGTGTACCTGTGATTTACTAGCCTATTTACTCTGCTGTTCAATAAATAACAATATGTCAATGGGGCAACTGTCACATGGTAAAGAATGTAGGCCATAAAATGGTCCACATGACAATATATCATCAACACAATTCCATTTTCCTTCTATCTTAGAGCACACCATGTGTAGCAAGATGATAAAGGTTGCTACATTTTAGTAGCCATATTTCTAAAAACTGTGGTCATGCAAATTACTGGCTTCTTTCTTTTGCAGTTTATTAAAGGGTAGGACTGGTGGCTTTGCCACTGTCTCATCTATTTAAAATAATGACAGGCGGTAAGATTACAATCTGGACACCTGGTGTAGAGGAAGTACCTTTATTGCTGTTACTTGAGTTCTGAGCATAGTTTTTTAACAGTTGACATTGGCAGACGTACTTCACAGACACCAATTACTTAATGTTGACACTTGCTTCATGAAACATAGCTGCATCTGTGAACTCCGACTGCTACACCTACATGTTAATACACTGATACCTTATCCATCAAGCGTTTTGCTTCTGATGAAGTTATAGTTTACCTCTGGAAATTAGAAAATTTCTCAAATTCCTCCCCAACTTCTCTGCTGAGCCAGATCAGGGACCTGAACTTAGGGGCTGTGCACTGTCCCTGAGTTCTTTTACTCAAAGCTACTACTTTACCACTTCGAGCTACAGCACCAATCCAGATTTTCTGGGGCTTCACTGGATATTTAGAATCTTATGGACTTTGCTGTCCCAAATGGCTTTGTAACTCAATATTCAGAGCTCAGTCTCATGAGTAGCTAGAATTATAAATGTGAGTCAAAGGTGGCCAGCAGGTATTTTTGTGGGGGGGGGATTTGTTTTCTGTTTGTATTTTACTATATACATCTAAATTTCAGTAGTTTAGTAGGACAATAAAGGAACCAGGTCCCAAATGATGTTTACTTATATGTATGTATTTTATATTAAGTATGTAATTAATGCTTGTTCCATATTACACATTTAATTTATATTAATTATTAGTCAGTGGTTGCAGATGAAGTGTTGACATCCACGTAGAGCTATTTTGTCATTAATGTTGTATTCTGAGTGAAGCTTTCTTTTAGTACACAGTCTGAAACCTCAGGCCCACGGCAAAACACAACAGAATAGGATGTGCAGTTCACAAAGATGAAGTAACAAAGCAGAGGGAAGTTCTTGCATTGGCACAAGCATTCAGGTTAGACCTTGATTAAATCAGTTTAGAAATAAATAATATGTTCGGATTGGTTTATAGTAAAGAAAATTTACCCTAACCTCCGCATTCAAAAAGAGCTTAAAAGATTGGAGACTATTAAATGTGTTTGTAAACTATACCCTCAAATGACTATCAAGAACAAGTAAGAAATGCATTGATTAACTGTTGCTATTAATAAATATATCTTTAGGGGGAAAAAACAGCTCAAGGTCAAAGCACACAGCCTACTGAATGATAATCTAGAATATTGTTTTGCCAAAAATGACTTTTTACATGCCTGATAGTGAATTTATTATAAATCATATGTAGAGAAAAATAGATATTTTGAAAAGAGTTACTCTGGGAAAGGGGATGGAGGTCAATGGAAAAACACTTAGCCTAAATGATACTAGGGTTTAATCCCTAGAACAAAAGGACGAGAATAAGGAGGAAGGGAGAAAAAAATATTTATATATATAGTTTGGGGGTCATGGGGCTTGAACTTGGCCTGTGAGCTGTCCCTGAGCTCTCCAGCTCAAGACTACTGCCCTACCCTTGAGCCAAGCCCCACTTCTTGTTTTCTAGAAGTTAATTGGAGATAAGAGTCTCAGATCTTTTTGTTCCTGGGTTGGCTTTGAACCTGGATCTTCAGTTCTCAGCCTCCTAAGTAGCTAGGATTACAGGCATGAGTAACAGCACCCAGCTCCAGAGACATACTTTTAGAATCCTTCCCACAACAACAATCAGCTTTAAAGGCATACATGTTTATAAAACATTTATGTTGCTTTATGTAAAGATACATAAATATATATGTATAAGATTCCAGGAGAAACATTTATTTTTTTAGAAGGTACAATTCCCCTTAAACTGGAGGGAAAATCCTAATAAGATAACTATTCATTTTTAAGTTGCTCACAGGTGAAGAGCTGTCGATAACTCCTAAATTGACACTGGAAATTGAGGGGCTCTTGGGACCACTCAGAGCCCTGGACCACCTGAGAATGTCTTTCTATTGGTCACCGAAAACAAATTCATGATTGTGACTTCAGCAACTACATAGTACGTATTTACTCTTTTCTCTATAGCTTATGCACATGACATTTGCTCTGCTTGCAATGTCTTTGCCTGCTTTGCAAAGAATAATATTTATTGAGCTAACATTTATTGAGTGCTTACTATGTGCCAGCCATTGCTCTGAACACTTCATATACATCAGTTGCTTTTAACCTCTCAGAAACAATGACAAATTTTAAAAAAAGAACTAGTTCTTTTACAGATCCAGTGATGTACAAGTCACAGAATGACAATCACATGAAATGGATGGCACCCATTTTCTTCATTTTATTGATGAGGCAATAGAAGTGAGGTTAGTTAACTCCCCAAGAGTTTACAATGAATGATAATGTTAAATTTTGGCCTGAACTCTGGGCCTGGGCACTGTGCTTGGGCACTTTTTGCACAAGGCTAGTGCTCTGCCATTTGAGTCACAGCACCACTTCTGGCCTTTTCTGTTTATGTGGTATGGAGGAATCAAACCCAGGACTTCATGCATGTTAGGCAAGGACTCTACTACTAGGCCCCTCTCCCAATCCCAAATCCTACATTCTAAACTGCTTTTCATTATTCATATTATTTGTAATTAGCTGTACAAAGGGGCTGCAATTCAAAGTATCAGCTTATGAACATGATGCATTTTGATCACTGTCATGCCTTTTAACTAAGGGAATTCCCTACAACAGGGATGTGCAAGGATTGTTTCTTCAAGAACTTGACCTTCAATAGAACTTCTAAGACTGTCTTCCCACCTAATTTCAATGCATATTCATAAGGAGAACAAAAGCTCTGTTCTGTCATAGTCATTGCCTCTGATATATGGTCTTCACAGTGTATACACAGCACATATACATTACATGCACCATTACATACAGATGGCCTTTAGATAGAACTGGGTTTAAACTTGTTTTTAATCAGATTTGCATTATTTTATTCTTTCTTTTTCATTCCTGATACCCAAGAAACTTGTTCAAAGACCTTATTCTATAAGCATTCCTAAAAGTACTCTTTTGAAAAAAAACTGCCTTGTCATCTGTGCATATTTTTATACCATTTGAGCACTTTGACCTCTATGAGCTTTGTAAATAGAGACTTCTTACATTCATACAACCGCCTCTGTGAGTAGAACTGACTTTGACTAGATGAGTCTCAGTGGCATTAGCTTTCAAATTAGAACAGCAGCACTTCTTTCATTAAGTGATGGGGAGGATTAAATAAAATGGAGGAACAGTTGGCAGACAACAAACACCACATAGTAAGCCTTTGAATTGCCTCGCATGCTTTCCACAAGGAAACAAGATCTAAATTAAAAACGTAAACATAAATGAAATTAACTATAATTTTGAGTTGATTATGTGATTTTTTCTTTGAATTTTCACCTAAAATTGTAAGGGAGTTTTCTTTTCATTGCATATATGTATATGCATATATGTATGTATGTATGTATATATATATATGTGTATGTGTGTATATATGTATGTATAGATAGATAGATAGAAACACACATTTTCTGCAAAAAAATAAGAACCATAATAGAAAAATCTAGAGCAGCACTTGGAAGTCAGATTCAAAACAGAAATTTCCTTAGAGTAATCAACAGCCAGGTGACAGTATTTCAAAGTTGTCTTATATGACAACCTCTTGTAAGTGTCATGGTTTTCAACACTTGGTGATCTGGAAAGCTCTAGATCTCTTTTGTAGTTTCCACATATGGATAAAACTCCAAAGGAAGAAGTGTCTTGGCTCCTATTTCCAAAAGATGTTCCAGGTCACTCTTGCCTGTAGTAGAGCATCCTGAGAATATCAGCTCCAGAATGTCACTTAATATAACTGTTTATGCTGCAAGTTCAGATGCACTTTGAAAATGGGTTGTTGGCAAATTATATTACATTGATGATTTTTTAAAAGCATATGCTTAATCCTATAAGGCTCTATTCCAAGTATATCTCCATGTATAGGGTATTTGTTTTATTTATGTTCATATAACTTTTTTCCAAGAGAATCCCAACCCCAATAGGCCATAAGATGCATGACTTTCTATCAATCCTGTTTCCCTTTCACAAAATTTGTCATGAATATTTATGGCCCCGCTCCATATAGATCCTGGAAATAAATAAACAATAGTGCTGTCGTGGCTTAAATGAAGTTATCAAATAGAGTAGATCTTAAGATTTGCTATTGGATTTTAAATAATGGTTGGCTAGAAGAGAACCCTCTTTTGAGGCCATGAACAAAGAGAATGGTGCAACAATAATGTGGAAAGGAAATAGGAGAAAAAGGATGAAGGATAAAAGAGAAATGATAGGGGGAAAACAAATACCATTTCTACCCAGATACAAACCAGAAGGCAAAGAAGAAATAGCTACACTTATCCAAGTCATGTTCATGATTCTCTTAATGTACTGGCAGCTGTCCCATCTTATTAAACATTAATTTAAAAAGCCAGTCAATGCTTGGCCTAGTCTGACCTGCCATTTTGGAATTTAAAACAAGAAAGAAATATAGCCATAGAAAGCACATTAATATCTTTTGATATGTTAGGAATGATCCAAAGGCTTAAACACCTAAATCACTCTGGCCCTTTCTTGAAGTACTCAGTGATAGTTTAACCCTTCCTTTGCCATGTTGCAAGCATCCTCGTGCTCTTGTCAAGGGACTGCTACTCAAGACCCATGTAATAGCAAGATGCACCAATAACAGTAATAATAATGGGTTTTGGATGTCTCTTTGTCTTGGCTGGATGACAATACTCAGGAAATGAAGGATGTAGTTTTGATGACACAGGTCCTTAAACTGTCATGTATCACTTATTGATCTTAGGATCCCTAAAGGTTTGTAGGCAATACACTAAACAAAAAAAATAACAATTAAAAAGACCAAAATTACACTGAACGGTTATTGAAATAAAAAGCATTTCTTAAAATAATCCCAGCTTGTGTAAAAAGTGAGAAATGATACAACAAGGCTGAGGCAGTAGAGAGGTGAAGGAATACTTAAGTGACACTGCGCAGGTTTGATTTAAATTTTTTACCTTTTAATTTCACGATCCCACTTTCATGATCCTTCTTTGTTTGATGAAACCATACTATTAATCATGGGCAAATACATTCCTTCTAAATTTGGATAAAAGTTCAATGTCTCATGGCTTTATCCCTAGGTAATTCTTGAGATAAATTTCTATTAACAAATCTATGATTCATCAAAGAGCTTTAACTTTGAATCACATTGTTAAAAAATAGCTATAAAATGGATTCAGTATTTTTGTTTAGTCATTTATTAATAAAAATATGCCTTCTAAATATCTGCAATATCGCTGTAAAATATTAAAACAGTGCCTGGTGGCTCAAACCTGTAATTCTAGTGCTTCTGGATTTTTCAGATCTGAGGATTGAAGTTCAAAGGCAGGCAGGAAAGTCTATGGAACTCCTTTATCCAATTAACTATCAAAAAGACAGAAGTGGAAGTGTGGTACAAGCTTTGAGTTGAAGCTTAGAGACAGCGTCCAGGTCCTGAGTTTCAACTCTGCACTGGTGCCTCTGCAGTAGAAGACACACACACGCACACACAAATGCAACCCCTAATCTGAAGCTGAGAGGAAGCCCATTAAGTCTAGTTCCAAAGGCATTTTTAATGGAGAATATATACACACACAGGCCATACTTAGTATCTTGTGACCCAAAGGAAAGATAATGCAGTCATCTAAAGCTATTGTGAGATAGAGTGGAAAAGGAATGACTTCTAGAATCTTGAGACAGATGCGTGGATGTGAGATGAAAATAAGAAAGTCTTTAATTGCAGATTATTCCCCAGACATTTCTCTGAAATCATACTAACTTACTGGCCCGTCCTGATTCTATGTTCTTTACTTCAAATTTTCTAAGAATAAAAAGAAACTTTTTGCTGAGCAAAACATGAGAAAAGCTCTTTCAGAGTAAAATGTAAATGATAACCCTAAAATTAGACACACTGGAAATTCTACTTTTTGGTTGAGTGCCTTCTTTTCTGCTGAGCAAGCATTCTTGGACCTGAGCTGAGTTAGCCCCTTTTACTCTGAAGAATGTGAATAAGATTTCCAGCTCACCTAAATCTCAAGATGCTACCTCCTGATCCTATCCATCCAATAAGAACCCCAGGCGTTTCCATGATAGGATTTCAAGGAGACCCTATCATACATATCCTGTTCTCTGAAAGGCATTTCTTCAAATTGTTCTCATTATGGAAGTTCTCTTCACTCTGTATACCATGGTAGCTTTGTATTTAAATTTTCAGGGACTTTATTGTGGTCTCAGCAGTAGGTGGCTGTCAGCAAGAAGGTGGCATAATAGACTATAATCATTCTGCACACAGTAAGGACAGGTCTAGCAGAAAATGTTTAATTCTGGGCGATGGCTCCTGCAGAGTCACTAAAGGGCAAGTACTAATAAGGAGCTGAAGAAGCACTGGGAAGACATGCGCGCCTCAAAAGGCAAGCTCAGCAGATTTGCTGAAGCTAATAGAACCATTACTGCAGTGTGTCAAGCTATGAAAAAATAGGAAAGCACAGGAGCATCTGAGTGAAAGGGATAAGAGGATAGCATCAAAACCAGAGAGAAAGACAGAGAGAGAGAGAGAGAGAGAGAGAGAGAGAGAGAGAGAGAGAGAGAGAGAGAGAGAGAGAATTCTGACTACCCAAATCACCTTTATTACCATCCGAGCATAAAGTCAACCATGTGCTAACAAATGCATGCACTAAAAATGTTGCCAAAAAGACTTGTATAAGCCCACTGTAATTCTAGCTATTCAGGAGGCTGAGATCTGAGGATCGAGGCTCAAAGCCAGCCCCGGCACTAAAGTCTGTGAGTCTCTTATCTCCAATTAACCACCAGAAAACTGGAAGCAGCACTGTGGCTCAATTGGTAGGGTCATAGCCTTGAGCTCAAGAGCTCAGGGTCAGAGCCCAGGCCCAGACTAGGGGGCGGGGGAGGAGGGAGGTGGGAGCTTTCATAGAATCACCATGGTGTTTTACTTTATTATAAAAATCATACTCTGTTACCAAACTGTTCATTAAATGGGTCATCTGTCCCAAGCCCATTTCCAGGCCTACTGATACTGTCATCTGCAACAACAACTAAGATCTGAGGGAGGTACTCATTATTTAATGAATACTTTCATTTTTTTCCA
The DNA here is from genome assembly GCF_031878675.1 of Megascapheus bottae. Lineage (NCBI taxonomy): Eukaryota > Metazoa > Chordata > Mammalia > Rodentia > Geomyidae > Megascapheus > Megascapheus bottae. The sequence continues at coordinate 43,287,625 of NC_143521.1, forward strand.
ACTCACACATAAAACACAAAGACGTATGTTTGAGAAAAAAAAGATAATGCATGAAAGTGAAAGGGTTCCTGTGGCTTTCGTATGGAATTAACTCTGCATACTATTTATATAGCTTCTGTTACTACTGGAAGACTAACAGCCAAATGAGTTCTCTAGAAAGCCAGGAGGTAGAGGAGGAATAATACCCAGTCTTAAGATGTTGTATAGATTATCTGTTGTTCCCCAGCACTCTCCAACAGTTGCATTCTCTAATAAAGGGCAGTCCTTTCTGTGCAGCGACCACAAGAAACACAGATGCTTAAAAGCCTTGGATTTGAAATGTCTAAGTAAAAATATAAATTTTTAATATAAAGAGGTAGAAGCACCAAATAAGTAAACCAAGACAGATTCATAAAATACACACAATAACCCCAGAGGAATGCAAAGTAACTGTGTAAGCTCTTTAAGGTTTACCATACCATTTAGCAGCCAGAAAATATAAAGAAAACCAGAGAGGGAGAGAGAGGAGAGAGAGAGAGAGAGAGAGAGAGAGAGAGAGAGAGAGAGAGAGAGAGAGAGAGAGAGAGAGAGAGAGAGAGAGAGAGAGAGAGAGAGGAAAACACCAACACCTGACCTTTTATACAACTCACTGTTAGTCTGCATCAGGCTGTGGCTGTTTAATTCAATACAATGAGAAAAATGGAGATGACATGAGGCTTCAAAACCTGGCATTCACTGGCTTGCACAGTAAGACATTTATAGCATCTAGCCCTCCATTAGAAGAGGTTTCCACTTATTTATTATTTTAAGTAACAAATGAGTTTAAATAATAGAAGAAGCCTCCAAATATACATAGGAGCAGGTGCACTCTGGAAATGACTTTGCTCATGGTAGGGAGAGTCTCTCATGACCTCACTATCCAGAAGTTGAATTAATCATGCCTGGATGAGAGGGGACACACTCAGATTACAAGCCTGCCTGAAGAACTTACTCATCTCTGCTATCACCCAGTATCGGAGAAACTGATCCTTTGTGATCACCAGTGAGTAGGCTGCTTCTGTGATGGGGCTTCACTCAATTCAACTCACTCTTAATTTAAACGTTAATGAAAACTGAGCATCGAGGAATATAGCTCAGAAGGTTGTGAATAGTGCCTCTGGGATACACATTTTATCCTTCCCACTGTTTCTATTCTTGTTTCATCAGTATGCAGAAGCCATTTCAACTGAATATTCCTAGACACAATAAAACTGTATGCAGAAACGATAGCTTATGGTTTAAATAAAGTGTTTCAGTTCTCGCAATTTTTTCTTCATGTACACAACAGCAGGGCAAGGAACAGCCTTGGTATGGTTCACAGAGGTTAGTCAGCATAGGAGATTGTGCAGGAAATCTATAAAGGAGCCAGGATGCCACTTGGTGTAAGCATAAGTAGATAAGAACATTTGCAGCCAAAGAAATATTCTTTTCTACTTATTTCTGGCTGGCCTAGGGGGTAGGAAATGTTGAGTAGACAGGATGAGGACCAGTGCCTGAATTAGACCTTTAGAAGGGCCACAATCCCTCTCTTTATCTCATTGGAACCTTGTTTGTCAGTTTTCGAAATTGCGCCAAGCTCCAAGCACACAAAATGCCATGAGTCAACTGTTTTCTTTCCCTCTGATATCTCAACTGGGCTGATCTCTTTCCTTTGTCTGGTTTTGGTTCTTTGGGCTGTCTAATATTACCAGACATAAAATATTAAAAAATAAAAAGAATGAAATCTTTATGTGGGCCATCGCTTGGCTGACAACACAGAGAGGTCACTTGTGATGATTTTTCAGAATCCATAGCTGGAACAAGGACAAGGTGCAAAGAACCTAATCTTATAATCAGGCAGGCTTGCCTTTGGATCCAGTGCTATCATTTACCAGCCATGAGGCCACAAAGAAAGTTATTTAATCACCCCTAAACAACTGTGTCTATTTTACCGAGTCATTTTACAATCTGTCAGTCCATTGCACGAGTAAGTGGAATGTGATAAACACTCAAGAACTATTAATATATATTATGTATAGGTAATAAGAGGTAGCACTACAATAATGTCAAATTGGTAGCAATTAATTCAACTTCTTTTAATGAAGCAGAGAAGAAGACACTGTGGCAAGGAAAGTGATAATAGAAACCTAAGCTAAAAGTTCCCTGCAAAATACAATGATAATTCCTACAACTTCTGTACACTGTAGTTTATAAATATTCAATTTTCCTCTGGTGTCATCTCCAGAAAATTCCATAGTCTGTTGCATTTTAGAAAACATGCTAAATAGCAGCATCACAGTCAATCATTTAGTACGTATCGGTCTGCTCCTAGATGAACTGCATTTTTTGCAGTCTGATATTCATTTGTATATAACGTGTTACTGTAGCCCACATATTCTCAAAACATCTTTATTCCTTACCAAAAAAAAGCAAGTGCTGTTTACTTAGCATAAATTTTCTCTTCACCATAGTAATATGTTGTTTCTCATCAGAATAATATATTACTGCTTTTAGAACTATTTGAATATGATTTATCATTCTTCACTTGTTGCTGCCCATATGTTTGTTCATAGGAAAGAACTTGTCCAATACATTCTTCTTGTTGAATCAGACTGCTTTCAAAGAGGTCACATTTCAATAAATATGAAGTCATTCTGATCAACTGATCTTTAATTGGTACATTTCAAGAAGCCACCAAAATGGATCATTTTCCTATTTTTTTTTTTTAAAAAGCCAGTTAATTCAGGCAGTGGTGGTTGACTCCTACAACTCTAACTCCTTAGAAGGCTGGGATCTGAGGATTTAAAAGTGTAAAAAATAATAGTCCCTCTCCTTCTTTCTCTCATTCTCTGTCTCTCTCTGTCTCTCTCTCTGTCTCTCTCTCTGTCTCTCTCTGTCTCTCTGTCTCTGTCTCTCTCTGTCTCTCTGTCTCTGTCTCTCTCTCTGTCTCTCTGTCTCTGTGTGTGTGTGTGTCTCTCTCTCTCTCTCTCTCTCTCTCTCTCTCTCTTTCTCTCTCTTTCTCTTTTTCTTTCTCTCTTTCTTTCAGCTTGATAGTTGTATCAAAGTTTGGACTTGAGGCCTAACCCTTGCTACACAGGTGCTTTGTAACTTGAACAATGTTCCCATCCACTTTATGTTTTTGTTATTTTTCACGTGGAGTCTTGTTTTTATCAGGGACCATCAGCTCCCATTTATACCTACAGTATAAATAACATAATAGACTAAACTCACTAGCACAACAATGTTCCTTGCAGCACTATTCACCATAGCAAAGATATGGAACCAACCTAGATGTCCCTCAGTTGATGAGTGGATCAACAAGTTGTGGTATTTGTACACAATGGAATTCTATGCTGCTGTCAGAAAGAATGGCATTGCCCCATTTGTTAGGAAAAGGAAAGGCTTAGAAAAGATCATATTAAGTGAAGTAAGCCAGACTCAAAGGAACTTAGGCTCAATGGTTTCCCTCATTCGTCATAATCAGTAGAAACCTTGGGCTCTACTAGCAGAGATTTGCAATAGAGCAAAATCTTGATACATAAGGCCATATAATGTGAAGCTAATTGAAAGGACCTCCAGGATATTGAAACAAAAGCCATATAATGAATGATTGTTGTCCTTAATGTACTATGTTGTCTCTCATCTCCTTTGCTGTCCCTTGGTTATCTCATATTGTTATAGTATCTCACTTTGTTATCTGATATATTGAATTTATTTGTATTTGGCTATTTGAAATTTGATAGGGAAGGGGGGAAAACCAAGACGGGTGGGGGGTGTGGGGGGGAGGGAAATGGGTACCAAGACATGTGAAAGGGTATCAATGTATGTGAATTAATGCACCTTCTATCTGGCAAATATCATGTAACCCTTTTACTAATTACAATAAAAAAAATTAAAAAAAATAAATAACATAATAGGCATGTGCATGGCTTATTTATTGAGATGGAGGTTATACTAACTTTTTACATAATTTGGTTTCATCTGTATTCTCTTTGATGTTTGCCTCTCAAATAGCTGGGATTACACCACCAGGCACCTTGTCTGGCCTCCTGTCATGTACTCTGAGTCTCTCTCTCTCTCTCTCTCTCTCTCTCTCTCTCTCTCTCTCGCACACACACACACACACACACACACACACACACACACACACACACACACACACCCCAGAATATATTTTATTATTCCCTTGCAGCTTTGGGTCATATTATTTCTTCCCCTTTTCTGTATTGTATCCTGTGTATCACTTAATAGTAAAATAATTGTGAACTGAAATTTTAAAAAAAGAATTATTTTGACTGTTAAATCTTGACCCATTACCATTTATACTAGCTTAATTGTTCTCATCAATGCTTTTAAGAGAGTTCAAAATTCTATTAATGTATAGTCATGCATTGCTAATGATAGGGCTGTGCTTTCAGAAATACACCCTTCCATGACCTTGTCCTCGTGCACATTTCCATAGGCCCAGATAATATGGTCTGTTGTAAACCTAGACTACAGGGTATCTAGAACTGCTTCCCTTTGTCCCTGTCCATCATAATGCCATTTGTAAGACATGGATAACTTTAGATAACCTTTAAAAAAACAAGATAGGCTGGACTGGAAATATGGCCTAATAGTAGTGTGCTTGCCCAGCATGCATGAAGTCCTGGGTTTGATTCTTCAACATCACATAAATTGAAAAAGCCAGAAGTAGTGGTGTGGCCCATGTGGTAGAATGTTAACCTTGAGCAACAAAGAAGCTCAGGGATAGTATCCAGGTTTGAGTTCAACTGCAGGACTCGCCAAAAAAAAAAAGATATATATATAAATTTCACATCTGCTGTATATGATTTCTGGCAAGGTTTATTCAAAACTTGTTTGTTGCCTTTGACAAAAAGGATGCCCAAACATGTTTACCACAACCATTTATAAAAATTTTAAAATAGCCAGGTGCAGTGGCTTATGCCTATAATCCTAGCTACTCAGGAGGCTGAGATCTGAAGGTAATGAACGAGGGACTTTTATCACCAATTAATCACTAGAAAACAGGAAGTGGGGCTATGACTCCAGGGGGCAGAGCAGTAGCCTTGAGCTGAACAGCTCAGAGACAACACCCTAGCCCAAATTTCAAGCCACATGACCAACAAAAAAAAGGCTTTAAAATAATTTTGATTTAAGTTTCTAAAAAGAATGAGATCTTCAATAAAGCTGCAATATAAAGCGTTCATTTACTATACCTTTCTTGAAAAAAAATTCTACAGACTCAGAACTATCTGAGCAAAACTCACTAAACAAGTTATTTCACAACCAATTTTAACTTAATTATTCAGAAAACTATCATAACACAACACCTCCATCAAATTAATGGCAGGGATAGACAATCTGAAGATGAGTCACTTGTCCTTAGCAAACGGCAACACAGTCTATTTTTACTTTATTCAATTTCCCCCTAACAATGTTAAATTCTCATGCAAGCACAAAGCCATCTGCACTTAATTAATCACACAATCCACCCAAACATTATCAGATCCCAAGAGAATGAAATGGCATACATATAGTTAAACAGAGTCTTATATTAAATCAGAGTAAATCAAAATTATCAAGAAACAGCAATAGCACTCTGCCCAACCACTTCAATCTCTAATTTCACATTCACAGCATGCACAGATAGGAGTAGGTCCTCTGTAACAATATGTATGTCCTCTGGATACGTATTTTCCTTTCTAGAAGACATTCAATGGGAATGTTTCAGAAGAGCTAATCTACTAGGAGGCACAGTTGACCCTCAAGAATTTAACGCACCACTTGCAGAAAATCCACAGTATTTGTCTTTTGAGGGCAAGAGTCTAGCCCTGTTTCCTCCTGTGTAACAAGAATGGCACACTCTGAAAAACATGTCCTTTCCTAAAACCCAAAGGTTTAAGAATAGCGATGATTAGAGCAAAATCTCAGTTGGATTAAGTTTCACAATGACAGGTATAGGAAAAGGAAAAGTAGTTGAAAACGTCACTGTTGGCTGTCTTTTTGCAATCTTCCTGGCTGGCAAATGCCTGGATGTGCAGATCCTGTCATGCTTTTTTTGTTAGTCATATTCCTTAAGGGTTTGGTTTCCTGGCATCATTAAGCAAGGGGAGCAAGAACAGATTCTCCAGATTCTAGTTCAAACTCTTCTCTGAAGCACTGGTATGTCTAAGGCAAAAGTCAGACTGATAGATGCCCCTTTGAGCTTGTGTTAACTAATGTTTGATTTTCCAGCTCTATCAGATTAGTCTGTGGGTTCCTGTTTCGATGACAATATTTATTTCTATTTCATGACACTTTGTACATATGATTGTTGATGGTCATCAGAAATGTTGAATTCTTTTTGAAGGGAACGTGAAAGTACTGCTCTTTCATTACAACAACAAAAACTATATAGAATTTAGAAGTTAAAAACAGCTATTTGCATAGAGTGGAGGCAGAATGGAGGCTCCTTTTGTCTGACCCTGATGCTTGTCTTTAGTGTTTTATAGCATCTGGATATATGGAAGCTGAGAAACAGGATAATTTCTCTGTTTATTTCACCAGGAATGCTACACTTCAAGAGACTTGCATTCCAAGAGTTGTGAGAAGAAAATTCCTCAAATAAACAGGCACATATTACACACACACACACACACACACACACACACACACACACACGCACACACACACGCACGCACACACACACACCAAATGAGGTTGAGGGGAAGGAAAGGATCAGGGTTATGCATGGGATAAAGGTGCTATTTTAAATAGCATCTAGTTGAGAAGATCCCCCTGCAAAGATTACTTAAAAGATAAAACAGATCAGACTAGGTAGAGATTTGAAACAAGTGACCCAAAAGACCAAGTGGATGAAGATGTGAACAGCAAGAGGAATGTGGGAGGAATGTGGACGGTTGCCCCATTGCAAAAACAGGAAGGAGGAGCCTTCATGTGAGAGGATGAATGAGAGTGGCTCCTGGCAGACCTGTAGGCAGAACCTGGAGGCTTTTGGGTTTAACTGAGATTGTAGGAGAAAAATCCTGGAGATTTCTGAACCAAGGTGATATTTGAATATGTTTTCAAAGAAGTACTGTGACTACAATCTGAAAAACTAGACTGCTGTAGGGTCCAGGATTGAAAGCAGGAATATCAATTACCTCTACTTAGTCACCTTTTGTCATTAACTAACAGAACAAGGCAATAAGATGCATGCCCTAATTCGAAGGATTAAAGGAAAAAAAGGAAAAAGGAAAGACGATTTTTCTCAATTTCCTTAATTTTCTCAGAGTATAAACACCCATCCACAAAGGGAAAAGTCAAGGAAGATGATGTTTACTTACTGAAGAGATACATACAAACAGAAAGAATAAAACCAAACTGTCTAATAAAAGTACAGCCCTTTTGAATACTAGGACTCCCTGGTAATTAAACTGAGACTAAAAACTCAATTTGCAGATCACATAAAGTATTTTAAAAATTAACACAATGAGGGAGGACTATATTAGGTTCCACCAAGCAAACACCAATTATATCCAAGTATTTAATTCCATGACTTGTTTTCACCTATCAATGGTGATGGTCTTCCTTTGGAATTTTTTTCTATAAATTGCATAAACCCAGATTGAATAACCAAATCATCAAATACCTAAACATGATCAAGCTGTTCAACAATTTACTTTGATCTGTCTAGTATGAACTTTATTGAGTTGCTCACTAAATTTGATACTGGATGAGAATGACTGCCTAACTCATGGCCATTACTCAAAAAATGATGCAGTCCTTCTGTATTTGAACGGCACAAGCAGCCTTAAATAACAAATATGGAGACACTATGCAAAATCATTCCTTTCCTCTTTGTTTTTCGATAAATACTTTGCGGATCAGAGTACATTTTCCCCCTCTTCAATCTCTATAGTGAAATCCTGCCTCAAGTTCACTGCAGAAAATTTCTCTTGAAAGCCATTTTTATATCATGTATAACCATTGTTTGCATGGGAAAGCGTTTCATCTTCCATGGTCCAAAAAAAGAGATGGAAATATATTTAAAAGTAGCCTTGAGTATTCAATTAAACATGCACATAAACTAATGCAATTTTACCTCCTCAAATCCTAACACAACTAAAATAAGTCCCATTCCAAAATACGACCCTATTTTCTAAAGAATTACAATATAGACTTAATTCAAGTGAAGCAAGTATAATTAAAAAGGGAAGTCCCAGCTTACGTGTTTTAAAAGGTCAACGTCAAAACCTGACACAAGAAAATGTGTTTCAAATTACACCTTTTAAATTTAAATTCTTCTCTAAATGTTTTCACTGCAGGAGAGAAGTACTTTGGGAATTCTGAAACTGAAAGTATATTTTAAAGCAAAATACGCCACTAGCAACATTATACAAAACCTCCAGAGAGCCTAACATCATTTGAGTTTCTACAAATAGGCATGATATATTTTAAAATACACGTGAAGTCTATGAGGCCAAATGTAACTGGATATATTTTTTGTGTTACCATGAAAAGGCCAAAATAATACTTTCCAAGGATGAACAAAACTATCTATAAAATACCAAAAATTAATAATTAATCAGATGACTCACTGGAAGAGTTTTTCTGAACAATTTAGATAACCATTCATTAATTTATTAAATGCATCTACCTGTATTGTTTCAAATACCTTTTCTCAAAGTTCTATCTATATTTGGATACTGTGTGAATATATTTCCTTCTTATTTTTTCATAATTATTTATTTTATTGTTGGGGTAACATATAGAGGGGTTAGAGTTACATTCATCAGGTAGTGGGTGCATTACTTCTCCCACATTGATACCCCTTCTCATGTTTTTGTCCTGTTTCCCTTCCCCACCCCCTCCCACTTCTCTTGTTTCCCCCTTTCTCTTCCCTACTTCAAATAAACAAATAAATGTATATATCTTTATTTAATTTGTATTCAAATAAGACAGAATGGTTTTACTGATAGCTTTCCAGATTAAGTTTTGATTGAGATTTCTTCCTTCATTAGAAATATAGTGTTTTTTGTGCATATTAATCCTTTTCTAAGACTTATGCTGCAACCATTTATTACAGGAATAGAGCCTTACCCAGCTCTCTTCAGTCTCATCACGTCAAGCATAATATAGGAAGGCAGATGCTCAATTCATGAGTCTTAATTAACACAGTTGCTTTAATAAAAATTATGGGAAAATTGACTCTAATTCATTCTTATGCTGGTAGGTTAAGAATTAAATGTGAGGAGCTAGTAACTTTTTCCTCTTCCTAAGGAATATAGTTAATTAGTTGTATAAAATTATACTAGTATTTTTAAATCCTACTCAAGGATAAAGAAGAAGCTTGATTATATCTATGTTCATCATCTGGGAGGAGTATGGCATGTTAGGGACCAAACACTGGGCTTTGGAGCATACTAAACATGTGCTTCACAGTCAAACTCTAACCCACTACAAGTCTCTGAAGCTGTTTGAACAGAGGAACAGTAAGTGGCTAAGTCACAGTCCTCTGATACAAGTGGAATTCCTGATTTGAAAGAAAAATTTGAAACTGGGAGTTAGTAATCCTAGCTACTCAGGATGCTGAGATCGGAACGCCACTGTTCCAAGCTGTCTGGGGCAGAAAAGTCCCTTGAGATTCTTCTGTCCAATTAACTCCTCAAATGCCAGAAGTGGCCCTACGGCCCAAGTGGTAGAGCACTAGCCTTGAGCACAAAGAGGTCCTGAGTTCAAGCCCCACGACTGACAAAAATAAAAATAAATAGAATAAATTTGTTTATCCAAATATGAAAAATTATAAACAATATACCATGTCTGATAAAGAAATATCATGACAAGGTGAATTTTCTTACTTGTAGCACCTTCAACTGTGTTTCTAAACCTGAGAGAACACCAGTCTTTTGTATTACAAACATGTAATAAAATTAGTTTATGCTACTTTTGAGAGAAAGTATTGGCCTTACATAGATTTTTTTGTGTTTTCTTTTTTTCATATATTTTTTATTTTAATTAAAAGAAGGGTTACATTGTATTTGCCAGATAGGAGGTGCATTAATTCACATACATTGATACCCTTTCTCATGTCGTTCATCTTATCTTTCCAGGTAATATTTTCAAAATGTGTATGGAAGTGGAAGCTATAACTCAATGAGAGGACATTTGCCTAACATGAGGCCCTGAAACCATAGAGCAAAATATATATTTTTTAATTCAATGTTAAATTGACTGTTCTCATGTGTTTTGCTATAGCAAAATAAAGGCATCAACAGCAAAGTTATTTGTAAATATGTAAGCTACTATTTCATTGATCTAATCATTCAATTGACCTGCAAAAAAAGTCAGTGTGGATTTCAAGAACTACATGCAATCTAGAATTGACGGGACACATCTATAATCCTAGTTATTCAGGATGCTGATATCTGAGAATCATAGTACAAAGCGAATCCAGGAAGAAGAATCTTCAAGATTTGCATCCCTATTTTCCAGCAGAAAAACACTCTGTATTTTAAGGGTAGAACAGCACCAGCCATAAGAGAAAACAAAGTCAGGTGAGAGGATATCTCCAAGTCAAGGCACCAAAATACACACACAAACATATCAAAACAAATCCCATGTTATTATAACAGACTACAGTAGAAGATCTCAATCAGGTAAGGCAGATAAAGTCTATCCTGTTATACTGAAATAATTATTAAGTAAGAAGAGCTACTGGGAGATGAAAAATATAGGGGAGAGGCTTTTAATACTGACTTGGATTTCAAATTAACAAATTTTTGTAAATAAAGTGTTCAAATGATATTTGTCAATAATATCATTAGTTCTAAAAGAGAACTAAGAAAAAGTATAAACAACAAAAGCATGTAAAATACCCTTTATTCTTCATCATACTATGCTGAGCTAGACATTCAAGAGCAGGGGAAAATTTAAAAAAAGGGAAAAGCACTGTCACAGCAATCAGGTACAAAGGCACAAGGAGAAAGACGGCATCACACCACATCAGTAAAGGTACTGGAGTCCTTCTGCTGGGGATACACTAATTAGTACACTGAAGGGGTACTACTGCTGAAGGGCTCACTGGAGTCACAAAGAGGAAGAGGACAGAAGTCTCACATTGAAGGTTCACTAGAACGACCTCATCCCATGCGGCAGTATTACTGAGTATTCAACGACCTCTCAGGAATTAGGTATCTGAATGTCCAAGGTTGGAGAAATTCTATATGTCCTCTTCCTTACAGATTCAGCCTTTCACTGTGCAATTACTGATTACTAGTTTTTCTACTTCCAAATTTTGAATGAGGATAGTTATTGTCTGAACCACATAGGGACTTTTACAAAACACTTATTTTTTTCATATATTTTATTGTAATTAATAGAAAAATTACATTACATTTGCCAGATAGAGGGTATATTACTTCACATACATTGATACCTTTTCTCATGTCTTGGTCCTCATTTCCCTCCCCCCCACCCTCACCCTCATCTTGTTTTCCCCCTTTCCTATCCAATTCCAAATAACCAAATACTCATATATACAATATTTCAGATAACAAAATGAAATACTGTAAAAATATGAGATAACCAAGGGACAGCAAAAGAGATGAGAGATAACATAGTACACTAAGCACAACAATCACTCATTATATGGCTTTTGTTTCTATATCCTAGAGGTCCTTTCATTTAGCTTCATACTATATGGCCTTATGTATCAAGGTTTTGCTCTATGGCAAATCTCTGCTAGAAGAGTCCAAGGTTTCTACTGATTATGACAAATGAGGGAAACCATTGAGCCTAAGTTCCTTTGAGTCTGGCTTACTTCACTTAATATGATTTTTTCTAAGTCTTTCCATTTCCTTACAAATGGGGAGATGTCATTCTTTCTTACAGCAGCATAGAATTCCATTGTGTACAAATACCACATCTTGTTGATCCACTCATCAACTGAGGGACATCTGGGTTGGATCCATATCTCTGCTATGGTAAATAGTGCTGCATTGAACATCGTTGTCCTAGTGGATTTAGTATGTCCTTGTTTCTGGATGATTGGGTAAATGCCAAGTAGTGGAATTGCTGGGTCATAGGGGAGCTCTATGTTTAGTCTTTTGAGGAACTGCCATACTGTTTTCCATAGTGGTTGAACGAGTTTGCACTCCCACTAACACTGTAGTAGTGATCGCTCCTGGCCACATCCCCTCCAGCATCTGTTGTTATGAGTTTTCTTGATCCTGGCCATTCTAACTGGAGTGAGGTGGAAGCTTAGAAAAATAGAATGGAAGAAAGACAGCCTCTTCAACAAGTGGTGCTGGCAGAACTGGTTAAGCACCTGCAGAAAACTAAAGTTGGATCCTTCTTTGTCACCCTGCACTAGAATTAACTCCAAATGGATCAAAGATCTCGAGATAAAAGCTGACACACTGAAAACTTTACAAGAAGGAATAGGAGACACAGTAGGCCTCCTTGGCACAGATCAAAACTTTCTCATTAAGGACCAAGAAACACAACAAAACAGAGAAAGGCTGGATAAGTGGGACTACATTAAACTGCAGAGCTTCTATATGGCAAAGGACATGGCTAGTAAATTAATTAGGAATCCTACAGAATGGGAGAAGATCTTCACTAAGCATACAATGGACAAAGGCCTCATATCTAAAATATATCAACAGCTCAAAAAATTGATTCACTCCAAAACTAATCTCCAAAGTAACAACAATCCCATTAAAAGATGGGCCAAAGACTTAGAGCCTTCTCTGAAGAAGAAATAAGAATGGCCTATAGAGGCCGGGAGTTTGGCCTAGTGGTTAAAGTGCTTGCCTAGCATGCATGAAGACCCGGGTTCAATTCCTTGGTACCACATACATAGAAAAAAGCCAGAAGTGGTGCTCAGGCTCAAGTGGTAGAGCTCTAGCCTTGAGAAAGTCCAAGGACAGTGCTCAGGCCCTGAGTTCAAGCCCAGGACTGGCAAAAAAAATTAAAAAAAAAAAAAAAAAAAAAAAGAATGGCCTATAGACACATGAAGAAATGCTCAACATCTCTGATCATAAAAGAAATGCAAATCAAAACAAAACATCCTTATATTCTTTATTCTTTGAATTACTCAGAACAACACCTAAGACCTGGTTTTGATTTATGTCATACTAGACAGCTGTAAACACTGACTCTTATAGGGATTCAGGTTTTGCTCAAAGTCAATGGCAAAATCACCTCAGGAATCATACTTCCCAGTTCCTCTCAAAAAGTGAGAGCTAGAAAGTCAGGGAGACATATAATGTCATCCAACAAGTAATTATGAATGTTTTTGTCCTCCAGCATTTATTTTAGTCATTGCTTTAATTTTCTGGGAGCTTCTTTGTTGAGTATACATCAAAACACAGCTCTACTGTTAGTCCAAGTTGAGTTCTGAAAAGTTATGAGCTTCATCAAAAGTGACAAAAGGAATGATAAATTCTGTGTTGTCAAATACATTTGTAAGCTTTTCTACAGTAATATAAATATGAATATCTCAAAATTGCATATTTTCATTTGGAGAACCAATTGCCATTTTAATATAGAAACTGTTAATAGAATTACCAGATGGATGCTTTATTTGCTTTTAAAGTGGGTTACAAATAGCAGCAATTAGTCACTGATGCAGACCTCTGAGTCAAGAGGTTTTTCATAATTCAAAAATATGATAATTTTTGGTATCATCTGCAAAACAATAAGTACAAAAACGTTTGTAAAAGCAACATATGTCTTGATAATTTTCTAATTATCTGTGTGTAAAACATTCAATTCTTCGGCACAGACGGAACTTTTTCTGGTGACACATTTGTACGCTATAGCACACAAAAGATTACTAGAAAATAGTGGTACCATATTTCTACAATTTGTTTTTATCTGAATGCACCCAGTAAATGCTTAGAGTTATATTTATTTTTTAAATGAAAAAAAGAAGTAACTGCTTTTATGAAAAACAGCAGGCAGGATGGGTGTTGAACTAAAAGAGGATTTACTTAGAATAGCACTGGAAACTAGACTCTACACTTCAGGGTGAGAAGAACAGGAAAAGGGTTCCAGATGGAATTTGGCCAAATGGTGTTCTTTTAGGAACTGGGCCTAAGTTATTCTGAAAGAAAAACAAAGAGAAGCCGGAGACAAAGAAAAGGCAAATTGAGCAAAATGCCTTGAACAATATTTTGGATATTTCCAAAGAAAAAGATAATTATATTCAAACATCTTAAGACATTCATTTGAAAAATCACTGAATATATTGGCCAAAGAAATGCCACTTGTAGTGAGCTTTCTGTGAATTCTGAAATGTAACAACTGTACACTCACAAATCAATGTTCACTTGTACATTTGACCTTGTTTGCAGTAGGTCTGTTCCTGAATGGATGTTTAGTTCTCAGTCATCTACTGTAGATCAACACAAAACTGAGCCTCTGTGCCTATCTCTCCCTCCTACAAAGCTAAGAAAAGAAGATTCCCCAGATGCCTCTGGAAATCTGCAGAGAACCCACGGTAACCACACACATATTTTTGCTTCTACAGTTCAAAAGATACCTGGGTTGAGATCTTTCCGGATTCTCAACAACATCTTCATAAAGCTAAATTCCAAGCAAGTATATCAGTTTGAGATGTACAAAAAATACAGACAATAGCAAGAGAGCTGAGGAAGAGTATGAAGGACCACTATGCACACACACACACACACTCAAAAAATAAATATTGAATATGAAAGCATGTGTTGGATTAGGCCTGGTGTATAACACTTAATGAGGAAAATGTAATCTCTTCTACCTTTATAATTACAACCAGAATCCCTAAGTCTGTAAGTCCTCTGGTTTCAGATTGTGCTTGGAAAGCCTATATTTACATCCAAATTCTTAATGATTACAAAGAGTTAGTTGCATCTGCAAGCACAACATCATCTGCACACTTAACAAGTGGAGTGTCTGTGCTGTTTTGCAGTGGAAATTACATGATTGCAATTACTTGTATTGGTTATCCTCTTCCTCCTATTACTATTGCAGTCATTTGTGACTATGTCTCCATGGTGACACTCTGATTCCAAATGACATTTGTCACTACAAGTGGATTCACATTAGCTATATATCATGACTGCAGAAATAACAGCTCAAAACAGAAGTATAAGAAGACAATGTCTTAGTTTTGCTTATAGGTTATTGTTTATACTTTGAAAACTATTCATAAATTTAGAATCTTCTCACATACTCACTCTTTTAATAAGCCAGTGATTTAAATGAAATACTGTTAGGTTCAAATTTGACTTTTTAAGTTCATTTTATCAGTTCCTTAAGAGATCTTAAGTATAACTAACTAAATAAGTAATTTAAACCCCATTTTTCCAAAACTAGACTCCTTTCCAAGAAATGCTCTTTGAAAAATTAATGCTCATTTATTCATTTCAAGTTTTACACAGGTGAAGAAAATATCTGGAGATGTTTGCCTTTCCAAAATGCCTAATAAATTAACACCAATATATCATTTAAATATCAAGCAGATGACCAAGGACACACAAAACTAAATCTTAAGAACTGCAAAAATAACCACATGTCTGGGCGCTGGTGGGCTAACACCTGCAACCTTCTTAGTCAGGAGGTTGAGATCTGAGGATTGAGCTTCAAGGCCAGCCTGGGCACCAAAGTCCCTGAGACTCTTATTGCCAAGTAATCACCAGAACACCAGAAGTGGCGATGTAGCTCACAGTGTCAAAGTCAGCACAATCATACATTTTTATGTCTATGTAGTTGTGTTTATATTTCCAGTACCATGTCCACAGCATTGGGTATGCAAATATTGAGTCATTGCTCTTGTACTGTTTTGATCTAGTAGCCACATATTAAGGATACCATGCTCCTTTTGTTCATATGGTCTTGACTTATCTCATTCAACATGATTCGCTCTAGATTCATCCATAATGTTTTTTTTTCTTCTATGTATGTGGTACTGAGGAATCGAACCCGGGTCTTAGTGCATGCTAGGCAAGCACTCTACCACTAGGCCAAACTCCCAGCCCTCATCCATAATGTTTTATTACATAGATTAATATGTATCCATGACATACAAACCCTCAGCCTAATTTTAATTATGTTCTAAAATCTAAGTGCCAGTGATTGTATATAGAGATTCCCTTCTTGATTACTTGTTTGTTAAACACATCATTTGAAATATGATGTAAAAATCAATGTTTCTAAATTCTTTAATAAAAAAAATTGTCAAAGTCATAGAGTTGTAGCCTTGAGCTTAAAAGCTCAAAGGCAGTGCCCATGACCAACTAAATAAATAAATAACAAAACATAAATAATCAGATAAAATAAATGGAATTATAATATGTGTCCTTTTATTTGGGGAGGGAGGTTAACATGATAACTATGGAAAAGGTAAGATGCAGTAGAGACTGCAATCCCAAAGTTACAGAAGTTAGAGGACAGAACATCACCAGGAAAGTGGAAAACTGCTGCGAGGGCTTGAACTGAACATGAGATTTCCTTGATAAAGAAGAGGCAGAATTAAGTCTTGGAGTTTTATAAAGTTGATGAAGAAGAAAGAAAAAAGTTCAAGGACTTTGCTGTGAGGAAGCTTGAGGCATGTCTGGCAGACATAAGAGTGAGAGTAGCCTTGATTTAGCGAATAATTTGGATAATCCCAATGAGAGGTGGCTGCTGATGTAGAGTGCTCCCCAATCAGGATATGTTGGAGATCACTCAGGGACCCTGGATTTTGTTCTTGTAACAGAAACAACAGGAGGATTGTAAGTAGTGAAAAAAAAATGTTTTAAGATTAACACTTTAGAGAGATCAATCCATGAGGAATGTATTTGTGGAAGTATAACCGAATCAGAGACATAGAACAAAGTTGACTTGGTTAGAGGAACAGGGGAACGCTGGTCAGATTTTCTATGAATGTTTAAAGACAAGAGAAATTTCTGATGCATGGGAAACATACCGGGAAAAAAAAAAACAAAAGCAAAAAAAGAATATGAGTGAAAGGTGATCTCTGCAATTTGACCCTGTAAAAATCTGAGGTATACCAGCAATAACTGCTCCATGATAAAAATCAAACAATTGGAGTATAACTTAGATGGTTTTCTGCTGCTATAAGTGAATGCTATGGACCGAACAATGTCTCAAGAATACAGATTACTCAGTTCACACTCCTGGAGTTTTCACACCAGTGGGTTCACACCCAGGAATGACAGAGCAAGCTTATCATCTCAGATCTTCTCGTGTTAGAAAACCACTCATGCAGTCATGGGCATCCTATCTTCATGACCTCATCTAACACTAATTATCTCCCAAAGCCTCCATTTCTATTAGCGTATGACTTTGGGGATTAAGTTTCCACACTCATTAGCTCATAAGGGAGATTACTTTTCAACATGTGTTTTGTTGAAGATATTCAAACCATAACAAGGTATTTAGGAGGAAAAAATTAATGGTTTCCTTTCTGCTCTATTATATTTTGATAACATTAATCACTACAATTTCTTGAACACACCTTCTTTGCCAAGCACATTGCTAGGCAATTCCATGATTTTATTTATTTAATACTCCCCTAATATCTTACAAAGTACTTCCTCTTATACTCATTTTAGAAAGGAAAAAAAAAAAACCTCGATTACAGAGATTAAGTAATCAGATCTAGTAGTCAGGCAGCTCTAATAGAAAAAGCCAACTAGAATCTAGTGCTGCAACTTTCCACACTACTCCAGTACAGCAAGCAGTGGCTTAACCAGTAGACACTTCCACAGGCACTAGCACTTTATCTACCTGTGAAAATGCCTGAGAAGATGAGGCACGCACACAAAATCAGAGTATATTGTGAGACTCATCCATGTGACTGAACCAGCAAAGAGAATTGAGATCATACAGTTCACAATGGAGGAAATAAAAGTGAGCACATGACACAGAATGCTCCAAGGGAAAAGAAATGTCATGCTTGAGGCCTGAGACCGAAATAACCACTGGATTCTACGAAAGTGGATGTGATGACTTTGCCAAAGACCACATTATTGTGAAAGAAAGGATAAAAACAGATTGAAAGAATACTAAGATTTTAATATATGAGGAAGGCACAATAACCACTCTTTGGTGAGACAAAGAAATTGAGGTCAACCTTAGAGAAGATAGCTAAGGCAGAGAGCTTTGCGGTTAAGTATTACATGGTTAAATTAGAATATAGTACCACAGGTTTAAAAGTAAATAAGGCATGCCCTCAGTAGAGGGGCATGTATAACTAGAGTATATCAAAAACTAAATATAAAATTAAACTCTCTGAGAATTGTTTGCAATGAGCTTTAGGTTTTATTCATCACATGCTAGAATCCTGCCAAACATCCATAATTACTGTCCTATTTCAGCTTGAAGAGGAAGAAAGTCATTCTCTTGAGAATTCTCTTGTCACTTCTGAGTTGTTGTATTTCTGTTACCTCATTTCACAATTTCTTAGAACTAAATGGTCAAATTTCAGCTCCCTTCCAAGTCTCATTGTCCACAAGTACTTCAGGTCACTTCATTTGGTGTTGGTTTGTACTCTTTTTATCTTTTTCCTAAATGATTAGAGACCTAATTCCCCTACATTCAAAAGTCTTTTCCCCTCTGTACTTCAGGTGCAGTCATGTGCACTCAGAGAGGCCACACTGACACCTTCTCCACAAAGTTATGTTCTGGTTTAGAATCTGGAAATTTCCCTTTCTTATCCACTGCCTGCTTGTTCATGCCCGAAAAATTTTCTTCAGCTTCAAAAGCTGATGACCTCCACTGTATGACCCTCCCAGTATTGAGCAATCTCCCAGTATTTCTGGCTTGACTGCCATCTCCTTCCATTCTCATCCCCCATAATGACTTTCAAGGCACTTTCATGGGTGCAATTGATTTCTTCCAGTCTTTGACCTTCTCTTACAGCTGCCTTGCCAATCCCATTACCAAATCAATCCTGCCATCTGTTTGCTCTCCTCCTCTTCCTCCTCCTGGGCTGCCAACAGTTCCTGAGAAAATTGAATAACCACGCTGATTGACTCCAGCACAAATTCATGATTTCTCAGGTCAGCTGAACCCTCAGAACAGCTCCGCATGCCTGTTCAGTCATTTCCTTCTGAGCTGGTCTTCAAGTTCCACCCCGCAGCTGCTCCCACCACGCCCTTCTCAGGTCCCGCCCACACCCTGAGGTCCACCTTTGGAGGCACTGAGGCTGCTGAGCCCATCAGCTGTAAACCCCACTCTTCCACCAGCTCTGCATGCCCAAATGTCTCACCCATTTATGCTCACCCATATTTTATATCTCGGTAGGATTTTTATTTACTCTTTTATTCATCTGATCTGTTCGGTACCATTTATTTATTTATTTTAGTCTTCACCAAGATCTTGTTTCACTAATGTTTACTCACAATACTTACCTAAATTTCCTTCTTTTGAAAGCATAAATGAAGGAGGAGGGGAAGGAGGAAGGAGTAGAAGAGGAGGAGGAAGAGGAGGAAGAGGTGGAGGAGGTGGAGGATGGCTATGAGAAGGGAGAGAGGGGGAGGAGAGAGAGAAAACACAGAGCCAATTTGGCAGATGATATTTTCTGGCTCAGAAGAAACTTTCATTTCACGTAATACATTCAAGTACTTACTAAGCGTCCTCACTAGGGTGAGAAACAGAACAAAAGAGAACCATTTTATGCCACATAAGTGAAAAACTATTACAAAGTCGCATTTCCATGGCCCTGCTCCAGAATGTGACTTCTTGTAAATAACCTAAATGACTCTTAATAGAATCATAAGAATCACATTATGTATCTAATAATATGATTATTTTTATCTGTATCTTTTCTGTTTGCTTCCAAAATAGTGAAAGCTATTTCTTAAAATGAAACCTTGACATATTGATTTTGGTGTCTGGGAATATAAAATGTATATCACTTAGCTGTTGAGCACACCATTACTTTGTATGCTTTTAACTCAAGGAAGTGTCTCATTTGCCTCTTAAAAAAAAGATATCTATGGTTGACATTGGCTAAGAAGCATTGTACTCATAACCTGACTAATGAAATTGTAACCCTTTTGTACAACCACTTAATAATAATAAAAAGAAGAAACTACATGTTCTGCATTCGAGAAGAAAATCCTATGTTCACTGTTCTGCTTTAAAATAATTATTCCTTATTTTGATGCATGTGACACAGCCATAGCATTTTGAAGCTCACCTTCTCATTTTTCTTTGTCTTCATTAATTAATTGGTAGATAAGATATACTACATGAACCAAATTGCTGGGTTAATTTTCTTTAACTTTGTTCTCTTCAAGATAATAAGCCACTAGTTTAGAATCTTGTAACCATGCTCTTTAATCCAAATCTTAGTCTCAAATGAGAGCAGCACATGATTACTGCACTCTAATAATCATGAAAACATTAAATACATGCAAAATACATTGCATTTCTTCATAGTATTAAAATGGGCTATTGAAAGGTAAGACCTAATGTTTGTAGATTCTTTGGTATTAATTTAAATATAATCTCTTCTTAAGGTAGAACAAATTAGAAATCAGCCTGATAAAAGTGTTCAGTAACTTAGCCTGAAAAACAAGACATTTATGTGACTCTTCATTAACAGATTTTTATTGAACCTGCCCACATGATAAATTTGATTGCTTCTTTAATATTCAGTGCCCTTTTTAAATTTTCAATTACATGACTGTAATAGTTTTCAACTCTGAGTTCACAAGTGATATAAACTTTAGTGTAATCAATAGAAAAGTTGTTGTTTGTTCTTTCATTTTACATTAGCAGCAGAAAGTTAGGATGCACTATCTTTACTACACTGGAAATGTGTTATTATCAGGAGGAAGCTGGCTTCTGATCTTTCTGGAACACACATAGCAAATATCTGTCTCTTTCATGAGTCTGGCACACATGGGAGGAAAAGAACCCTGTGCTGACCCACCTTTAACAGCCAGACACAGGAAAGAAGAAAGATTAGAAAGCCTGGATTCCCCTCAGTTCCTACTGAGACAGCATTGTCACTGAAATCAATGGGCAGGGCCAAATAAAAAACACTGAAGTACATCTGATCTCAGGTCTTTCAATCTCTTAAAATGGGAAATAACCACTTTTCTTTTAATGTCTACGGATCCCTAGAGGTTATGAAGGGGTCATTTGTATTCAAAGTAACATAAACTATGATGTTGATATTGACGTTCATAGAAATTCAGAGGAGTGAGTTGTTTCACTTAAAAATCAGAATTACTGACATTAGTCATCTAGTAAAGTGCTTAAGCTGCCTTCACTTCATTTCAGTGGCTGAATTGTGACAGAACTTTCTCCTGCTGTCATATGTAAGGCTTTGTGCTTTGAAAACCACAAAGCAATGGTAGAGGCCTATATTTTCCAGTCATAATTACTAATTGAAATATTTTATTCAAAAAGTATACTCTAACAGGCAAAGTTGGTAAAAGTGGGGTTTTTGTTTGTTTGTTTGTTCGAATTATCCTCTCCGATACTGAAGTTAAACAATAACTATGTTTCAAAGGAATACCATTGACTTTTCTGGTATTAAATGTTGATTAATTTTGTTTACGTTTTGTATATTTAAATCTTTTTTTATTTCCATATATTTTTTATTGCAATTAATACAAGGGTTACATTACATTCGCCAGATGGAAGGTGAATTACTTCACATACATTGATATCCTTTCTCATGTCTTGGTCCCCACTTCCCTTCCCCCCACCCCCACTCTCATCTTGTTTTCCCCTTTCCCATCCAATTCCAAATAACCAAATACTCATATATGCAATATATCAGATAATTAAGTAAAATACTATAACAACATGAGATAACCAAGGGACAGCAAAAGAGATGAGAGATAACACAGTACATTAAGGACAACAATCACTCATTATATGGCTTTTGTTTCTATATCCTAGAGGTCCTTTCATTTAGAGTCATACTGTATGGCCTTAAGTATCAAGGTTTTGCTCTATGGCAAATCTCTGCTAGAAGAGTCCAAGGTTTCTACTGATTATGGCAAATGAGGGAAACCATTGAGCCTATGTTCCTTTGAGTTTGGCTTACTTCACTTAATATGATTTTTTTTCTAAGTCTTTCCATTTCCTTACAAATGGCGAGATGTCATTCTTTCTTATAGCAGCATAGAATTCCATTGTGTATAAATACCACATCTTGTTGATCCACTCATCAACTGAGGGACATCTGGGTTGGATCCATATCTTTGCTATGGTAAATAGTGCTGCAATGAACACTGTTGTGCTAGTGGATTTAGTATGCCCTTGTTTCTGGATGATTGGGTAAATGCCAAGTAGTAGAATTGCTGGGTCATAGGGGAGCTCTATGTTTAGTCTTTTGAGGAACTGCCATACTGTTTTCCATAGTGGTTGAACGAGTTTGCACTCCCACTAACACTGTAGTAGTGATCGCTCCTGGTCACATCCCCTCCAGCATCTGTTGTTATTAGTTTTCTTGATCCTGGCTATTCTAACTGGAGTGAGGTGGAATCTTAGAGTTGTTTAGATTTGCATTTCTTTTATGGCCAGAGATGTCTAGCATTTCTTCATGTCTATAGGCCATTCTTATTTCTTCTTCAGAGAAGACTCTCTTTAAGTCTTTGGCCCATCTTTTGATGGGATGGTTGTTTCTTTGGAGATTAGTATATTTAAATCTTACAATTGAATACATTCAATATATTGTGCTACTTAATGATTGTAAACATAATTCTCTCATCACACATTATACACACTCATGAGGCATTTGTAAAAAGTAACAGCTAATATTTATCCACTGGCTATCAAAGACAGTCATCTTTAGTTTTTATAATTGAAAAATAATGTTATATTTCACAATAATTTAAATGAGTTCTAACTGGAAGAAGCTGTACATCCTTAAAAGAGTAGATGAGGGAAGGATTCAAAAGTTAGTATTTTGGAAACTTTCAACATTGTTTACTGACAAAGCCTTGACTTCAGCTTTCAATGTTTTCTCACTCATCCATGCCTAGAAAATTCATAGCTCATAGAGCTTTAAGTTTTGAACTACAGCAGACCAGAAACTGTTGAATTTTTCTAGCGAAAACGTATCTGCCCAATTTTGCTGAGTTTCATGTCCATTTATGAGAATATTGGAGATGAGCTATTGACTTTTTGTAGTTTTTTTTTTCCCATTTTACCCCTTAACAGTGATATCCATTCTATTTTGACTAGGACACAACTGCCAGAAAGGCCTTATATCCATTACCATGATGACTAGAGAAACACCAGTGAGAAAATAATTGGCAATATTTAGTGAGTTCTTGTTAAAACATCCACACAGTGCCTGGCTTACTCTCATCTAATGGTCACTACTAACTTGTGAGTAGATACTATAAGTAGCTTTGTGTTATATATCAGAATATGGAAGAAAGGGCATGCAACTTGTCCAAACATCATTTCCTTGTAAGAATATAAATCACATTGTGATTTCAAGTTCTAGATCTTATTCACTATATTCTTCCACTTAAACACACCACGGTATAGTAACAGCCTAGCCTAGTATATGACCATTAGGCTGTGAATTCTCTCTGTTTAGTTGCCATTTTTTTCAATGCTCCTAGATTCAAGCAGGGAAACCTTCACTTAGAAATTTTTTCAATGTGAAAGTACATATTTATAGTAATATATGCTCAGCTCAGAAAGCAAGCAAACAGAAAAAGAATCTTCCTTCTTTCCTGTCTAAGGTATTTAAAGCAGACTATTTCCGATTCTGTCTTTATCAACTATTTCTGTGTGCTAGAACATTGGAACACCTTTCATTTCTAAGTGAGGCAGGCTGAATCAACCTCACTCAGACTGTTACATGCATGATCTAAGGAGCCAAAGAATTCACCATTCCACCCCCAAAGATTTTCAGAACTTAAGTTACCAAACTCATATTCTCATTTGTAATACTCTTCATTATCAGAATTGGGTGGCACTGCTATTGAACATAGCCCTTAGAATTGGAGTATATTAAATACTTAAAATTCAGCTGTCTTTTGCAAGTTCTACAGCTTTACAAAGTTTTGGCACTGTACTTCTTTCAATTAAATTTTTATGCATATAAGAATAATTTGAAATTGGATAGGGAAGGGGGGAAAACAAGATGAGGGGGTGTGGGTCGGGGGGAGGGAAATGGGGACCAAGAAAGCGTATCGATGTATGTGAAGTAATGCACCTTCTATCTGGCAAATATAATGTAACCCTTCTATTAATTACAATAAAAATATATGGAAAAAAAGAATAATTGTAAGTAACTGAAATATCTGAGTTTAAGTTGTCAGTTGGGGATTCCCATTCATTGTTTTCCAAAGTGAGGCCAGAGGAAGAGAAAGCTTCTTAGAGAGTGGAATGAAAGCCTTAGTAAACAGAAGTCTGCAAGTCTCCCATCTAATTTTCTAATCTCATATAATCAAGTATGCCTAAAAGAAAGTGAAGTTTTATTTATCAAAATCACGTCCAGAAAAATTCTGAAATTTGACTAAATGGAAGAATTAAAAGCCTATGACAATTTAAACAAAAATCTGTGGTGATTATTCATGCCCATTCATGATTATGAGAGTGACATTGTTTTACAATTCATCATGCTTGCAATAAAAGAAGTACACACACACACACACACACACACACACACACACACACACACACATTTCTGTGGTTGAGGAGTAACAAGAAACATAAAAGTACTATTTCTGTGTGAGGCATTTTGCCACCAAACATTAATCTGGAAACCTTCAGTGAGAAGGCAATCTGCCTGTTGCTTCTTTTAAGCAGAGAATTACCATTAGATAAAAGAGTCTACAGCAATAAACATCAGGGACTACTGTTTGCTTTGCCTCTGAACTCAACTAGGCTGATTGAAGACTTTGAAGTCATGGAGACCGTTCTGTGCAGATCATGAACTTGGGGGCGGGGGTGGGGGCTCACTAAGAGCAGGAAGAACTGGTTTTCTCACTTTAAGATTCTGCAGGGAATGCTTTTCAGCAGAACAAAAAGGTTTTATTCTGAACTTGAGTGCTGTTTGCCTAAATTAGATTATGGGCATCTATTGATCAAAGACCAGTATTATGTATACCTTAATATATATAGGCATTTGGTTAGGTAAAGGGCACAGAAGGAAAAAATAAAAATATAATTTTCCTTATTTTTGTTTTGTTTTGTTGCATGTTTGTTTGTTCTTGCTGGCCCTAGGGTTTGAACTCAGGTCCTAGGCACTTTCTCTGAGCCTCACTGTGCTCAAAGCTAATGCTTTATCACTTGGGCCAACCACCACTTCTGGATTTTTTTCTGAGTAGTTTATTGCATATAAGAGTTTCACAAACTTTTCTGCCCAGGTTGGTTTCAAACTCTGATCTCACCCTCCTGAGTAGCTATTATTATATGCATGAGCCATCAGCACCAGGCTTTCCTTCTTAAAGTATGTGCTGTGTTTTGGATCAACATAGGTTAGGAAAAAACTGTGATTCTGTTAGTAGCATTGTAAGGTAAATCTCAGTCGTGATAAACAGAGAAACTACATTTTGAGAGGTCAAATTGGGAGTCTTTATTGGAGAACCAGTGGCTTAGGGTAGATTCTTGTTACAAAGACTAGCAAGCCCTGGAACACACTCAACACTATCAGAAAACTGAGTCATGAGAGCAGGGAAAGACCAATACCAACAAACCAGTTTAATCCCAATGGAGAGCTGAAGTAGGATGCCACAGTGACCAAGGAGAGTCAGGAGACAGAAGCCACAGAAACAGCAGGCATGGATTAATGGTGCCTGAGCTGATTTAAGCCTAAATTGTGTCAGAGGCAGGGGACAGGATCATAGAAAAATCAGGAGTCTGAGGAGGAATTGGAAGCACAGGACTGAGAGGTTCAGTGACCTATCATCCAACTCCTGGCCCCTGCCTCTAGGCAGGCCAGCTCATCACCTGGCAAATAGAACTTAACCTTCCTCCACCAGGAAGACAAAAGAGTGCCAATTAAACCCAGTTCTCTATCCACCACAGGGCCAATATAGTACCAGTTACACAACATCCCCACATCAACACAAGTGATCAGTGTTGATGACTAATGGGGTCAGTAATGGGTATTGGTTTGTAACATTGCTAAGTTAACAAATCCTTGGAAGTATCATAAAATGTATGATAAAGCTTCGAAGTTAATTCCACCTACTGGAACCATCAGAAAATTTGTTCTTCACATCTGGCTGTTTGGAAAGAGCGAAATTTGACATCAATACTTAAGATATGTTCATGATATATTTCTTACTACTCCTCACAAACACCTCTGTACTCTAAATGCCAGCAAAGTAAACATGTTTCGTGTCCCATTCGGTTTTAAGAGATTATTAAAATAGGAAATATAGGCCATTTATGAAGCAGTTTTATTTTGTTTTGTTCACAAAAAAATATTCAATACAATAGAATTATACAGTCTGTCTCATAATTCATTCTAATAACATAAATAAGGAAAAAAATCCCTGTATTATTACAGATAGAATACCAACTGCAGTTGATTGTCACATAGAAAGAAGAGGTAAAAACTGCAAATACAAAGTTAATTTGCAAGATAGAGAGAAATGAATATAAACAGTAGAGAACAATAGTTTCAAACTTATTCTGACACATGGTGACTACAAAATATATGCCCATCTTTTTCAAGTACTTGCTAGGTCTTCTGGATCAATATGTAAGTGTTAGATAATTTTGGTTGAAGAAAAGTGTGAGCAAAATGCATGTTGCTTACTGACAGGATAAGAAATTACAGCTAAAATGCAAATATTCTTCTAGTCCCTGATTCCTTCACATTCATCACCAAGAGAAACAGCCTGAAGGAGTATAATATGACATCTCAACTGTCAGCAGGCTGATTTCACAGGAGACTATCTTCATTAATTTCAGACACGGGTACCATCTTAATTTAAATGGCTCCATCACATTAAATACTGTATTTAATTGAAGAACTTTTGCAGTAGTTATTCTATTTTCAGATTTATTCCTTTGTGGATAATAGTCTTTAACAATAACAGATGAAATGGCTTATGACAGTTTACTCTACTTCTTTACATTCTAGGCAGCAAACGAAAGTGCAAATGCTAATTACCATTATACTTTGCCTTCCATCATAGCAAGTACAAAGCATTGCATACCCATATAACCACATACCCATACAAAAATTAGACTTTATATTTACACAGAATCAATTGTGCAAGTAACTGTAATGCAAAGAGGTATTTCCTGCATGCAATATATCCTTAATTAAAAAAATGTAAAGCCCTCATCTCCGTACATAAATGCGTAGGACCACAAATTTCTAAGACCGGTTTCCTATTACTGTAATGGCCATACATTCCTTAAATGCATATGTGGTTTATCCTAAATTCAATCAGAAATTGCAAGAACATATCTGTAAAACACATTGGCTTATCTTCTGTTTTTATACCCTAGTAACTATGTTTCAACAAGTTTTACCATGCTCTAAATTTTATTTTTCCTTCTATCCTCTAGTCTCTCACTTTTCCTGATTGAACTTCGTCTTTCTTCTTAGTACCTTATTAAATAGCATCAAATGATGTTGTTTTCTTGGAATTCAGTCCTGAGGTATACTTTTCCCTTTACTTTGTTGATCTAACACAGGCCTGGGTGATTTCTACATAATGCATCAAGTTAGCTGAAACCAGGCAAATGAAATCACATCTATACGAATCTCCAAGTTATTAACTATAAATAAGAGCAAGGTACCTATCTCCACTGTTCGCTTGAATCCATTCAAGTGCAAACTGAAGAAAATGAATATCCTCTTCATCCTTTTCATAGTCCTGAGTTTCAAATTATCTGCTTTTGTCTCTCCACAGTAACTGGTAAGATGACAAAACCTCTCTTGCATCCCCTCTTTTCTTTCCCCTCACACTGAGACTTGATTCTTTGCACTTGTTTGCAAAGTATAGTATGATTCCTTTTTTTTTTCTCCCAGAGATCCAGAGTTAAAATCACTTCTTCAAAATCAAGACTTGCTTTTAATCACCTAGTGATGGTACCCCTGGGGAGTGGACTCTTTTTCTTTTTCTTTTTTTAATGCAAGGCATATCCAGGTCTAATAGGATCCAACATATTGCGTTGGAACATGGCATGTATTTCACTTACGAGCACATACATTCACTATACACGATTCCTCAATGTAGCCAAGTGGGTTCGTGGTCTGCATTGTATCCACCTATAAAAAATACAAAAATACATGTCTGCTTTACAGGATGTGAGTAGGGTTTTGCCAGTCTCGTTCCAAAGCTTGAAAGGAGCATCTGGGATGATGGTATTCTCTCTCCTTCTTTAAGATGCACTGGCAATTGTCACAACCTGTGTCAGAAGTCAGAGAGACATATCCATTCTTACCACAATTAACAACCCTGGGCCATTGAAATCAATACCATAGGCTAGTTTCAAGAATGCTATCTGACAAGAAATGCTGGTGTGGTATAAGGAATACTGAGTTAATTATGTTTCAGGATTCAACCTCTGAAAGACAATGTAATGTCCAATGGAGAGAAGTCTGAGCAAAAAATAAGGAATGAGCTTTTATGGATGATTATAAAACTTGCACGTTCTTGAGGTAAGCAAAACTAGATCCACCATTCACATTTTTTAAAGCAGTTTTATTGTCTAAATGCAATCATTAGCACACTATCTGAGCAAGGCACGTTACACACAAATGGATTCCTGACATCTAGTGAAGGAAAAAGTACTCTTTCTCCCTTCAAAATCTTAAATCTTAATTGTGAAAGGGCAGTGTATTTTCCAACTTTATATCTAATGGTCAGAGAGATAGATAAAGAAAGAGGGGACCGTGATGCCAAACACTTTCAAAATATGTTTCATATTAACTTAAGTACCTACTTCCAGGTCAGATACTAGTGGCTATAACGCTACCTACTCAGGAGACTGAGATCTAAGACCTGAGATTCAAAGCCAGTCCAGTTAGGAAAGTCTGTGACTCTTATCTCCAAGTAACCAGCAAAAGATACAAGCAGTGTTGTGACTCAAATGGTAGAGCACCAGACTTGAGAGGGAAAAAAAACCACAATACAACAAAACAAAACAAAACCTAAGGGACAGAGCTTAGGCCCTGAGTTCACTCTCCAGTACTGACACAAAAAATAAATAAACACTGAAATATTTCTCTAAAATAAGAGGCAGTTTCCCCTTGTAGCATAAGAACAATATAAAAGATCACTTTCCAACTTGATAGTAGAAAATAATGCAAGTAAAATTTTCAGTAAAGTGAATATTACAGGAGATGATAAACCACTCTGACAAAATAATCAGAGTGTAGTTCACTAAGAATTTAGCCGTTAAAATTAGGATGAAAATATAAAAAAAAATCAGCCTAACTTCCAATGTAACACCACATCAGCACACAGGAGTCAAAGTTAGAAAAGAAAGAAGTGATTTCTTTCTCTGAATGTTTAATCAATTTAGAATTGAAAGTAAATGATGCAATAAAACAAGTTAATACCTCATTTCAAAATTAAGCCTTTGTATTCATGAGCATGAAATAGTTTGGGAAACATTCTGACTGTGGATTACTGACACTGTGAAAGTTTAGACCGCTTTAAATCCTGTCTTCATTTTTAATTAAATTATATCTATTCCACTAATAATAACGATGTTTTTTTTCTCTAATAGCTCAAAAAGTTAACATAATTTAAGATATTCAAGTCCATTACCTAAGCAGAGCACAGATCTATATGACTGAAATTATTATCTTCAGGTGTACAGCTTATTTTACTCAAAGCGTATTACTGTATATTTATTTTGTATTTTTTTGTTGCAGTGATGTACAGAGGGGTTTTGATTACATTTGTCTGGTAGTGAGTATATCACTTCTAGAACATTGTTAACCCTTTCCATATTTTCCTCCCATATTCCTTCCTTCCATCCTTCCCAATCATCTTGTATTCCCCCTTCCTTTCCCTCTTTCAAAGAAACAAGTTAACGTATATACAATATACCGAATATCAAAGTCAGATACAATAACAGTGTGAAATAAACCATAAAGGGGATAAAAAGAGAAAAGAAATAAGAACTAAAACTACGCAAAGATGAAGACTAATCAGTACTGGGAAACTGGGCTTGTGTTTTATTTGTAAACACACTGAATCAACCACATAGCTGAGAAGCATGCCAAAATATGCTGGAACTTCCTGTTAAATACTCCTACTGCATGTCATACCATTCTCTGTCACTCAACTACCTTGTGAAGCTTTTTATTTAAATTTTGCACACTGTAGAACACTGTATGTAATAGGTACAGTAAGGCTAAGCATCATGGACATTAGCCTCAGAATCAATATGAGTGTGGTTGTTAATAAAAATTGGATTCATGTATGAATGCTCATTTGGGAACAATTTCTATTACTTATTTTACACATTATTCTGGAATTTAAAAATTTTGCTATGACTTGTTGCATGATTTTAGATTATGAAACACTTTCTTCCCCCCATGAACAAAAAAATGCCATCTATTTAAATAGCATCTTTTCACTAATTGTTTCTGGAATTTAAAAGGATATATGTATAACCTAAATTTCATTAAGTTTCCTCATTTGTTCTTGCCACATTTTGCCCTTTGTTCAAAGGATAGGTCATGCTGCATATAAATCCAACTTAAGTTAAATCATTTAAAAACATAAGAAATGTGTTTTTTTAATTTTTAAAAGCTGCAACTTATCATTTTAATTATAAGCATATCTAAGAATATAATGTATTTAAATAATATATTCACCATCTTACCACCCAGCATAATGGAATCCTTTTTTTATAAGGATGTTATTTTGAAACATAACTAACTCTCACAAGTTAAATGCTTATGGACAGACTTCTGGGGTTTTTTTTTGTAGTTTTAAGCTCTGAGCAAATATGAACATGTTCTCATATTCACCTGTCACTGAAACCAAAACAAATGTACCCTTTCCTCACCATGAAAGAATAACAGTTAGAAGCAAAACTGCACTTCACAAATCATTTATTGAGTTCATGAGAACTACTTATGTATCGCAATTCTGAAAACTGTTCTTGACAAAGGCTGGAATTGAAAAGGATGTTACCAGGATGTGGTTCCTTTGATTTGAATCAGCTAATTAAAATGGGCCTGGAAGCAATTTTCTGATCACTTCCACTAAGGAGATAGGCTCCAGTAAGTCAGAACTAGCTAATTTTCAGTCAGGACCAATTCAGTTGAAATTGTGTAGACAAGAGGGTTTTTTTTTTTCTTCACCTTCCAACCTCCCTTCTCAATTTCTTGGTATCACCCAGACAACAAGTACACACACATACCCACCACATAGAAAAGGGTAGGAAGCCACGCCATTATTCTGTAACTTCACTCTGTTTCTATTTCCTGACCAGAGACTGAATGAAGGTAGGAATTTAACTTTTAAAACTTATCAGTTGGGGGCTGAGAGTTTGGCCTAGTGGTAGAGTGCTTGCCTAGCATGCACAAAGACCCAGGTTCAATTCCTCTGTACCAAATACAT
The DNA here is from genome assembly GCF_031878675.1 of Megascapheus bottae. Taxonomy (NCBI): domain Eukaryota; kingdom Metazoa; phylum Chordata; class Mammalia; order Rodentia; family Geomyidae; genus Megascapheus; species Megascapheus bottae. The sequence continues at coordinate 43,319,133 of NC_143521.1, forward strand.
ATTAAAAAAAAAAAAAAAAAAAAACCTGGAGGTGGTGCTGGGTCTCAAGTGTTAGAGCTCTAACCTTGAGAAAGTCCAAGGACAGTGCTCAGGCCATGAGGTCAAGCCCAGGACTGGAAAAAAAAAATTATCAATTGTTTTACAGTAGCCATAGTTAGGCTGGAGGCATTGCTCAAGTGGTAAGGTTTTCATTTAACAAGCAGAAGGCAAAGTTCAAATTCAGTCACACACACACACACACACACACACACACTCTAACTGTCCAATTTTCCAGTCCTGGTCAACAATAGGTAGCCAGCGGTAAAAAAGGAAACTGAACTAGACAGAGTGGGAAAAGGATTCAGATCTACATCTAAGAATATATGAAATATTCTTAGCTAAGAATAGACCATCTTTTTGACTATGATCATAAGGTAATATGTATACATAGGAAGGATAGGTATCTATTTTTTACTTACTTTCATTAGGCATACTTCAGTACTAAATCATGCACCTATGTAATTGGTGTAGATTAAGTACAAATACCTGCTGAGTGCATTTGAATATAATTGGCAATATATAAAATGGTTCCATGAATATTCATTATTTTCCTTGACGAATGCTCACAGCTTGTAAAATGTAAAAGGCATCAGAGAATATTTCATAACATAGAGCATCAATGGATGCAACTTAGAAGCAGGAAGTTAATATTGACACTTTAGAGGATAAATAGCTAATATAATACATATGGTCCTTTATTACCATCTAGTTTCAGTTATCTGCTTTAAGAACGTACTAGAACCTATGAAGGAGACATTTGAAATGGAAAGCCAGATACATGGTAAACATAGGATTTAAAGAAATTAAGGCATATGAGGAGGATAATTCTGGGAATTGTTTTCTTTTTTCCTGATTTATATAAATTATATAGGAAAATCACAAATTATAATAATTATTTAATGACTCCAATATCTATACAGATGTTGATGGGGCTCAAAGGACACTTTTTCAATGTATAAGATGTTGCCATTTGAGACAACAGAGAAAGCAGAGCAAGACCCTCTTAACCATGCTCTAGCCTTTTTTTTTTTTTTTTTTTTTTGAAACAGGTCTTTAGTCTCTGGGGAATATGTACAGCTAAGGAGTGTAAGTACCTGGACAAAAACAAAAACAAAAAATACTTCTGACTGAAAACACAACAACACATGAAAACCGATGAAAGCAGCCTTTGAAAAGTTGCTGCAGTTTATACCCATTCGTTCAGTTTTACTTTTCCATGATTCTCCATCTCTTCCTCAAGACTAATATAAACATGTACAAGGGTCTCTTCTTCTTTGTGCCTTTATTTCTCTACAAATACTTCTGTGCCATGTCAAACTTAGATATTTTCATATGTTTAACCTATCTTTATAAACTGAACCTATCTTCTATTTCAAGGGTAAGCCAGAACCCACAAACTGCTGAGAGAAAACAGAACTTTCCTCCCTACAAATGTGTATGAATGATTGTGCTTCTTCATCTAATTTAACCTTACAAAGTCCTTGTGAAGTATAAAGCATAATTTTGTTCATTTTACATTTGAGTGAATGGAAGCTCACAAAACTTAATCTTCTTACACAGATAAGTGATAAAAATTGGGGCTTCAAACTGAGACTTTTGGGTCTGAATCAAATGATTTTTCCGGTAGATTGTTGGCTGGGAATATTTTTAATCTGACCTTAAATCTTAGTAGAAAAGTTAAAATGGTAAGTACCTCCATTATTTAGTGTAATACAAAGAGTAATAGAAAACTCATTCAAATCTCCTAACCTACTATAAATTAATGTTTTTATGATCATTTCTAGAAATTTTTACATTTATTCTACTATCATCCTTATAGAATATATAAGTTCAAATACATAAGTTCATATATAAGTAAGATTAATTCCATCCTGTTAAAGAAAAAGAAACTCATGCTAATTTAACTTGGTAAGAATACAGACCCTTTACCACACACCCAATGAGATATAACACTTGTTTCTTCAACACTGCTTAAGAATAGAAACTTTCAGATTGTTAGTTGACAATGGAATTGCCCAAGTAAGGAAAGGGGATAAATAAACACTATAACAATTTCTTATCATCAGTAATTTGTCCTGTCTCCAGAGTATGAATGATTTGGGACCTAACAAAAGAATGCCTTTAGTTGGACAGCCAAACAATCAATATTTATTGACTGTCTGCCTGTTAGAATCTAGACTCTGTTAGAAACAATGTCAAATACCACAGACTCCAATCGTGGAAAAACAAAACAACAACAATAAACAAAACAGAAACTGAGCTGCCTAAAAGATGGATCTGGTTTTCGGAGAACTTCTCTTTGTCTTCTCTTTGGCCTGCTCAACTTATTCATTATAAATGCATAGCAACCTTAGGGAGAACAAGATAAAAACCAGGAATAAAAGATTTGTATGAGATATCCAAACAGTAGATTAGAAATAGTCAAGAGTAGTTAAGAAGCGGGTTCACTGACTTTTAAAAGATGGGAAAGCTGAAGAGTCATAGAAAGGAGGAAAAACTGTTCCAGGAAGAGAAAAACAAGGTGAAGGCAAAATCCAATAGTAAACTTCTAGCTCCTCATTGTTGTTTTCTCATCTTTTTTTTACTAAGGTCAAATATAAGAAGAAATGGCATAGAAAAATTTAAACAATTTTTCCCAGACACCGTCACTTGCAAATATACAGGCAACGTAAGTCAGTAAATGTTAAAAAAAAATGATAGTATATGCAGCTAACAATTATTTGTGAAGAAAAGGCTAACAACCAATGCATCTGCAGATTGCTATGTCTTATTTCATATTATTCTTAATTCTATTTTAAATAGTAATTTCAAAACAGACCTCTTTCTGAATCAAGAGGGATATGATCTATGTACTGTTATGTATTGTATAAGTAAATACAACACAGTGGATCACACTTTAGAGTCCAGGTCCTTTTACATACAGCTAATGTGAAGCATTGATGCATTTATAGTCTTGAAGCTTATAATAAAAATGGAAAATATTACAAATTTAAACTATCATCATTCTCCACTTCAGACAGTAATATTGGCCATCTTTGCAAACTAAAGCAATTCTGGCTACTATTCATGTGCCAAAGCAATAAACTGCCGGAGAGAAACAGAAACTCAATGTTAATGAGAAGATGAAGTGAATAGCAAGCTTGGCTGTCCTCAAATGCCACAGAAATTACCATCATGTGCCTGAAAAATTGAGAGCTACTTGGGGAGACTTGAACAGTCACAGAGGGAAATAGGAGCAGTTAAAGTGTTTCCAGGTGATAGATAAACTCACTGGGCTTAATCCACTAAAAATCAAACAAAATAAATGTCCAAGGAATTAATTAAGACTGGGAAATGTAAATGTTAGGCATAACATAAGTAAGTAAATCTAACCAAACATGTTTTCTGATTATGAGAGACCTGTTAATAACATGAGGATTGGCACAGTAATTACGTCATCTCTTTAGTTGCAACAAATGAAAATTCTATCTTTAAACAAAATTCTATCTTCACTTCTGATAGCATTTATGATTCACTAACGTTCTAACCACTAGAAATTTCTAGAACTTTTTCACAGACTTTCATAAATACTAAGATAATGATTTGAGGACTGAAAATATGTATTTAGACATCGATTTTAGTACACAGAGAAGCATTACATTAATAATGAATGCAGAAATGTAATCGCAGAGATAAGAAAGCCAGCTGGATTCTTCCTCTAACACATTTTGCACTTTACCAGTGATAATTTCTGAAGAGATGACAGGACATGCTCAATAAAACACTGAAGACCTAGAACTAAAATTAAATGTTCTCAACTCCGAATTTGATATATATTTCCATTTAAATTTAGAATAGCATTGCAAAGAAGTTAAAGATTTAAGAATGAGATTATTTAAGTAAAGACTGAATATATCTAATGCAATAGCTCCTAACTGTGAACTAAAGGAAAGATACACAACTTGCATGACAATCCTTCTCATTTATAATGTTTGTTGGCTTATCGAAAATGAATCAACTCGGGCCAGGAGTTTGGCCTAGTGCTCTTCTAGCATGAACAAAGCCCCAGGTTCAATTTCTCAATACCACATACACAGAAAAAGATAGAAGTGGTGCTGTGGCTCAAGAGGTAGAGCTATAGCCTTGAGAAAGCTGAAGGACAGTGCTCAGCCCCTGAATTCAAGCCCTATGACTGGACAAAAAAAGGAATCAACTCAATAGTAAAGGCAGTAATTATCAATGCCGTGCTCTATAATAAAAGTATTTCTGTGTGTGGTGAATTTTCTGAGCTCTTTATAGTTGAAATCTGAAATACCACAAGAAATTAAGATAAGCTTTGTTGACCTCATCTCAATTTTTTGGAGGAATGTTTCTGATCAATACTACATCAATATTTTAAATATGTTAAGTATGCCTCTTATGTGAAGCTATGCAACTATGCTTTAAAATGGGTCATGGTACTTAAGTAGTTAATCAGAAAGCAATATAGTGTTTCTCTACATAAAAACAATTTTATTTGTTTCTTTCTTTTTACTACTTTGTCTTATAAGTGAAATGTGATGTATTATTTTAATTAAAGTCTACCAAATTATCATAGCAATTTTATGTGCTGCAAATAATTGGCTTTTTCTTCTGTGCTCACTTTTGGTTAATGGAAGCAGATCCATTTATTTTTTTTAGAATTTTTTTTTAATTTAATGATACTTAGTATAAAGTACCAGAAGACCACAGGGGAAAAAAGTCAAATGAGGTGCCTAATGAAGTGACCTTTGTCATCTAGGACATAAAATAAATTTAAGCCTGCACTAATGCAATGAAAATATGTCAGTATTTTCACAGAGTTAAAAGGATAGATAACATTATGGCTCAGAGCCAAACTATACCAAGAAACCTACCATACATAAAAATGACAGTCCTATTAATATAAAGAATTGAGAGGCCTCTAAAATGAAGTAAAATGTATAAATAAATCACATTGGGAAGATTTTTTAATGTAGGACATGAATTACTATTTTTCGTGGGACAGAATAGGTAATAGAGATAAAGCTATATTATTGTATCTGTTTTTTAACAAATGACATATTATGCATATAAGTGAACAGAGAAATTAATAAATGTAACATATTAAATTAAAGCCGTTTCAGAAAGTTAACAGTACTAATATAACAACTGGCTAAAAGTGAGTGAAAACGGACTATAATTCAAACATACAAAAGCACTTTACAAGAAATTGCTAAATATAGCAGTAGCCTAAAGAAAGTTTAGAGCAAAATGTGAACCAGAAACCAAGTCAACTCAATGGTTATGGAATATGAAACACAAATTTCAAATAATTATTTTCTAGTGTAATTTCTAAAAGACATCAGTGAATATATATATTCTCTCTGAGATAGCTGGCAGAGCTTCTCTTAATAATGATGGAGTCATTTCCCTTGTGTCCTTCATATTATACAATGCCTGAAAGTTTTCACACTTTAAATTCGTCCTCTGAATTACTTTTGAACATTTCTACTGTTCCTGTCTTCATCATCACCTTGATAAACATTTTCAATGAGATACTTCAACAAACATTCCACTGAGGAATGTTTTCCACCATTAGGAAATACATAACACCAGTATTCACATTTAACAAACAACAAATTCAGGAACTAAAATGTTCACTTGTCCCAAGCCATAGATCTAAAAGCATCACAGTGGAGAAATTTTAAATCCAAGAAATCTCCTTTCCTTCTTTTTATGACACTATTGCTTTTCTAATTACTGACAACAAGCATAGCACCTAACTAAACTTAGGTGGTTCATAGTTTTTGTTGTTGTTGTTGCTCTTGCTGTTTTCCATGGCTTTGTTTATTTCTTAAGATAGAGGCTCACTATAGAGTCAGGCTGGTCTCTAATTCACGATTTTCTTGCTTCAGCCTCCAGAGTGGTGCTGGGACTAGGGCTTCGCTATGTCCCCCTTTCTTCTTTTTTCTTTTTCTTTTTTCCTTCCCTTCCTCATTTCTCTATCCTTCTTCTTACCTATCCCTCTCAGACACAAACACAAACTGCAAATCAAAATAACAAATTACATATCTAAAGAAAAAACAATCTGTATACATAGTACAACCAGATGGATTTGTCTGTAGGTTTTCCACCATTCTTAAGGGGTGTCAAAGTTCTCAAAAGGTGTCAAGTAAAAACTAAGTCAAGAAAATGATAGTCTCCTAACCATCTGAAGAAATATTGCTAAGAAGGAGTACTTCCTCAGATATGATACATTCATATTTCTAACAAATACATATTTGATTTACTCCATTTGTTTTAGGCCAAAGAAGGAAAGGGGATCTTTGACAAAACTGTCATCTTTAAAACACAGTGATATTTCATTTTCCCCTTCTGCACTATTCAGATTACTTGGAATTGAAATGCTTCCAGCAGCTCCTATGTCCAATTTTTCAAAGCTGTCACTTCTAGTGGATCTGCTTAAGCAAAACACTTACGTTGTTAGAAAACAGAACAAACATACATTATAAAATACATTCTATTCTTTGCAGGTCAGAGTCTTAGTCAAGAATGGGGACTTGGTAGAACATAGGAAAATAAATTAAAAGATGACTGTGATAGATGTGTTTAGGCCAATGAATGGATGCACCTTTCATTAGTTTCCAAAGATACATTGGACGTGGCTCAGGGGAGTTTTCCACACAATAATCATAGAATCAAAATGATCTTTTCAATACATCCATTAAAGGCCATTAAATTGAAAAGAACAAATCTAAGTGAAAATGGACCAATGAAAGATAGACATGGTTAGTCTTCCTCCTTTTATCTATAGTACCCATTAGAACACAACTTGTAAACATCCTGTGTCCCAGAACATAACAAAAAGTGGCAAAAGCTGTACTTGGGCCATTATCACTTATATCCTATAGTATCTGAATGAGAGATGTTCAGCATTATGATTATGATTCCAGGAATAACTAGAGAGGGAAAAAAAGCTACTTAATTACCCAACAACTATCAAGTGTGATAATTGTGCTTTGGGAAATATTGGTCATATTTATTGGAAATGCTACTTAATCTTGCTAACAAAAATTATACTTTCTGGATATACAGACACACACTCCACACTGGTTACATAATTCTCACTAAAATTAATCTTTCCAGGATTGTGCAATAAGAATTACCTAAGCCTTACAATTCCTTCCATTGCTTTAAAAAGCTAGTCATGTCTCAGCAAAAGCCAAGTCTGCTTAGGGTGTACAATCCGAAACCCAATTCTCTCTCGGCACTTTAACACTAGATCTGTCACCCTTTAACACCAGAAAATCAATACCCTGGAATGTCAGGGCTCTCTGATGGCCCACAAAGTCAAGGCATGATCAATTTCAACTTCCTTACTAGACAGAAATAGACTTTGACAAATAAAAGATTTCATTCAAGTTAAATTCAATAAAACAAAGGAAGGCAGAAGTAGTCAAAGTTGTTAAAATAAATTTATGCTGTAATCTAGAGCCATTTTAAATCCAACTAAATTGCATACCAGCCAAAAAAAGAATATATCATAGACTGAAATAAATATATCTATTTTTTCTAAACCTCAAATTGAGAAATATCTCAAATAAATGTGTGATATTTTTATTTCATTAGATAATAAGCAGTAGAAGGTTGTCTGATTCTTCATTATGTAGTCTTAAAACGAAGGACACCTCTTGTTAGTTAATTTTTAAAAGGGTACTTTTCATTTCACAGCTCACTGATAGCTCATTTTTCTTGTTATAATCTGTATAAATTGTACTTAGGTCTACCCTTGATGCAGAGTAGGCCCTTAATAATTATTTAATTACTGTACAAAAAGTAATACATATGGGAAAGGTATCTGGCACAAATTCTATTGGCTTTCTCTTCTTTCATGTCTCACACAGATACCAGGGGCCTCATAAACATCTACTAATGTAGATGAATAAAGGATAACTCGTATCTTATTTGTCAATTACTGACATTCTATAAAATGATCAATAACTAATTTCAAGACACATTTCTGTAAAAGCCACCTTCCAATATGCATGGTTTTATATGTTCCCAAATGGTAATGTATATTAATGTTTAAAAAACTTTTTTAATCAATGTTTTCTAAAAAAAAAAATGCCAAGTCTATGTGTTAGGAATACAGGATTGTAATTTCAGTTCCCTATCTTGCTGAGCAGTTAGTTCTTCCTTTCCAACTCTATCTATAAAATGCAAAGAAAGGAGAGGGAGGAGAAAATTGCTTAAGTATCCTCTTGGGGATATAGCCTTTTGGGTATGTGTAAAGACAGGGATTCAGAGGAAATCAATGAAAGAAGCTCTAGAGGTCAGAAGAAAAGATGGAAAGTAATTCTATTAAGAGAGGTAAAAGAAATTGGAGTCATTCAACTGAGCAAAGAAAATGCTGAAGAAGGTTCAGTAAAGTGAACCAGCATCATGGGATGCCTTTGCACCATATGGTCTGAAGAGCTGAGTTACTGATCCAGTCCCATCATCCCAAGAGAACAGGATGCTCCAAGGACCTTGTCTTCCTATGTCATTAAAGAGAGAAAACTATTCCCATTCCCATGCAGTTCACAATATGGGAAAGCCTTATGATATAATTCTGGGCATTAAGGCACAAAAATGTCCTTGAGGAGGCAATTCATACAAATAGAAAGTGAATGGTATCACATCCCATCTTGTCCCTATTACTCCTCCATATCTGGAGTACACATAAACTTAGAAACAACAATCTCCTTGGAAATAAGAAAAGTGAAATGACATATGAAGGATGCCCCACTGGAGCCAACAATCATATTCACTGCAGCATTATTTATCATAGTCAAGATATGTAATCAACCCAGTTGTCCCTCAATGAACAAATGGATCCAGAAAAAAAAATGTGTGTGTGTGTGTGTGTGTGTGCCTGCATGTATGTGTATGTATACATTCTATTCAACCATAAGAAAAAATGATATTGTACTATTCATAGTTTCCCTCATTTGTGGTATCTAGAAGATGTTTATAAATCTGCAAGTAAACCCTGTGGTTGGTATGTAAGTGGTTGCAAATGAATTAACTAGACTATGGAGAATGCAAATAGTATAATCTGTTTGCAAAAAAACTCAGTCAAAAACCAACAAAACAAGTATGATGAAATGGTTACTTGCAAGAGGGTAGGGTAGGGGTAGAATGAAGGGGGAAAAGGGGATGAATAGAGGCAAGAATTCATTGTATGTACCACAGAATTGAGAAATAATAAGGGGTAACTCAAAAGGAGATGAAGATGTTTGAAGTGATGATACAGATCATCAAGGTGTATTATACAAACTGCTTTGTTAAATGCCAAAAACTCAATACATAACGTAAACATTCAGAAAAGTGAGGGAAATGGTGAGTTGGGAGATGTGAGTGAGAATGTTAAGAGGTGTGACATTGCAAGATGCACTGTATTCATAAACTGCTTTAGTGAATGGCAACTCCTTTGTATAACTACATAAAAATAATAAACTATTCAAAGCAAAAAATGTAGTGAATGGGAGAAGGGCATCATGATTCTTCAATACTCTGTGCTTCCTAACTGATGTCTTCTATAATCCTGTTACTAAAGAGAGCCATCTCTCATTTAACTATAAAGAATTTAGTGCATTTAGCTATGTGCGCAAGTGTTACCTATGCAATGAGAAAAGGCCAAAAAGTGTAGCAATAAATAAAATGAAAAGAAAGAAGGAAAGAAAGAAAGAAAAAAAGAAAGATTTAAAAAAAAAACCTGTGAAGGATCATGGATACTATTAGACATTAATACAAGTTGTGTGTTGGGGGGCGGTCTACTCTCATGCTTCATTCCTTTGATAGCAGAAGCAACAACACACTGCAGAAAGAGGCAACCTTGAATTACAAAAAGAATCAGTTTTGTATTGGATTCTGTCAGTGAACAACTTAACTTTTTTTAAAAAAAGCTTTCGACATACAGTGGAACTCATATTACTTCTTGATAATGAAATTATAACCATTAATAATATGATGCACATAAGTGTAACTGAAATGTCTGTTGCACTTTGCATGATAGCATGAATATAAGCACCCAGTAAAATTTCACTGTTGTTACACAAACAATATCTGTCCCTACTATCTCTTTGACAGAGATCTCTGCTTTGCAAGAGAGGTTAACCCTGGCAGGTGTATCTGTGACTTATAATATTTCTTTCCTAGCTATGGATGGTGGAATGAAAAGATGATAGGGAACCCACGCAGACCCAATGTCTCTCCTTCTGGCATTTAAAATCTGAACCCAGGAAAATAAAAATAGAGGAAGATGTGTAATACACCAATTCAGAAATTTCAGAAATGTTGGTCATGGTTTTTCTCTTTGAGGGACATTTACTTAAATTAGTTTAATTATCTTTTAGGAGTTGTACAAAGGAGGTACCATTTTACAAATCAGTGTATGAATACAATGCAGCTTGAGCAGTGTCATTGTCCTCAACATTCCCATGCCTCTTTGACTCTTACTTTACTTATCTGTGTGCTAAATACTATGAGTTACTGATTGCATTTTTTCCCTCCTTTCCCCTTCATTCATCATTCCCTCTCACACGCCTGTTTGAATGTACCCATTTCTTGATGTTCATTTTGCTGTGCTTTGACCTAGTTTTTTTTCTAAAAGATTATAATATTTCAGCAGCCCATAGACTCTATTAGGCTTCAGTTAATTCATTTGTAACTACTTGCAAAACACCCAACATGTTTACTTATAGATTTACAGTTAAATTCTATCTCTCACAAAAAAGGGATACTATAAAACCTTTGTTCTTCGAAGTCTTCCTGGGTCTTCATAAATGGAACAGCAACATTCTTTCTAACAGATGAGAAAAATCCCATTGTGGATGTATACTGTACTTTCTTCATCCATTTGTCCATTGAGGAGCTTGGCTATGGCAAATAAACAATGCTATAAAGAACATGGTTGTGCTGGTGATTTTACTGCAATCTTGTTAGTATTCTATTAGATAAATGTCCAGGAGTGGAATTGCTGGTCATGGGGTAGTTCTGCTTTAGCTTACTTGTTGTTGTTCTTCTTCTTTAGGAACCACTGCTTTCCAGAGTGGTTGAACAAGCCTACATTCCCACTTGTAGGGAATTAGAGGAGAAAAACAATTAAAGAAAAGGCCATCCTTGCTATAAGAAAATAGTAAGTGCAAGAGATGAATGGATGGGGAGAGAGAAGTGGGGAGGGAAAGAGAAAAGGGAAGTGAGAAGCTATGAATCTTCAATTTCTGAAGAACGTTGGTGTATTCCAACATGATTGAGCCCATTTCTTATTAAAAACCAAAAAATGCTAGCCAAAAAGTATGGAACATATTCATTTTGGATGTAGTACTGAAGCTATAAAGTTGACTAAGAATCTATGAATGTTCATAAGAAAAGGCCACCCATACTCCTTTCTGTTTCTATCATTCTGTTAATGTTAGATTTTAATGATAAAAATCCATGACACATAGTATAAAACAAAAACACACACAATTATAAGTACAAATAGACTAACATTTAATTATGATTCATGAATTACAAAATATTATTCCATTAATTATGTAATCATCAAAGAAAACATGAAATAAGCTAAAATTCTAAAGCTATAAAATATTTCCTTGGAATTTTCAATTTGGGTGTCTTTATAGAGCAAAATCAGATGACAGTCACATTTACTGTACACAGTTTTCTGCTAGATAAATAGAATTGGAATAGGGAGAGGAAGGATAGGCAAATCTAATCATAATATTCAATGCACATATGCAAAAGTTGGGCCAGGTAACCTGCAGGGACAGATAAGGTGATAAGAGTTGGGAGAGAACGATGGAGGGTGACATTGAGAAAGATGATTTGCACTCATAAACTAACTTGTCAAACTGAAACTTTTTTGTAAAACTACTTAAAGAATTCTATTTATTATTTTTTTTAATTCATTTCTTTTTGTCAGTCCCGGGGCTTGAACTCAGGGCCAGAACACTGTCCTTGGGCTTTCCTCAAGGCTAGCATTTTACCACTTGATGCACAGCATCACTTTTGGCTTTTTCTGTGTATATGGTATCCTGGAATAGAACCCCAGGTATTCTTGTATGCTAGGCAAGGCAATCTACCACTAGGCTACACTTTGGCCCAAGAATTTCTTTTTAACTAAAGAAATAGAACTGACCAAATTTTAAACCCTCCCTTGGGCTTCAGTAGATGCTTAAATTCTCCTGACTGTCTTATGGTACTCACAGAATGAAACTGTAGCTTTCCTGAAATTGAGCACAGCCAAATTGCTAAATACTTTTGGACAGAGTCCCAGAATGCAAAAGCTTATGTGTATGGTCTGTTTGTCCTGATGACAATAAAAAAAATTTAATCTGTGGTTTCCCCTAATCCTAGGTTAACAGTAGTCATTTTTCAGATCTATTGCTGTTCAAGTAGCTAGGGAAAATTTATGGTATTTGAAATTGATAAAAGGCAGATTATATGCTTAAAATACAGGGAAATAGTTCCATGTAATAACAAAAATGCATCTAGTAACCACATGCTTCCTATTTCAACCATTTAGGCAAACATTTTGTCAATGAGCTACTAAATTCCATATTTTGGTATTTGATGATCTCATAGCTGAGAAGACTGAAGTTCAGTGTTTATACTTTAAAGACCAAAATTGCCTTCCCTTTATGCTGTTTTGTCACAGAAAAAAAATAAACTATAAAATAGACCATACATTGTGTATAGGATTTTCACTAATAAATCTAGTTAGTACAGCTTGTATTATTTTAGTATGACTAGTGTACATCAATTTTTTTCAAAAACAAATAAAAAAGGCACATGAAACTCAATGTGTAACATATCAAAATTTTTTGTCTTTAAATCTTGCCTTCCATACTTTCAGCTCTAAAACAAGGAGTCTTAATACTGACTCATGAACTTTATTTAGTTTTCCAATATTTTAAGGATGAAGTTATATTTCTTGCCAAAATATTTCATTGAAATGTTGACAGGCTTCTAGCATGCAGTCATCTGAAACAGCAATCATACTCGATAGCCCAAAGGGTTATCAAGATGCAGGTACTCAATTAGTATGCAGGCTTGCATGAATCCACAAAGACGAAAGTGGGTAAATGTTCACAGACAGAGGACTCCATTCCCACCTGAGTCTCATATTTCTCTTTCCATTTACTTCATCCCAAACAGTTTCCATAACAAACACTGGGGAAATAGGCCCAAAACTCCCATGCTATTTCTCATTGTTTGGAAGGAGGAAGTCATAAACCATTTCAATCTGCATTCCAATAACTAAAGAAACCTGCCAAAATGCATGAGAGCAATCATGATTTATTCCTTGAAGGAACTGAAAACCTGATGGAGTATTTCAAGCCACAACAATGGGAACTTAGTGTATTAGCAGGATCTGTGGGATCTACTTTTAGAACAGATATTGCTTGTTTGAAAACAGAGCATGAAATGATGTTAATCTTCAAGGGAAGGAAGCTGTTCATGGCTCTGTAATCAGAGCATGGTGTACTTGAATCATCCGCCCTTTCATTTTTCAACTCAGAATACCCACTGAGCCTGCTCCTGTGGCCATTATGAGAACACCGCTCTTAATAAATTCAATGGGTATCTTGCAAGTAGAAAGCCTGCGGGATTGGACACTTGAGGCTAAAATTCAGCTGCATAATCAAGATTATAACTGAAAATGCCAATTAGTGGTGCAAAACACAAATAATCAAGCCTTAGCTATAGAAAAATGATTTATGGACTAAAAATATCACCTGTAAAATCTATGAATTTACTAGATGATACAACAGAATTTTAACAATAACACTATCCAAATAAATTCCAGCTAGAAATTAAAAGCTGCTGAATAGAGATTTCTTAGCTAAGGAGAATTACAGAAAAGTATGTTTGTGGGGGGGGGAGTAGGGGCAATTATATGATTTAATTTTGTATTTTATTATTTAAACTTTAGAGCAAACAAAACTTTTAATTTGCTACATCTTAATAGATGAAGATCACTCAGAGTTTTAGGGCGATGTATAAATGGGTGGAAAATGCTTGCTAGCATGTATTTTGAATAAAACATTTTAACATTAGAAATAAGTCATTTTAATAAGAACAATTAAAGGGAAGATACCTTTATGGAGAAATGGCTTTCTGAGTGAAACCTGCCCAGTGCTGAGTCCTAAAGCCAAATGAAGACTCATCAAATAAATATATGCCATGCCAGACAAGCAGCAGCAAAAATTCCATGAAAGAATATCTACACAGATGGGAAGGAGATGGCTGACTTGCAAGAAACCATTCGGACTGACAGCTCTGTGGTGTCTCCACACCTGATCTGGCAGCAGGGCCTAATGGGGGCTGTTCCACAGCCAAGTCAGCAGAGGCTGGAGGCAGATGTGGCACTACCCTCGCTGTGCACAGGAAGGGCTGGTATCTACATAAGCCTGCCGCTCTGCAAGTGATTTCTCCAAATGTACTCAGAAAGTCACAATTCCATGCCTGGGTACTTAACTGGATGCAACCTAGACTTCTATTTTACAGAAACTACCAGGAAGGAAATGTTTGCCAATAATTGTCTGGAAACATTTATTTGACCTTGATCCGTGTTTCTCAACAGATTTATTTTTTAAGTAAGTAATGTATGGAAGGGGAAACACAATCATTACTAATCAATAGTGGATTGATTTGGTTGTAGAAATTCCACATTTTTTTTTAAAAAGCCACCTGAAATGATCACTACTTCCGAAACTTTTATCTCAATCCTTAAATATCGCTTAAAAGATTTCATTAAAGATGCTGCTTAGATGGGCATCAGTGCCTTTTTCCTGTGATCCTAGCAACTCAGGAAGCTGAGATCTGAGGATGGCGGTTTGAATTTAGCCCAAGATGAAAATTCTGTGAGATTCTTATGACCACACTAAACTTCCAAAATAAAATAAAAGCCAGAAGTGGAGCTGTGATAGAACACTAGCCATGAGCAAATGAAGCTCAGGGATAGTGCCCAGGCCCTGAGTTCAGGCTTCAGGACCAGATCAACAAAAACAGCATGAGTTACTTTATTTGCAACAGGTTTTACAATAACTGTTTTCAATTTTTGTCCATATCTATAGTTTAAAGCAGTCTGTTTTAAAAATACATGGAGTCACCGGATGTGGTAGCTCACACCTATAATCCTAGCTACTCAGGAGGCTGAGATCTGAGGATCAAGGTTCAAAGCCAGCCCAGCTACTAAGGGACCTGAGACTCTTATCTCAAATTAATCTCTAGAAAACAGGAAATGGAGTTTGGCTAAAGGATAGGGTGGTAGCCTTTAGCTGAAGAGCTCAGGGATAGCACCCAAGCTGAGTTCAAGTTCCACGACCCACCAAAAAAAAAAAAAAAAAAAGAAAAAACACGTAAACTCACAGAATTACGGAAATTAAAAAACATATCATGATAAAGTATTCTGTCTATCCAGCCAGTTTCTTTAAACAGAATCAATGCTGATGTAAACAACAAGAATTTTACTTGAAAATTGTCTGCTTTGTAAGTTTTACTCAGTTACAGTTTAGTGAGCCCAATTTCCTGCTGGATTAAAATTAGATTCCAAGAAGTTCATCTCAGATTGCAGCTGACTGAGGACTTCCTGTTCTTATCTCTTTGAAAATAGAGCTTCCTGGAGAGGCTGGAAAAGGAACCAAATGTTTCACCGGGAGATGGGTTCACCTGTCCTCTTCTTGATATTTTACAACATATATTCAAAATTGCTGACATTGCCAGGAATAAGCAAAGGAAAATTCAGGTTGTAAGCAACTGTATTCAATATATTATGACCACAGCTACAGGTATATAGAAACAAAACAACAGTTTATCAAAATATAGAGTGAAAAATAAATGTAAAATATTCATTCTAATTTTTTAATACAACATTGACTCTGAATGTCACATCGTTTAGGTTACAATGACTGTGAAAAGAAAATTAAGAAACCTTCACATACTATAGAGTGGATATCACTTTCAACTGATAAAGCCATAATAATGAAACCTAGGAGGTGAGGCCCAGAAACTGGAATGCCACCAGGAACCTTAATAGCCTTAATTCAACAGCACTTGATTCTCCTCTCTTGATGATGTTTATTTTGGCAGGCCCTGACTAAAAGAGTGTGTACGTATGTGGGGGTAGGGTATGGGGTGGGGTGTGTGTATCTGTCTGTCTGTCTGAAAAATTTAACTCTCTCAAGTTTCCAGTTTAGCATTCTAAACTGTAGGTTAAAAGCCAAAGTCTGCCTAAACTAGTACAATCTGATTTTACTACTTTGTTTAAATTCTAAAATTCTCTTTCTGTCAGTACCCCTGGAAGATTAAGGATTGCCTGGTTCTTGGCAAAACTGCTAAGGATTCCTAGCCCAAAAGAAAAGCATTCTTTTTTTCATCAGTCTGAGTTTCCATGAACAAACTTGCAGAGATTTTGTCCTCCAACCTCTTTTTAAAACTGTTGTCAACATCATCTAGGAAAACTCAGTTTGATGAGAAAATCACATGACTAACCTGTGCTATGAGGTAGCCCTTACACTAATTTTTCAGAGGCAAGTTTACCACTTGATGAATCATTAGCATCACTTCCTGTGGCACTGAAGTTTTCCTTAGGGGTTGCTACTAAGTAAGGGCTAATCACCAGGGTTCTTATTTTGCTCTTGAGTTCCGATTAGATCATAGATTAAAGAGGATGACTGCAGACTTCTGATTTTTACTTGACAGCACATTAAACAAAAGCTGTGTTCTCAAGAAATACTTAAGCTTTCATGCCGCCTCCATACCACATCATTAAATGTGCTCCCATGCTGACTTTACCTGCTCTAGGGGAAGATACCAAGATTTCAATGCCCACTGTGATAACTATGGGAATTTCTAATTGCTAGATAATTTACAGGCGAATACTAATTTTAGAATTTTATATATGGTGTTACAAAAAAAGCATCATTTGCACATTAACATCCATTTTTCCATCGAATAAGTTTTAAATAATTTAAATAGATATAGGGCCTAATTAAACATTTGATACTTCTTTCTTTCATTCTTGTAGGCCCATCCTTTAATTTTTTTAGTTTATATATCTAGTTGCAACTGAAATGAAGCTATGTTGATTAGGTCAAATAATCATAATTAAAAATATGATTAAAACAGTTATATCTACAAAATAAATGAGTCAAATAGTAATATTCTAGAAATCCTTTCTGTATAATATTATTGAAAAATGATTTCTAAAATTGGAAGGATTTTTTCTTATTTTTTATTCTATATAAATGGGCCATATCTTTATTGGTACACAAACATCCTCTATATCTTATATTACATAGGAGTTGAAAATAACACATTATTAGGCAATATTTACAAACACACCAGTATCTTGCACATATTTATAAGCCTATATTTGAATCCCAAACACTAATGCAGGCATCATAAAATTCTCAGAACCTATATGGTAGGTGTTACTCTTGTCCTGGCACTAATCTGATGCAGTAGGATTGTGAATTTAAGACAAGGTTGGTTAGAGTGAGACCCTGGGTCCGTTTAACAAAAAATAAAATCCAAAATTCTGACTCATATATAATTGTTATTCAACATAATCTACTGGAGCAAATTATATTACAAGTAAGTTCTTACAAAACAGAAAAATATTAACCAAGAATTGAATTATGGTTGCATATTTCAAAATTGCATATAATCAGTCTTCCATATTTTTTCGTAATTATAACAGTAGATCTTATCTGTAACACACTATCACACTATTATTTAACAATTCAAGGAGGGGTTTCTGTGAGAATTCAGCTCACTTTTTCTCTACTTGTAAAGAATAGATTCCTCTGAGAAAATATCCCCAGCCACTCTTTCCTGTGACGTCTTTTCTAAGCCCACTAGTGTCCCTGAACGGGCGTCATTTAGTTCCCTTTCCTGTCTCAAGGCAATTTGGGTTCTTCCTACGCCCTCCCAATTATAAATATGCAGGTTAGATAATTGGCCCACCCTCTTGACTGACACTTTGCCTAATCAGAGCAGACTGCCCTCCTGGTAAAGCACTAACAACTGATAGGGGAGAAAATCCTAATTAATCAACATTAATATCTGAAGTCATTATTACTTCAAATCCTCTGATACCTTCTTCCATCTCTCAATTCTTGAAACATCCCACCTGCTCACCCACCTGCTTAACACACACTCTCATGAGAAAACAGTAGTAAAAGGCTTCAAATTATGTGGTACACAATCATAGTTAGATTTATTTCCATGACATTCTCAGATGTCACAAGTAGACCCTTAAAGGTAAGTAGTTGAAATAGCTAGAAAATAATAAGGTTATAAGGTGAATATAAATTACCTGACTGGGAGATCAAACTGCTCATCCCCGAACTTTCCATGAGAGTAGCATTCAAAGTTCACAAAAGTGCATAAAGACAGAACTTTGTATGAGTGATCTAAAGGTACCTGAAGTTAAAACTAGACCAACAAAAAGGACACATTCTAGACATGACACATAAGACACTTGTTATTCTACTTGGGAATGGGAGACTAGGAGGAACATGGTTCCACATCAGCTGGGGCCAAATAATAATAATAATAATAATAATAATAATAATAATAATAATAATAATAGAACCTCTTCTCATTCGGAGTTAGGAAGGAATCATAAATAAGAAGATCACAGTCCAGGTAAAGGATAAGAGTGTGGGGGGGAGGGGTGTGGGTGTGTGTGCGTGTGTGTGCGTGTGTGTAAAATGAGTCCTCAATTGAAAAATAAGGAAAGCAAAAAGACTTGGAAGCATGACTCATATGGTAGAAAACCAGCCTAGAAAGTGCAAGGTTTAAACCCAGGTTTTGCTATACCTTAAAAATCAGAGATTTTACAAATGTCTCTGTGAGAACAACATATGGCCTTTACTACTATCCAGACATCTGTGAACACTGTATATAAAGACACCAATACCATAGACAAGCCTTCTGTGCTCATTGATTTAAGGTGATAAAATAGGATTTGTATCTCAAGGAAGGAGGGCTTTCAAAAGTTGGTTCTGCAATACCATGGACCTTGAGATTATCATTTCAAATAGTTTAAGAAATAATATGAAGAAAATTAGATACCCCAATTCACATGTACTGTTTAATTTTTTTGAATGCAGATATCTGAATGCATGTTAAGAATCTCATATCCTACTCCTCTTTTCCTTTACATCGCCTGTTCTTAATTGCAAAGAACATTTCTCAGGCTTGTGTAATAGCACAAATGACACAAAAGATCAGATATACATTTGGCTCAATTGTGTTCATTAAGTAGAATTTAACTTCAAATTTTATGTCATATAATAATAAAGAGCTAATGAATCCTAAAGCTAACAAGTTTCATGCACATACTTTATTTCTTTCCATGTCATATAAAGATTTAATGATACCATTTACTTTTATGCCTTCGAAAAATCTGCAGTCAAAATTGACTTAAAACTATTGCATAGATAAGCATGTATAGAGTAAATCATAAAACATTCTGGAATACCAAATCCTTGCATGATTGCTTAAAATTATGTTAAGAATGTCTCGTGGTATTCACAAGACTAACTCTATATTTATATATATATAAATATATATATATATTTGTGTGAAAAATAATCTAAATATTGTCCACACTAGCCTTCTTAAAAACAGTCTACACAGACTCAGCTATTACAAATATTATTTATATTAGTATAAATACTGGCTCTGCCACATTAGAGCTCTGTCCCTGAGCTCTTCAGCTCACAACAAGCACTCTACCACTTGAGCCACAGCGCCACTTCTGTTCCTTGAGCAACGATCCTCAAATCTCAGCCTCCTGAGTAGCTAGGATTAGAGGTGTGAACCACCGATGCTTACAACAGGGAGCTAGTGGATAACATTTGTGATCCTAAACTATTCAGTATGCTGAGATTTGAGGGTTGCAGCTCAAAGTCAGCCAGGTTGAGTAAGGCTTTTATCTTCAATTAGTAAAAAAAAAAAAAAAACCAACCCTCATGTGGAGATGTGGTCCAAATGGCAGAGTGAACTCAGGAACAGTGCTTGGCCTGAGTTCAAGCCTCCCTAGATAGGCACACATCCAAAAGAAAAAATTTAATATATATTTTCTTTACCTTTTTATATATACTAATGATAACAAAATACCTGCATTAATATTTTATCTTTCAACTCATGATTTGCTGTTTTCACCAACTTAGTGGTAAAAATAAATAAATAATTAAGTAGATTTGGTAAAATAATGAATAGAAGGAGACTGTAATATATTCCATTTAAGAATTTAGACAGAAGTGAAATGTGTGAAATTTCCTCCATACTTTTGGTAGCACCTTAATTCAGTATTTTAGTTTGAGCTTCCCTGCTTGTTTCTCAGTTTAATTTGATTCCAAATTGTAAAGGTTAGTCAGTGAATTAATGTTTGAAATGTGTAACTTATATCAAAATGCAAGTGAGTGTTTATGTTAAAGCAAGAAGCAGCTTAGATATCAAACGAGGATGAGAGCCGTGGAAGCTACTTTCCCCCCACCCCTCTTTCCAAGTGGTAGCTTAGGATATTGAGAACCTATTTCATCATTAATGAAAAGGGATTTGAGAAAGACTGAGATCAAAAACAAAACTGATCCTGAAATCCCAGGCTAACAGAGCGCTCTGGGATTACATTTCCTCCTTCTGACTAGACAGCTATACCCAGGAGGAACAGCTGTACTTGCTGAAACATTGATCTATCCTCTTGGTAATGATGCACCCACAACATTACAAGAAATCTATGAGCCTCCATGTTTAACTTAGCAGGTAACCTCATATAACCAGTTCCAGAAAGTTCTTGATATTCAATATGGCTTGTTCTAAATTGTTTCTAAAAGTCTCTGAGCTGAGTCACACACAAAACACTTTTTAACTCAACCATGACTTTCTCTCTACACGTATATTTCTATGAAATCATATGCACTGACCAATCACTCAAATCAGAAAATTATTTTTTTTAATAATGCAGTCACTTTAGGCCAATTGTAATGCATTTAAGCTGCAGTTTGGGGTATTTACCAAATTCTTCCTGCTAGGGTAAGTAATCAAGTTTGGAACATTCATTCTAGTGACAGAAATAAAAAAGGATTCAGGAAAATGATCCCATTTGTAATAACTGAGATGAAACATGTTTACTTGATGCCATGTTTGGTTCAGTTCTACATTTTGCAACTCCTTTAAGACTTTCAAAATTCTTGCTGCCTTAATCTGAAGATCTATGGCAATCCAGTTCAAGACCGTAATAAAAAAAGAATAATGTTTTCCATTTAAAATAATATTTTCCTTGGTCTTTGAAGATTCTCAAGGGGTAAACTATTTTAATTTAACAGCTGCAATTGATCTTCAAATATTCAGCAATATTAAAAGCAAGAAGAGTCCTTTTAATCAACCAAGTTAGAAGTAAAATAGATTCAGATATTCATATCATGAGTTCAATAGGCAAGGGAAAAGAAGAGTGAATAACTTTTGACAAATATCCTTCTTTGTGCAAATGGTTCTGTGTTAAGGATAGCACTGCTCCTAAAAAGGTGGCAGCTCTGTTTGTTTCATTGCATTGCATATTGGACTCATTTATTTATTAAGTCATTCATCTACTTATGACAGTTAATGTTCAGCAGCAAATGGGTTTCTTAAAATTTTGTTCTATTTTCTATTGCCAGTAATCTTCAGAAATATGAAATATCTTAGGAAAAAACAACTTCCTAAAATTTGTCATTGATGAACGTGTTTTTATATCAATTTCTTCAAAGCAGACCATTTCAAGGATACTACTTAAATTCTGGGAAGCCAAGAGGCATGAAGGTTTAGTATGTATCTACAATCCAGTCACCACTTATTTGCATTAAATCTATTCTGTTATCCTACAATACCTTGAATACATGTAGAAAGGAGTATCTCTCTAATTCAATTGCCTAGAAACAAGCCAGCTGTTGAGGAAAGCATCCAAGCATGTTTTCAACAAACCTATCTTTTATATGGTCTGTGATATTCAGCAGTTCAGCCATTAACATCAGACTATTTTTTTCTACCATATAGATGTCGGGTACCTTCTAAGTATCAATCATGTTGTATGAACTTTACATGACACATATCACAAATTGAACTGTTTTAAGCACATGCAATAATGAAAAGAATAGAGCATATTCTTATTTAGACAGTGACTGAATTTGGTCTTTTCTACATTATGTGCATTTGAGATCAATTCTTTCAAATCGTGCTGGACAATACAGTAGGGCCAACTGCCCTAGAGAGTTACTGAGTATTTCTAACAATATAGGTCTAAATTGAAAGGATGTATTAGAATCACTAAATATATAACAGATTTTGAATACTGAACCTCTAAAAGAAGAATAAAAAATATCTCATGAATGTAAGTTTTGTATTGATTGCTGAATGAAAACCTTTTGGATAAATGGAGGTAAATGTTACATGGATTCTTAAAATTTATTTCCCCTTAATTTTATTATTGTTGCTTGGCAGAAGCTTAAAAATGTATGTATGGTTTAGTTTGCATTATTTCTGCATTGGGCAATGTTTCTCTACACTGCCATCCCTTGCTAAAAGAGATTGTGCAGGCCAGAACTTCCTCAGTGTTCTCCAATTTAATTTTTTTTGCAAGTAAAAATTTGAAAATAATTTCCCCTAAGGCTGCATATATTAAATGTCCCCAAGAAGTCAATCTCATCTGGACCTTCTACCTATAAGTCCCGAGAGAGCTGATTATTGCTACTTAGTGTATAATGAGAATGTAGGAGGACAACACAATATGAGGTGACTATTAAAAACCAGAGACTGCCATCTTTAGGCAACCATTCAACCACTGTGGTCAACCTCATGGTTCAGGGGATTTGAAGGTGTCTCATTTTTCAAGTACAATTGAAGCAAATGAGTGCTTTATAAGTTGCAAGAGAATTCAATTGAGAATGTCTTGCAAAAAAGAACGTGGAAATAGACCCCACATGAAAATGCTCCACTGTGGACCTGACTGTGTAAGACCTATAGCTGAGCCATGCAAGAAGGAGAGAAAAATCAAAATGAAAGGATCCCTTGGTGTCTGAGGGTTCTCAGGCACACTTATCAGACACTCTGATACTTATCAGAGTCATAAGCCTGGAAAGGATGTATACTGGAATACTCTAATGCACATTAAAAAAAAGTGTTTTGTGTGTGGAAAAACTTAGATATTAAACTTACACAGTAAAATGTCATATAGCAGTCATATGTGCCTATTTGAAGGGAGGTAAAGTTCTATTTTCACATTAATCTTTGGGTAAAAGTTTGATAGGTTATTCACCTTGGGTTTTACTGTCATTGATTTCTATCATCTGACAGAACCAATCAAAAAAATATGATAAAAGATGGCAAAGCCAGCCGTGCTCGGTGGCTCACGCCTGTAATCCTAGCTACTCAGAAGGCTGAGATCTGAGGATCAAGGTTCAAAGCTCAAAAGAACCTGAGACTCTTATCTCCAATTAACCTCTAGAAAATGGAAAGGGTGGGCTTGGCTCAAGCCCCATGACACACACAAAATGAAGAAGAAGGAGGAGGAGGTGGAAGAGAAGGAGGAGGAAGAGGAAGAAGAGGAAGAAGGAGAAGGGGAAGGGGAAGGGGAAGGGGAAGAGGAATAGGAAGAAGGAGAAGAGGCGGCGGCGGCAGCAGCAGCACCATATGCGTTGTAATTTTTTCTTCAAATGAAATTTAAAAAGGATAGTAGACTTTAGATACAAAGTAAGTGTCTACAATGGGGAGGGAAGTGAAGGGGAATCTAGATACCTAGAAATGTGTGAAAATATAACAAGACGAGTTGATGAGACTGATTAGGGAAGAGAAAAGGACAGGAAAAATTTGTAGATGGGTAACTGATCAAGAAGCACTTTATATTTAAGTAAGCTTGCTAACGAAACCTCCTTGCCCAATTAATTAATGTCAATCAAAATGAAAATAAAAATAAATTTTAAAAATTAAATAGCTTACTAATATCCAAATGATACTGGATCACCAACCAATAAAGAGAAACAGAGTAAACTTCATGGAGGAATAGGGAAAGAGAGTAGAAAATGAGGCTGCTTGAGTTTTTTGAGCATTCCCTCTCTCTCTACATCCCACTCCTTCATTGAAAGTTATACAGCAGACTTTATGAGAGAAAAGTTCTCCATAAATATGCAGAAATGATAGAGAATATTGATCTTCTGGACTAGAAAACCAATAGGAAATTCAAAGTTTACCTCTTAAATTAAAAAAATATTTTTTTATTGAAAAGGTTATGTACAGAGGGATGACAGTTACATTAAGTCAGGAAATGAGTACATTTCTTGTCCAATAATGTCACCTTTTCTCCTCTCCCCAAGCTGTATAGTTGATTTTCAACACAGGGAGTGTCACTGCTGAATTTGCTCTACCTTTGTCCCACAATTTCTTTGCTCCCCCTTGTCCTCTCCAAAACAACTAAATTTACATACAAGATGAGTGGTGTGGAAACAAAAGTAGAAATGAAGGTGGGCAAAAAGAGAAGCTGAATAACATAAAATCTCTGGTTTCCATCCCTTGGAATTCATTTTCATAAACAATTTATGTCATCATACGCCCACAAATATTGAACCTTTATGATCCTCTCTCAAGAATATCCACCTTTGTTTTTTATTTAGGATGATGCTAAGTGAAATGATCTCCAGGAAATGGAAACAAGTGGTTTATTTTTGTGGTTGTTGTTTTTAATGTACTATGTGAAGTTATTTCTTCTCTCTCTTTTATTATCTTTATGGTTATAAACTGTTGTTACTGTATCTGGGTACCTGGTATACCATATACATGTTTGTTTGTTTATTCAAATTAGGAAAGGGAGGGGATAATGATGAGAGAAAGGACAAAGGGTGAACCACTGTAACAACAATATGCACAACACGATGTACTGGAAATGAACTTTACAACTTAGGAGGGGGTGGGAGAAGAGAAAATGGAAGAAGAACATGGGAAGTAGTATCAATGTTCAAGAAGTGATATGCTCATTACCTTATGGATGAAAGTGTAACCCGTCTATACATCGCCCTGACAATAAAATTTTAAAAATTAAATAAATAAATTTAAAAAAGAACATCCACCTTGGGTCTCACTGTGTGGATATGGAAAGTCCTTTATAATATATTATGTCCAAGTGTATTTTTTGTCTTTTACCACCTAGTGTGTTTACTTCTAAATTTTTATGAACTTTCTAGTTACAACAAACAAAGGAAGCCATTCACCCTATGTTTCTTTGGATTTGGCTTACTTTCGTTTAATATTTTTTACAAGTCTTTCCATTTTCTTTTAAATGGTTCAATATTTTTCTTTCTGACAGAGGCACAAAATTTTTGGCCATAAAAATGGCCAAAAAACATATGAAAAAATGTTCAATTTAAAACAACATTGAAATTCCATCTCACACCAGTTAGAATGGCTATTATCAAGAAAACTAACAATAATAGATGCTGGCAGAGACATGGCCAAATAGAAATGCTACTACACTGTTGGTGGGAATGTAAACTTGTTCAACCACTCTGGAAAGCAGTATGGAGGTTACTCAAAAGACTAAACATAGAACTTCCCTATAACCCAGCAATCTCAGTCCTAGGCATTTATCTACACTAATGCTACTAGCACAACCACTTTCATTATAGCATGGTTTACCATAGCCAAGATATGGAATCAAGGGGAAAAAAATGTTTCATCCTCATCTTTTTAACAGTATTTTCTTATGTACGTGTCTGTGTATGTACTCTATCCACCTATTTCCAATATACAGAAATGATGCCTACGTTTTGAAATGAAAATATAATAAAAATACTGACCTGGATTTTATTTATAAAGAAATTAGAATGAGATGTAAACCAAGATGAGCACAAGCCTAGCTTTGGGGGCCATATAATAAATAAAGACAAGTATTCTTAGAATACCAATTTATGTTAAATGCAATAATAATAATTGCTCCAACAATATAATTTTTACTTACTGATAATTAAAATAAGAATACTTTAGGACATGGAAACAATCTTGGGTGATTTTTTTTCCAGTCCTGGGCTTGAGCTCAGGGATTGAACACTGTCCTTAGACTTTCTCAAGGCTAGAGTTCTATCATTTGAGCCACAGCACCACTTCTGGTTTTTTTTCTAGGTATGTGGTACCAAGGAATCAAACCTGGATCTTGTACATGCTAGGCAAGCACTCTACCACTAGGCCAAACTCCTGGCACTATGTGATTGTTGTTTTTAATATAGTAGGTTATTTCTCTTCTCTTTTTGTCCTTTGGTTAATCTCATATTGTTACTCTATCTGACTTTGTTACCTGGTATATTGTATATATGGTTATTTGTTTGTTTGAAACAGGAAAGGAAGGGGGAAAAATGATTGGGAGGGGGTGAGGGGAGAGAAATCTGGACAAAAACATGAGAAGGGGTATTAATGTGTGAGAAGTAATTCACCTACTGCCTGGTGAAAGTAACTGTAAACTCTCTATACATTATCCCAACTATAAAAAAATTAAAGAAGATAGTAAAATTATAGTATTTTTTCAAATCTAATACATAAGTGTGTGTGTGTGTGTGTGTGTGTGTGTGTGTGTGTATGTATAACCTTGGTACTTTATATATTGTGTTGATATCACACTAGAACAGAACCTACAGTGGAAAAACATCACAATTAATTTTTTCATGTAGTGAACATCCAACAATTTTATATTCATATTTCATCTTTATACTACTCCTACAAAACAGGAATTTTATCTTTCTCTATACAACTCAGATTGGCATCGGGCTGGCTGTTTGATTAATTTCCTTTTGTCTTTCAAAGGCCCTTCATTTTCAGAAATTCCTAAAAGCCATTCCACTCAGTTGTAGGAAACCCAATTTAATCTATTTTTACCAACATAGAAGAGTATATTACCTCAAAGTAACTGTGAAATTGCAATAAGACATCAGGATAGAGAATGAACTGCATGATTTCTGCACCCATACATAAAGAAAAATGCTGACATCCTGGGTATGAACACTTTACAAAGCTTTCTCACAGAAATAAACACAAGGAAACAAAACACTACAGAGACATTTAAAAGTTCACTTTCTGAAAGTGCTACGTACACCTATGGATAACCACCTTAGCAATTCCGCCCATATCATTTCCTCCCATCTCTTTTTTCAGTGTTAAAGAGAATGAAAGAACAATGAGCAATCCACAGCTGTTTGGAGTGAAATACACCATCTTGCCAGCCACCTTTTCTTCTCTTCCTGTCCACATAGCAGACCATATAACTTTCCTTGTCTTCCCTTTTGCATGCTCACAACTGTCCTGATATTATAAGAATTTTATCTTTAATCTTTGCATTTAATGTTCAACTACATATATATACATATATATGGAGAGAGTATCAGAACTTTCAACACTACTTAAATTTATTCTTTGCATATTAATTATGCACATCCTTCCATAAGAATAACATTTCTTTATGTGACTGATTTTTTTTCTTAATACTTTGCCTCCAGCATTTCCTGGCACACAGAGTGATAAAAAAAACTATTATAGAAATGCTTGTTATTTACATTCATTAATCTGATCACTTCAACGATTCTGCTCTTATTCAAAGCCTACCATATATGCGACATGGGGAATTCAATGGTAAATTAGATGTGGCCCTTTTCTGCAAAAGGTCACGTTATTGCGGGAATAAGCATATAACAATTTAATTGCAATGCAAAGTGATTAGTGTATGTCGAATAAAGACAAGAGGAAGGAGAATAACTCACTCGGCGTGGGAGGCAGAGAAAGCGCTGATAGGAAGTGACATTTGAGCTGAGTCATGAAATATGAGTGTGTTGCTGAGGAATGAAAAAGGATCAAAAATATTTCATACAATGAAAAATAAATGTACAAAGGTATGAAGCTGACAAAGGGAAAGCCCTGTTGGTCAAATCACAAATAATTCACTATAGTGGAATAAAGATTGTCAAAAACAAATAGATAATTCACTGGTTCAGGACCTTTAATCCTATTCTTCAAGGCTTAAGTGTAGCCTATGGACAGTAAACGTAGACTTTTACATGCAAGAATGATCTGAGAGTACCGGAAGTCGACTCCCTTTTTGTGAAATAATTTGTATGGCAAGCACGAATCATAGAGAGATTGTGTGAATTGGAAGCCAATGGAAGAGGAGCAGAGAAAGTTATTAAGTTCCACTTAACACATGTTAAGGTAAAACTTGAGAGATGAAAATGCAGGAAGTTCAGTGGTCACTTGACACTAAAAGTTTTTCTGGTGGGTGGTGACTGCTAAAGGAAGGAATTTAACCCACTGAGGAAGCTTTGAGAAGACAGTTCTGAAAGGGTGAATGAGATAAGAATGTCCAGAGATGTGGGTACATTCAGGACATGATGACAGCTGTTACTTGAAGTCCTGGGAGTAGGGCTTCCTACACAGTGTCCTGCATGCCTGAAACTGCCAAGGCTGTCACTCAGCTGTGGCTTGTCAAGAACAGGTGTAGAGGGAGCACAAAGGCATACACTAGAAATCCATAAGCTCATAGCCAAAGGGAAAATGAAATAAGAAACTCGATAGAGTGTAAAGACTCCATGTTATGATGGGGAAAACTCTTTAAAATGTTAAAGAACTAAAGAAATTTACAGATACCAGACGAAGAACCAACGAGGAAAAACAAACATTGTACTGAAGACAGGCAGAGAATGGTTATGGAGCAGAGTTTTAGGAGAAAAGCAAAAGTGGATACTGAGATACATACTGAGATAATAATTGTAGCCTAAGTCAAAAATAAATGTTGTTCTAATCTGGTAAGGGCACAAAGAAAAAAGAGGCTGTAATACACTTAGGGCTATCTGCAAAGCGTAATGGTTAAATACACTATTTCTAGCATCATATGCTACAGGATGAATTCCATTTTTTTTTCTGTTCACTAACTGTTTGACAATGGGCCAGTTACTTAACCTCCGTGTGCCTCAGTTGTCTCCTCTGTTTAGTGGGAAAGCAAACAAGGTAAGGTTGATATGAATTACAAAGCCCAGTCTCTTCCTGGAAAAGCCTTTGTCTTATGACAAAGGCTAGAAATATTTAACCACCTAAAAAAGAACTGGTTGAGAAAGCTAGATGGCTCAGTTTTGTGCAGAGAGCAAGGAACCATGCAAGAAACTGAAAGCTGATCTGTGATAGGGATTCAACAAGAGGCTTGTAGG
Source organism: Megascapheus bottae (assembly GCF_031878675.1). NCBI lineage: Eukaryota > Metazoa > Chordata > Mammalia > Rodentia > Geomyidae > Megascapheus > Megascapheus bottae. The sequence continues at coordinate 43,348,415 of NC_143521.1, forward strand.
CTTTACTGGTGAACATTTCTATACACAATACAATAGATAGTAGCTGTGTTATTACTTCCTGCCACATCCACAATCAAGATGTAAGGATAGTATCAAATTGTTTTACAACTTTTTTTTGGAGGGGGGGGGGCGGGCAGCACTGGAGTTGGACCACAAACTCACTCCAAAGATGTTCTACTGCTAAGCCTTGCCGCCAACCTAATTTTATAAAATAAATTTGTATTTCATACATACACAGAGAACTACATGTGGAGAGAGGGAGGGGGAGGGGATAGAGAAACACACGTATTTATAAATAAGAATAATTTATCATTTTATACACTTGGGTTTCAAAGACCAAAATCACTCAGGTTGTATTACCAAATTCATAATATAACAGACCAGGAACTACAGAACAAGTGATAGAGTCATGTTGCCCTGAGTTCTCAGCAAAGCACTACCTTTGAGACTGTGTAATCTTTGACAACCTTAGTTGTCAAAGAATAAAAATATTCATAAATACCACTTCTATGAAAGAGCCTAATTAACATACACACACGCACAGACATACACACACACACACACATACTTTATGTAGGTCTGTCTAGTGAATGAAAGATATTCCACTATTATGGATTTCCATAAACTTCATTGAAAAGGAAAATGACTGAAGCCCTATGAACACCACCAAGCAATTATATGCACATATCAGAAATCTTCACTACCCATCTACTTCGTTAAACGATGTAATTATATAATGTCAAAAATAATACATATGGGTTTTTAAAGGCTTGATTTAAAATATTTAAATACCAAATTGAGCAAAAGATAAAATATTGAAATCATTTAAAAGGGTATCTGTGTGTCATATGAAAAATGATGAATCTCTTTAAATTTCTTACATACTTCCCTGAATGGTATTATCTTGTGACCTTCATTTTTTTACAATCACAAGATTGAGACTAACAAGATGTATTGTTTCCAACTAATATTTCTCACATTGAGTATGAATTTTATTCAAATTAGCACCTTAGAATTTTAGATCTTTAATTCATAACTTTTGTAAGAATAAAGCACCTTAGACCCTAAACAATCTAAAATAAATCAATGCATCATGTTTCCTGCAGGAGAAAAGGAACATAATAAAGTGATATATTTCTGCTCACATCACAGGAACTGCTTGAGTATGACAATTTCCTTCCTCCTCACTTGACAAATGACTTGGGAATGCTCTGCTGCTTGCTTGATAGGGAACTAAACTTATTTCAGGACATGTTCTAATGAGTCATGGTGGAGGCTAATGGTAATTACAGTCTTCTCCCTCCCGCCATGTATGCAGCAAAGTGAAGCTCCATGGCTTCCAACAGGTAGAAGGGACCAAGTGCTACCAGGGGAATTAAATGTAACATAACACAGACTACCCCCACCCTGACTCCAACGTGATATTCTTGTATAGAGTTATGAATGCATCTTATAAAATACATTGTACAAACGCACAGCACTATTATGTTTGTTGATTTCTATGTGTGTCAACACTCTTAGGACAAAGCAAGGGGCCAGGAACAAGACATTGTGGTAGAGTGCTCGCCTAGCATATATACATCCCTGGGTTCGATTCCTCGATATCCACATACATAGAAAAAGCCGAAGTGGTGCTCTGACTCAAGTGCTACCCTTGAGAAAGCTCAAGGACAGTGCTTAAACCCTGAGTTCAAGCCCCAGAACTGGCAAAAATAAATTTAGGACAAATCAAGTAAATGTAATTCAGAATTCAGGCTTTATCTTAATCGATTAACACAGCAGCTTTTCCAATACCATTTTTATATGAACAATGAAATTAAAAACCACTTCTGGAGAGCAAGGAGGGATATATTTGTAAAAGTCTCCAATACAATTTTGTGAATTAACCACAGATGTGATAGAGGTTTATATTTATTTCAGACTAGAATGTTAAGTTCCATGAGATCAAAGAGTATCTAAATGAGATTAAATATGTAGTAAGTATTATTAAATGAGAGAAGAACCAATATGTCATCAAACAGAACCAAGGAAAGGCTTTTTCCCTTAAAACCTAACTCAAATCTACAATGAGAACTATCAAAATCACAGTAGGTAAAGTAAATAAGATGTTGTCACATCCATGACCTAGTGAAGTTAGTTTCTGCTCATACAAAGTGCCTGACAAAGAAATGGCTCAAATTCACCCACAATACACTTTGGTATATCAACTTAGCAAAAGTTGTAATTTATGTGATAATAGACTTCTAAAATATATGTTTCTGCTAATTTAACCACACTATTTGTTCAGGAAAATGTGGCTGCCTGCAGATTACAACAATCCTATAGAACTTGAAGTCCTTTCATCCTGCTTGCTTATCAATAAAATAGAGTTGTAAAGGTTATCTTTCGTTTTACAGTTAGAGATACTTGAAGGGAAATGAGATATGTACCAGAAATGAAAAAGATCCTGTATGGCAGAGTTAAGAGACATGGTCTGACCTTGTCTTTTATAGTGTCTATTATTGTTTATAATGATTTAAACAGTTGCACAGGCATGATGCTGACATTTATGGTATTTTATCTCCCATTCCAACCAGTTGAGGACTCTTCTGCTTTCTTTAGTATATTTTAATCAAAGATTCCTGGAACTAAAGCACTTTTCAGTCTCAGAATTTCCCAAAACCCATGACATCAAGTTCAAATGCTCCCATTCTGAAGTCCAATATTTTTAATTGGGTTAGAATAGAATATCATTCACTTACTCTTTGAATATTAAATTACCACATGTTGCCAAACGGCAGTATATATTAGTCCAACCTTGATTCACAAAATGTATCCCATTCCCTGGTATATTTTTAATCTCTAAAATTAAGAGGGGGCAAGATTGGCCATATGAATATCTGGGTTCTGTCACTGAATTTTTTTAGCCATAATCAATGGCTGAGATTCCAGTCTTTAGCAAGGAAGGAATACAGCTGAGTAAAATGTGCTAGAAGCAAAATACTACCAGTGAGAGATGTCTCCACTTCTAATACTGACTTGCACTGTTAACTTTCCTTACAGTCTAATCAAAAGATAGCTTTGAAAATGATCAGAAGTAGAAAACATTAAAACCAAGATCGCCCCGATATAATGATATTTTCCAGCAAGTTTCAATTCAGTAATGAAGAGAAAGAAAACCACAGATTTTACTACTCCTGATTTGGAAAGAAAATTGGCTAATTTTGACATTTATTGAACAAATCACCAATGTTGCTTCGCTGTCAGGCTAGGGCCAGTTCAAATGACAGTTTAGTTGAAGAAGGTAGCTATGGAGAGAGACATCTTGTGTTCCTCCAAAAAATGGAACCAAGAAATGTTACTATTAATATGAATTTGGGAACAAATGAAAGTTCCCTCAGATACCATGATAAAAAACTACAAAAAAATTATTTCAAATGTATCTTGATTTTTTTTCCCTGATCATATGGCTTACTCTAGGCCTTGGCTCTGTTCCTGAACTTCATTTGCTCAAGGCTAGCACTCTATCACTTGAGCTACAACATCACATCCAGCTTTTTTTGAGTAGTTTATTAGAGACAAGAGACTCACAGACTTTCCTTCCATGGCTGGCTTCAAACCACAACACAGCCTGGCTAAGGATTGCAGGCACAAACCACACTGTTGCCTGGCTCTAAAAATATTTTCTAGAGCTTATGAGAGTTGAAAAAGTAAATATGTGGAATAAAAAGTAGAGCACCATATAGTTATTTGCTGTATTCAAAATCAAGTTGTTTAGACAAAATCTACAAAAGTATTTCAAAAGCATTGCTAAGTACTCACAAAATATAACACCTAGTTCAGTAGGAAATAAATAGAATAATGAAATTATTGAAACCAATTAAATATATACATGTGCATATATACACACTTTTTGACAGAACTACATTTAGAGCCATCCACAAAATATAAAATTTGAGTCTCAAGTTGTAACCTATGGAATTTTCCAAATATGTTCCTAAATGATGATCAATTCACACATTATACTAACATTTCTTTCAAAGCATTAAGACTGTAGCAATTTGAAACACGGTCTTTAAGTCAGTTTATACATTCTTAGCACGACTGATCTAGTCTTAGTATCTTAATGTGACTCCACAAAATCCTTGGAGATTGAAGCCCCACGGTTTTTTTTTTATGCTGAGGACTGCTGTGTATGTGTCCTTTCTGCTCCAACACACAGGACTCTATGTATTGCTACAACTCTGTTTGGACCTGAAATTCTTATGTATCCTGAGTGACCCACCTCTGCTGCAAGGCCTTTCTACAGCATATGAAAAATTCCAATTTCCTTCCCTACGACAGATCTCCACAGATAAAGGTTCCAAGAATCATGTAGTGCAGGAACTTGATGTGGATGTCTTTTCTATTATACTCAATCTGCTTCAAAATGCCAGTGGTAGATGAACACTTTACCTAGGACACACTTTCAGGAACTGGCAAATAATTGAATCAACATAAATGGACTAAGCTACCAAAAGAAAGAAAGAAACAAACAAAATACTGGTAGCTAGTATGTTCTATTAAGACAAGAAAATGAAACACAGCTTTGGGAAAGAAGTTACAGGTGCATTTCTAAAAAAAAAAAAATCTGCTACAAATCTCTATTCACAGGTTCATTGTTTCCTTTTACATATAAACTATCTTACCTACAGAAATTGATCCAATAGAGATTTTGAGAGTTGAAAATTAATTTGAAAAGTGGTTCATGACAAGGGTGAGATAGCATTGTATTCTCACACAGCTACACTCCTATTCCTTCCATTCACAGCTTATCAAACATGATCAAATTCTAGGCCCAAGAAATCAACCAACATGCATTAATTTCACAAAGTCCCTTGTCCTTTACCTTAGCACTGGGTTTGGCCAATGTGATATTCCTTGTCTAGATTAAAAGAACATAGAGAAAAAAAAACATGCTGTTTATTTCCTGAATCTAATCCTACAGAGCATCTTTGAACAACTCTCTTTACATACTTCTTCTCAACCCACTAAATCTTTTCAATCTGACACCTTCATTCCGGGGGGAGAGCACGGTGGCAGAATACTCCCTAAAGGACAAGGTCTTGCTATACTGGCAGTATTGACATTGATGTAGAATAATTTTATATTATAAGGTTATGACTTGAGCCCTGTAAGATACTAGTGGCATTCTTAGCACCTATGCTGTAAATATAAATGCTATAAATAACATCAGTAGTGCAACTGACAACTTATAAACATTTCACCTATTTAATCTCATTTGAACTGCATATTTCTGCAGTTATCATCCTAACTATTCAGGAAGCTGAGATCTGAGAATCGCGGTTCAAAGCCAAGACTCTTCTTCTTCTTCTTCTTCTTTTTTTTTGCTTTTAAGATGTGTTCGTTTTACGACATTGACCCATTTGTTAGGAAATGGAAAGACTTAGAAAAAATCATATTAACTGAAGTAAGCCAGACTCAAAGGAACTTAGGCTCAATGGTTTCCCTCATTTGTCATAATCAGTAGAAACCTTGGGCTCTACTAGCAGAGATTTGCAACAGAGCAAAACCTTGATACATAAGGCCATATAGTATGAAGCTAATTGAAAGAACCTCCAGGATATTGAAACAAAAGCCATATAATGAATGATTGTTGTCCTTAATGTACTATGTTATCTCTCATCTCCTTTGCTGTCCCTTGGTTATATCATATTATTACAGTATCTTACTTTGTTATCTGATATATTGGATATACTTGTATTTGGTTATTTGAAATTGGATAGGGAAAGGGGGAAAACCAAGATGGGGGGGTAGAGGGAAGGGTAATGGGGACCAAGACATGTGAAAAGGTATCAATATATGTGAATTAATGTACCTTCTATCTGATACATGATATTGTAACCCTTTTATTAATTACAATAAAAATATATTAAAAAAGATGTGTTCGTTTCAGTTTTTTTAATTTGATTTTTTTATTGTCAGAGTAATTATAGGGGGGTTACAATTATATTTGCCAAGTAGTAGGTGCATTATTTCTCACACATTGATACCCTTTCTCATGATTCTGTCCCCATTTCCCTCCCCTCTACCCTTCCCAATCATCTTGTTTTCTTCCTTCCCTTTCCTATTTCAAATAAACATATATGCAATATACCAGGTAACAAAGATACAGTAACAATATGAGATTAACCAAAGTGCAACAAAAGAGAAATAACAGTACATTAACAACAACAATCACACAAGATAAAGCTCTTGTTTCCATATCCTAAAGATCCTTTCATTTTGTCTCATCCTATTATCTTCAGTTAATCACTAAAAAACCAGAATGGGGCTGTGGCTCAAGGGTCGGGCCTGGGCCTAGAGTTCAAGCCCCATGACACCCCCTCCCCCTAAAAAAATAATAAAAAAACAATCCAGAACTTAAAAGTTCTACAAGAGAAAGCTATATTTGTATTTTCATCACCCTTATAAGCACATATTACACTAAAGAATCTTACATTACTATGTTTCTTGTTCAATTAAAGTGTTTCCCGGCAGAGCTAACGTGACATCCATGAAGTACAAAAGTCATGGAGGAGTTTTCTGGGCATTATTTTGAATGTAAGCGATACAGTAAAGCCATCTATTATCTCTTTTTCTTCCCAGTGAAGGAACAATGTTTCAGGCTTGTTTTATTGACAATTGAAATCCTCTTCAAAGATAATGTATTCTGAACAACTTCTACCCAAAAGAGAGAGAGAGAGAGAGAGAGAGAGACAGAGGGGGGGAAAATGCTCAGGAGAATCACAAAAGAAAAACAGAGTAACTCCAGGCATGCTCATGTATTTGATCATTTTATGTTACATCAAGAGAGATGCTTAATACATTTCAGAGATTGATTCTATATCCTTTTCCCCCTTAGCCTGCCACCAAGACCAAGCAGAAAACACAGACACATTGAAATGTGCTCACCCAGGCAAGGAAGCTCCCACTGTGATCAGACGTTAAGAAATGAAGAGCTATGAGCCAACACGTGGTTTTCCCTGAGATATTCAAACAACGGAGGAGCAAAGCATAGAATCTAAATCTCATGGGACACAAACTAGTGAAATCAGGTGAAAACAAATATTTTGTCTCCAGTCAGGATTTCTTTTTCTAATTGCTTTTCTTTGTCTCCTTTTTGGAGGAATCTTTAACTTAGATTCATTATATCCAAAGAAAATCTATACAGAAGTAAATTGAATGTATTTGAGAAAGCTCTGATTGCATAATCCCTAACTCGTGATAAAATATTTCCTCGATTGATTACAACTCACCTAGCAATCGTCTAAGTTCTTTCAATAATAAATGAGGATACATGCTAAGTATATAATGGGGAATTATGACTAATGCTAGATATAATTTCCTTTGCTGACATTTCTTCAGTGGCATGCTTGTCATACATATCATATCCTAGAAAATAAATACTATATCTTAATTCAGCTCTTGCATATTTGTATATCATCTAGCATAATCCTCACAGTATCCTATGGGACTGAGCTTATACTCTATTTACAGATTAAGATAATAAAACGCAAAGAAGTAGAATTATATCTACTTAGTCCTCTCTGCATCTAGTTGGAGGTTAACCAGGTCATATCACCAACATTCATAGAATGTGTACATAATACCATACATATTATAGATAAGATGTGCTTGGGAATGTGAATAGTTTACAAAAGTTTCTAGGAGTAAAATCTCCAAAATGGAAATCCAATGAATGGTCTCAAAATACATGAGAATATTGTGTATGAGAAAAAAAATCTTTCATTTTATAAGAAAAAAAATACTCAACTACTTCATTTTTTTTCTATTTGGAAACTTTTCAAACAGAAACAAATACTTTTGAGCAAAAAACAATACATAGTTGTTGCAATAAGACATTTATTTGCTGATAAAAAAATAAAATGTAAAATTCGCACAGAAAAGCAATCTAAAAATAATGTCTGACTGAGGACAACCTGAGTAATATTTCATGACTTTAGAAATTTTCTTTTAATTTGTATCCAGGACCTATAGAATCTTGTCTCCGGAAAGATGTTCGTTGATTCTAATCTAGTGAATTGATTTATATGTTATCTTACATGACAATGAGGCATTAGTAGCTCAGACGGAATGAATCTTTCTAATCAACTGGTCTTACACTAGGGAGGCTTGTTTGAATTATCCAGTCAGGCTGGATGTGATCATGTTGTCTTCAGATGGGTAAGAAAGAAGCAAAGGAGTAAGGGTCAACTTAAAGAGATGAGAAGATTCTAACATTGAATGCTATCTTTGGCTGAAAGGGTGTCAACTGATAAGTAATGCAAGCTGTGTCTACAAACTAGAATAGGAAAAGAAAACAGATTCTCTACTTAGCCTTCCAGGAAAAAAAAAAATCCTGCCAACACATTGATTTTAACCTAGTCCATTTCTGATTTTTAACTCTCAGAGCTGTAAAAAAAAAATGCTTAAAATGCTTGTTGTTATAAGCCTCTGTGTTCATTTTAATTTGTTATAACAAATCAGAAGCTCTAGGTTCAATAGGGAATTAACACAAATCTAGAGCCAGACCTGGACAACCCTTGTAAAATGAGGGTCAGATGTGTTAACTGGAATCATATAGGTTATACATTAGCATCTTTTGATTACATGGTACCCGAGCAGCCCACCATTTCCTTAGCTGTTCTGCCTGTATAAAGCATACAAAAATAATTTAGCATTACACAGCTTGCAATCAAGCCAACTGCTTTTCAAAAACTGCATTTTCACATATAATTGTAATTTAAAATGCACAAAAATGCAATATAATGTTCAAATGATTAATGATACTACTCTATTCTGATTCATGAAACAATATGGAATTGTGCCAGTGTTATACCTGACCTAGTGTTATAAATGACCTGGATTATGAAATGCTCATGTGAGGACAGCCCAGTGAAACAACATCTACCTATGGTTTAACTAAACTATGAAATTTAAAATGTGAAAAAGAAGTAATGAAAGAATGACTGGATGAGTGACAGGGAATATTTTATTTTCCATCAGTCAGACTTAGTTAAAGTCACCAATATTAAAGATGATTTTTTTTGGTATCAAGTAAGTTTCTAATTCCTACCAATAGTCATCATGAATGTTCACTTATTAAACCATTAATACTCACCAGGTATACATACACTCTCAGAATCAATGTGTTGGCTTAAATTGTTACCTAAAAGAATTAGACAGATCGTTCAAGGACTTGTAGGAATGGAACAAATTTTAAGAGCAGTTGCTGAAAATAGGATCTCGGGAGGCTGGAGAAGTAGGCAGAATGATACACGAGGAAACTGAAATGCCAAAATATAAGGAGAAAATTGAAATGGCCAACTGTGCTAAGATGCGTACTTCAGAACATCTACTCTTCTGTTCTCTCCTCACACAGCTGGGCCTTTTAAACCTAGGAAAACCACCTGCTCGTCTGTCACCAGCCCCCTTGTAGGGTCTCTATTTAACAGCTTTTGTGTTTATGCTGCAGGAGGACAATTTTTAAAAGAAGTCTTTTTGCCTTGCTTCTTTTTGGTATGTTTCAGAAATGATAGAAATGTACACACACACACACACACACACACACACACACACACACACACACAGGACACATTGCTGTTGTCTAGGCCAGGGTAATTAACCTCTACTATTTCCTGGAGTACAGAAGATTTTATTATCCTAAAATTATTCTAGAATTAAACATACCCTTTTCCAAAGGTATATACATGTTCATATACACATATCAAATGAACTGAATGATTTGATATCAGGTATCATCAGACTAAATAAAGACAACTTAATTTCCACCTGAACTGAAAATCCAAAATTTATTGTCAGTTATCATTTTAAGAGCGTGAATCAAGACACCAACAAAAAGGAGACAAATACAATAGGGATTGCTTTGCTTTAAGTATTTTCCCTGTATTCTGAATGACATCTCATGTGAATTATTCATTAAGAAACCTCACAGAAAGGATTTCTGTGCTTCTGGAGTCTTCACTGTAGAAAAATGAGACTTAGCCAGTATCTTAAATGTTGTCATCAACCAGTCACTCAAGTAGGACTATCTGAATTCCAGTTGATAACAAGTAATAGTGTTAATAGAACACATGATAGGTGCTCAGTTAAAAAGCAGAGCATTAGAAAACATGGAAAGCAACTAAAATAAGTAAAAACAATTTTGAAAAAAATCCTTCTGATTTTTTCCCTGAAAATCTGAGGGCTATAACACTTTCTAGAACCAATCAATTAAAGATACATGGCATAAGCCAGGAGTTTGGTGGCTTATGCCTTTCATCCTAGCTACTTAGGAGGGTAAGATCTTAGGATCAAAGCCAGCCCAGGCACCAAAGTCTGTGAGACTCTTATCTCCAATTAACCACCAGGAAACTGGAAGTGGCGCTGTGATTTAACCCAGTAGAACAGGAGCCTTGAGCTGAAGAGATCAGGGACAGCACTTCCAGGAAAAGAGTTCTAGTCCCCAGACCGACAAAATAGCATAAAAATATTAGATTTTTTTTTTACTACTTTTAGGAAAATACAACTTGTGGTCGAGTGACTTGTTATAGTCTTCAAGAGTGCTACTATGATTGCAAGTGTGAACACAGTAGATCATATATCTGCTGTGTTTTCTTCCCTGGAAATCACCTCGTAGCATCTGTCTCTTTCCTTCAGTCTCTTCAATGGAAATAATAGTTTTCACTTAAATGTGCTCTGGCATGTAGAATAACTAACTCATTTGGAGCCAAATGGAAATAATTGGGATGGAGCAGAAATAGTGAATAAGTCATAGGATCACTAATATGCAGTGAAGCTAGCTGATTTGTCCATTACTCGGTTCTAATATTAACAAAGAAAAAAACCCATTAAAAATCCATAACGAGAGGGACTTTGGCCCAGTGGTACAGTGCTTGCCTAGCATGCTGAAGATCTGGGTATGATTCCTCTGTACCTCATACATAGAAAAGCCAGAAGTGGTGATGTGGCTCAAGTGGTAGAGCACTAAGCCTTGAGGAAAGCCCAAGGACAGTGCTCAGGACCTGAGTTTAGTCCCCAGGACTGGCAAAAATAAAGAAATAAATGAATGAATGAATGAATGAATGAATAAACAATAAATAAATAAATAAATCCCTAAAGAGTAATGATCACACACACACACATTTTTCAATTCAGCTTCATTGAGAAATGCTGGTGCACCGTGTTCAAGCTTGAAATAATGATGTAGAGTTTATCAGAAAAGATTAAAAGAAAAAGAAAGAAATCAAAGCCATACTATGATTTCCTTGAGTGCCAATTATCAAGTGTCAACCTTCCTAGGAATTAGTCTTTCTCTGGGAAATAAACAATTCCTATTATAACCCTTGCTACTACATTATTACTGCTGTCTAATACTTTCTCCTACAAGAGAAGCTCCTGTTTTATATTTCTGGTTCAACACAATTCATCCCAGAAAATAAAGGTTAAGATAGGAGGATAGTGAACTTGAGGCTAGCTGAGGTATAAAGCTAAATGCTTTATAATGCTGGATTACAGACAAAAACAAATAAGCAAAAATAACAGCTATGTATTAATGGATGCACAATACCCCATTTTGACATTCAATAGTGGCAACATTACTAAAGTTTATTTTAGGTCCTATCTTAGTTATAATTATGGATGATAATGGGGCAGAGATGAAGCCAAACTTAAATTTTACCTCTGTTTTACTGAATTTTAGTTACATGATCAAGCAATATTGGAATCTTGCTGGTTGTAAAAAAAAAATCCAAACTTGTTAGTCAGGGATGTGGGGTTTTTTTTCCCCAATGCAGCAGAGATATTGAAGTTGTAAAAGCAGTCAGTGTTTAAATTATTCTTATCACTTGGCTGCTTTGATACTGACTTCTGACTCCTCTGAGACAGTGAGACAGAAAGAAAACAGCCTGCTTGGCGGGAAAAATGAAGATGGGGCAAGTGCAAGCTTACACCATGTCACCAGGGAAAGAAAAGAGCAAACCTGCAGACAATCATAAACTGACTGCTGCAGAGGAGCCTAAAGAGTCAAGGGAGATGTTGATTGTCAGCAATCCTGTATCTTTCAGGAAGATTGCTATGTACAGAATTCCCAGTTTGCTACAGACATTATGTTACCAAGCTTTCTTACCAACTTAAAATATACTGAGAATTAACCATATCAAGGCCAACCTGTGCAAGAAAATCTATGTGACTCTACCTCCAATTAACCAACAAGATGTCAAAAGTAGAGTTGTGTCTCAAGTCATAGAGACTTAGACTTGGAATAAAAATTCAGAAACAGTAACCAGGATCTGAATTCAAGCCCCAGAACTGGCACACAGGCAAAACAATAAGTTAAAAATGCAACTATATATTATGGCCTTGAAAAACCATATATGAACATGTAACTCAAAGAATAAAATAATTTGAGCTGCTACTAGCTTTTGGTGAAGTGGCAATATGTATGGGAGAGAGAGAGAAAGAATCAGGGAGGGGTTGGAGTGAAGGAATATGGGATGTTAGGTTTTATTCTCCAAAATTTCCTCAGGGCCTGATATTTTTTCCAGAGCTTTTCAAGTAGAAGTTAGGAGGAAATGTAGGCAATCATGAAAGTACAGAAAGATACAACTTCCTATCTATATTCCGTTAGTACTTTTATTTCTTACTTTCCTTTGCCTTTGATGAAAGAGTACGCCCATACCCATTTTTTTCAATTATTCAATATAAAGCCCAGCAAGAAACCAGCTTAAGTGATAAAAAAAAAAAAAAGAAATATGCCAAACACTTTTTGGACCCTTGAGCAAAATCCTTGATTTTTTCCCCCTTTTGCAAATTGAGACTTTCCTCTCTAGTTCTAAAACATATTTTTTCCTCCTTTCTTCAACATGACATTTTAGCATTTTCCCAGAGTGATAAAATAATGCCTTCAATTTTCTTCCACAGATGAATGCTAGCGATGAAATGTGGTAACTGCTATTTTTGGTAGCAAGATATTCTTTCAAAAAATATGTAATCTTTCTAGGGTAATAGCTTTAGGCAACATGGCTTCATTTTTATTTAACCTCACTTCACCCTCCTCAAGCGATCATTATTAGTTGTCATCCAAAGGCATTCATAGTTTCTTATATTTTCCATAGAGTATTAGATGAATTAGTAAGAGAAAAGATATAGAGTCAGGATTAGTAGTTGGCTAAACATCAGATATTAGGAACAATCTTGTAGAATCTTCATCTACCTTCCAGCCTGCATTTGTACCCACTAAAACAAAGACATACTGTGCTGTGTTAGATGTCAGGGTTTTTCTGTATTTCAGTTTCTTTCTTTTTCTTTCTTTTGTTGGTCATGGGCTTGAACCCTTGGGCCTGGGTATTGTTCCTAAGCTCTTTTGCTCAAGGCTAAATCTCTACCACTCCTGATTTTCTGGTGGGTAATGAGATAAGAATCTCGTGAACTTTCTTGCCCAGACTGGTTTTGAACTGCAGTCCTCAGATCTTAGCCTCCGGAATAGCTAGGATTATAGATGTGAGCTACCAGCACGAGGCTTCAGTTTCTTCTCATACAAAACATCATAATGAATCATTTCTTTATAATACTTAGTGATATCAAGATAAAAGTCACAGTTCAAGCAGCAGTGCTTACAGTTACTCTAAATGCTAGAGATTAAAACAAAACAATAATACTAAGAAAAACACCACAGTATCCAACACTGAACACAAATTAGAACCAGGAATCTGTGCAACACAATAATTAAGGACTAGAAATGTTTCTAGATCTCCTTTATTTAAGCTTTCCACAAATTACCCTAATTTTCTTTGCATGGTGTCTCTGTTGCCTAAAATGTATAACTGAGCACTTGTGATACATGTGGTATAATGTATAAAGTCATATGTACCCAGAGATTATAGAAGTAGCATAAGGTTCATTTTAATTCCTTTTCAAATTATGTCTGTTCTTCCTTCCCAATGTGCTGACAAGATCTTATTACCTGCAGGCTGACACAGAGTGGGCCTCCATCTAAATTAGCAAACAATAGTATGGATTGTATTTGAAGTCAGAAGCAAACCACAAAACTAAGCTAAACAGCAGTATGCTTGTTTGCCCTTACAGGACCCTGCCATGTGCTGTAGTCATAATTGTTTTACTTCACAAGAGAAAAGTCAAGATTAATAGCTATGATTTCTCAAGAATTCATAATGACACACTTGTATTATCTGCCCACTGTGCGAGGTTAGTGTTCATACTATTTATTACTGAGGAATGAAAACAATTCCCACTAAAAAAGAATTAGTGAAGAGCTGTAATAATATAGAGTGAATAACAGATTCCATAACGATCTTAAAATTCCATTATATAAGACATGCTGAGTCCCCTTGACTCTTTTCTTCTTTTCATCCTCTCTGAAAAGTGTGCTGGTCTTTTTACTGAAGTTCACAGCTTTATAACTAATGGTCCACTTTCAGACACAAAATTGAACAAGTTTTCCCAGTCAAATTTATTTCTTTTGCTCCCAAATTTGTTTATACTCTACTGATCTAATCATTGCAGAACATATTCATGAAGCCGAAGCCCATAGCTGAAAGACTGATAACGGATCAGTTTCCAGAGTTTTGAGCTTTTAAGTTGGCTGCTTTTAAGTTGGGAGTTAAGTTTTATAAGAGAATGATAAATTGGTGGTGCAAAAATCTAAGAGAGATCTGGAAATTGGCTGAGCTTCATATCAGCCCATTATTTCTTAATTTGTTTGAAAAATTAACTGCAGTGGGGCAAATTGTTAATTATCTGTCACTGTTTAATAATCAGTTGTTTGATCATTATGAATGTAATATTCATGTTTTATATGATATATTTGATATTCTTATATATTTAGACTGCAGAAGTAATAGCCTTGGAAATTTGATTGTTTGTTGCTAAAATAAAACTAAGTAATTCCAATAATTTTCAGGTCAATTGATATTATAAGTATCTAGAGACAATGTACAACAGAACCCAGCATTGTTTCAATGGTGAATATTTTAGGAAACCCACACAACTGAAAAAGTTTCTAACAATAAAAACTGTCATTGACATGTTAAGTTTGCATTTCTATATCCAAAAATTAATATTCTATTGTTTTCAAAAGTAACAATTTCAGACAAGCTTTAATGTTATTCACTTACAGCATAGCTGATTAAAAATAAAAACAAATATACATTGTAAATGAATAAAATACAATGAAGGTGGACATAGAGGCACAGTCCTATAATCTCAGCTACTCAGAAAGCAGATATAGGAGGACTGATACTTTAGAAAGAAAAAAGGCTATTTAACTGATAAACAATAATGCTACGTATGCATAGGTCCCTTCATACTATGAAATCATTAGATACACAATTCCTCAAGATAAATAGTTCGTAAATTTTAAATAACTCTTATCATAACATTGCTATGATTGTTCTTTGGTATGATTAATTGTTCCAAATCTCTTCCTATGCCTAACTCTAAATTACTTTCCATCCTATGTGTGTTCCTCACTGTTCACACCTTTACAACAAACCTAAGAAAACATTGCAGTGAGATACTATTTATTTTAGCTGGTGGATTCAGTGATTTTGGTCCTTGGTCAGTCTGTTCTTTCTGGGCCCATTGGAAGTCTGAGCATCATGGCAGGAAGCATGAAGTGAAAGGAGTCACTCATCTCATAATGGACAGGAAGAGAGAGAGAGGCTGTACATGAGATACATTCCAGGACACACTTTCAGTGATCTACTTCCTCCAACTAGGCCCCTCCTCCTGTTGCCACGCCTCTCAATAATGACATCACAGTAGAAATTCATCTGTGATAAGGTGAAAAGTTCATGATCCAATTACCTCTTGAACACACTGGAGAGCAGCTTACAACAAACAAAGCCTTTTCCTGGGAACATCTCCTATCTAAACCATAACAGTATGTGTAGGGACAATACACAATAGAGAGAAGACTGGGTACTGTCTGTAATTTCAAGCATTCAGTGGGAATTTTAGAAGGTTTCTCCTGCTGACCAGAGAGATTTATGTAGACCATATTCTAATTAATAGTCAATGATGAACGCAACAAAACAAGAAAACAAGAATAAGTTACTAAAATCTTTTACTTCACATTTTTTCAAATGTTGAAAATATACAACAAACTCAAGAGGAAAAGAATATTCATTTTTGCTTTTTTTGGGGGGGTGGTACTTGGAAACAAACTCAGGATGTTGAACTTGCTAGGCAAGCATTGCCACTGAGCTATATTCCAGCCCAATATTTTTTTCTTTGTAAAAAAAAAAGTATAACAGCTTAAAAAAAAAAATCTGTTAAGTAGTGCACAGGTGGCTCATGCCTGTAACCCTAGCTACTCAGGAGGAAAGGATCATGACTCAAAGCCAGCCTTGGGACAAAGCCTATGAGTCTCAACTCCATTTAAACACTAAATGGTGGAAGTGGGACTGTGGCTCAAGGGTAGAGCAGTATCTTGGAACAAAACAAGCTCAGGTACAGCACCCACACCCTAAGTTCAAGCTCTAGCATCTGCACCAAAATAAATAAATAAATAAATAAAACAACCACAATTTAATTAAAACTGTGCAAAATGTAATTCTTCAGAAAAAGGGTACTATCTTTAATAACGTAAGTCATGTATGTCTACATGACATAGTATGTGAATATTGAATGAAATGGAAAATGAAAAAGAAGCAAAGAAAATTGTGAGTTATTAAAATAGCACAGCTGAAATGCCTCTTAAGGGTTTCAGAGGAGCAAGCGACTCCATTTTCATCCTTATAGAACTGGTTGGAATTAATACAGACATGTCTCCCCTACTTCACTTAGGGTCACTAAGCACATGGCCTCTGCACAGCTGGATAATGTGGACTGGACGTCAGCTGGACCACTTACAAATTCCAAGGCTGTAAGCAACTAAGTAACTCCACTACTCAACACCCTCCACATCCACAAAGGGAAGAAAACAATCCTCACTGCTGTGGTTGTGCCTATTTAATAAGCTGATATATGTAAAATAAGATGATAGGTGCCCAAATTCAAGTTGTCAATATAATCTTAGCTGTTATCTCTTACATATTATCCCTATGCAATGAAAACTTCTTAGAAGTTTTTGTGTGTTTCTGTTATTACTATTTCTCCTGTGCATAGAACCTGGCCTTGAACATAATTGATATGCAATACTTAAGTAATTGCTT
Source organism: Megascapheus bottae (assembly GCF_031878675.1). NCBI lineage: Eukaryota > Metazoa > Chordata > Mammalia > Rodentia > Geomyidae > Megascapheus > Megascapheus bottae. The sequence goes on from NC_143521.1 coordinate 43,365,610, forward strand.
TTTGAAATGCTGACTATACTATGTCTGTCTACATGCATTTTATACACACACAGATTTATATGTGCTATATATATGTATGTACATATACACATATATTTCTTATTAAATAACATTTAATTAAATACCAGCTGGGGGCTGGTAGCTCACACCTGTAATCCCAGCTACTGAGGAGGCTGAGATATGAGGATAGTTGAAAATCTATGAGACCCTTATCTCCAATTAACCACCAAAAAAACAGAAGTGATGCTGTGGCTCAATGTTGTTGAGCACTAGCCTTGAGTAAAAGGCTGAGGGACAGTGCCAAGGCCTCAAGTTCAAGCTCCATGTCCAAGAAACAACAACAATAATAATAATAACAAAAAACAATAATAAAACAACTTAAAAAAGAACTACATTTATCTAACAAGGTATATTTTCAGGTTCCTGACCTGAACACTTTATACTTAGGTCTGGGGAAAAAAATAGACTTTACTATCATGTTTTCTAAAGCCCTCAGGAGACACCGTCTCTGAATCTCAAGTTGATCTCTATGCTGGGCTGTGTAAAATCAGACCTAGAAACTTTGATATGTACTTCTTAAGGAAAGTCTTTTCATTGATTTTCATCACCTGGAGATATTGACCAAAATTGAATGCTTTCTTGGCCAAAGGGCCAAATGGCGAGAGGTCCAATTCTAGACTTTGATGAGCAAGTATCTCCTGAATTGCTTTCTATAATCTTATTGTACCCTTCATATTGGACACATACAGAGTTCCAGGTTAATTGTTACATTTTCTACATATTCTATAAAATGGAATTCATTTTATTAAGAAAATCAGAAGGCATAGCCCTAGCTTTACCTCCTGATGCAATATTAACTGCAAACATGCATAACAATAATCAGTGAGAAGTTACTCACACTAGTACAAGTGATGGATATAGGGTGAGATTTTCCCAGATGCCATGAGGAAACCATCTCACTAGATTTTTTGGCCACTCAATTACCCTACTGTGTTTAAAAATCCAGAGGCTGTATTTACAGAAAGAAGGAATGATTAATTTTACCCTTGTGTTTCAACTGATTCCCTCTCAGTTTAATTTCTGCATCTTCTCATTTGTATTTTTAATGTAGAAAATGTATTAGCTGTTTAAGACTACAATACAATATTGTCATATATTGGTAGAACAATTTTGGACTGTCTTATTTAAATACATATTTTGCATTTATATGACCACATACTGTCACTAGCCAGCAAAACTGAAGTAACTAATATACTATGTAATACTACAAATTTCCATAAAAGTTGAAGAAAAGGTTCAGTGACAGGCTGGGAATTTAGCTTAATGGTAAGAATGCTTGTCTAGCATACACGAAGACCCAGGTTCAATTCCTCGGTACCACAGGTATAGAAAAAAGTTGGAAATGGTTCTGTGGCTCCAGTACAGAACTCTAGCCTTGAGAAAACTCAAGGACAGTGCTCAGGCCCCACGTTCAAGGCCAAGACTGACAAAAAAAAAGATTCTGTGATATACATAAAAAGTCAGATATGGTAAGCTAAAATGTATTTTAAATTTTTATGTTCGTTCACACTTACATTCTTCATACCTTCTTCATACATTCACACATTCTTCTCAAAAGCTGTAGCAGAGCCAGTTGTTGGTGGTTCATGCCTGAACTG